>NC_068373.1:16525146-16882646 GCF_023724105.1 Carassius gibelio | reverse complement strand
TTTCATATGTCCTCCTCTGCTGCTCTCTGTCAGTCAGTTTCCAGCTTGTTACTGGACAGAATACTCTGGATTTGTGTTTTGTCATTGTTTCAGACTGTGCAGGGAAACATAACCTCTCCCAATTTCTGTATGTTTTACCGGTGTTACTTAAGCAGTATACACAGTATAGTTTATTTAATTTAATTTAATTTATTTAATTTTTTTATAATTTTGTTGTGATTTTGTCACATAATGTAATGTATAGATCAGGTTTTACAGCAACTCCTCTTTCTGCCAAATTAATATGCATTTCTAATCTGTAAAAAAAAAAAAAAGTTTTAACCTGCGATTGCTACCTATTTCTACCTGATTTAACCCATGAAAATTAAATTTGTTGGAATAAATTAATGTATATAGGTTGGTTAAGTGATATTAAATGATATTTTTGACGAATAAAAATAGTTAATTCAGATGTTACCATTTTAAGTTTACCACTTTATTGTATTCTTTTTTTATTATTGTACCTTTCACCTTTTATTCCTTTTCTACGACTGTAAAACATTGACATTTTAGTTTGCAAGGTAAGGTCCCTTTAAACTACCTGCATGCGCAAACACACACACATACAAACAAAGATATTTTGAGAGCGCCATCTGTGATCGTGCCAACGCAGACTGAAGTTCCTGTAGATGTCTCTCTTGTTGATCAATCCTTAATTATTCCCCAGACTCCTCTTCTGGCTCACTGCCCTTCAATCCCACACTCTTAATTACTTTTTTTTTTTAAAGAGAAACAAACAGTTATGCTAAGATCTTCACTCCTCTTATTTATAGAGGGATACCTCCGGGAGGAGGAGTGGGGCAAGTGGGAAGTTAATAAGTGCTCATCCTTTTCTTTTGTGCAAGATAAATTAATTGAAAAACAAAGCACCCTCACCAAAACTTGCAGCTTGACAGCAGGCACAGTCCCAGAAGGCAGTGCAGCATCAGTGGATTTTTGTCTCAGTGCCGTGATTGGACAGATCCTGTGTTACAGTGTGGCTGCGAGGCACAATCGGACGCGGCACTGCTGGAATCTCTCAGAGCGGTCGATTGCAGCTGTATTTAATGGCTGCTGTTGTTTCCTGCTTGTACACGATAGTGTTGAATGAATTAGATTTGTGGCCTCTGCGGCTCACCGATCATCCATGAATAAACATTACAGCATATATTTATGATGTATTGATTTGCCTCTGTGCTCAGACAGAGTGCTGATTATGAACAGCGGGCGGTTTGTGACTGGAGGGAGTGTGCGGTGCTGCTGCTCTGCTCTGAAGGAAAATGGTAACAGTTTGCTGAAGTCAGTGTGACTTTGGTTAGGTCATCTCTCATTAATATGGGGGGATTTCAACAAGCCACCTCTTATACCTCAGATGACCACACTAATTAAAACAGGACTCTCTGTCTCTAATCCCCCCTCCCCCCAGTCCTTTTCCTTAATGCCCATTACTTACGTTCCACTTAAAAACCCAGTTAGGAGGACTGTAGCAGGAGGAAAGCCTAATAGGTTTTTAACATATATATTGTTCGAGAGCAGTTTGAAATAACTCCCATGCTGCTTGTATAAGGCATACCTTTCTCACTTAGCGTGGTTGTGCACCTATTTAAAAGATCCTGGACTGCTGAGAACAAATTCAATTCCCTTCCACATTTACACACCAGGGTTGTTCAGCATTCAAAATTAAATTGTGAATGCTTATTAAATTCCAATGCAGTTCTTGAATCTGAATCGACAGCTAGCAATCAGGAACTAGGATTCAAATTGAAGTAAAAAAAAAAAAGAAAGAAAAGAAAAAAGTAAGACAGAAAGAAAGAAAGAAATTCATATAACAATTATTGATAAAATTCATTGTTAAAGGAACTGTTAACCCAAAAATGAAAATTACACTATGATTTACTCGCCCTCAAGACAGTGAAGGCCTTCTGAATTTTGGGCTTCCATTCACTCCCTTGTGAGTAAATCATGGCGTAATTATCATTTTTGGTGAACTGTTCCTTTAATATAATGAGTGTATTTTTGGCAGACTTGTTTAAAATCCCTCATAAATAATTAAATAACACTGTAAAACTACATCTTCCAAAATTCCATTTACTTATGCTATTATTTTTTATTAATTTAATTTTCAGTTTCTTACATTTCAAATCAGCTTCCTGTTTATTATTCAATCAACTCTTGAATAAAGTTTTTCATAGAACAGAAAACTTCAGTGATTTTTCTGAACAGCCTCCTCTGCTCTCTGAGCAAACCAGATTATTAATAGCTGCTTGCTATCAGACACAATCTTTTCTTTAGTAAGGCAGAATTTGATAATGATCAGCCAATTACTCAGGAAGAACTACATGCATAATAATAATATATCTGCAACAGTTTGGGGCCCCCAAGTGGTCGGAGACCCCTGGCCACAGTGCCCTATTGAATTGTGTGTGTATTTGTTTCTCTGTGATATCTAAAGTGTCCTGTGTGTAACAACATTAATGAAAATAAATGTGCATAGAGAGGGGACATGAAACAGATGTGTGCATTGATATGTTGATATGTTGACATTGATATGTTAGCATTGCCAGTACTGAGAAGGGGGTGATTATTGCTGATCGGGACCCGCAGGAGACCAATGACTCTCACGCCGAGGCTTATCCTCTGATGGGTGCTCTTTTGCATATAATTTGTCCACAGAGAATAGGGCTGTGAGATATGTACATTTAATGTCATACTGATGGAGAAGAAAGAAAGAAAGAAAGAAAGAAAGAAAGAAAGTTCTGTCATCATTTACTCACCCTAATGATATCTGTTAATCTAATAATATCTTATATACTGTAAATAATATCCGTTTTGATATTATAAATATCCATAAAATAAAAGACAATTAGATCCAATGTTGTTTTTTGGGTGAGCTATCCCTTTAAACATGAATGGTGTAACTTACATCACTTATGGCACTACTGTAAATGGAACTGAAAGAATAATGACTGTTTTCAAACACGTTTTACAAACACTTCCTCTGCCTGCCACTGGTCAGAAAGAGAGGTAACTCCTCCCCCAAACTCACAGCATTGGTTGAGTCAGTGCTATTATGTCAGGCAGCTCAGGATTCTCAAAAAAAAAAAAAAACAGAACAATGCTTTAATATTATGTCACAGGGATGCAGTGTTTACACTTTCCAGGGAAATAAACCAATCTATTCCGAATTTATATTCTAAGCTGAATAAAAAAGAAAAAGTATTTCAACAGAATATAAAAAAAAAAAAAAAGTGGATACTAATGCAATTCTCAGAGTAGCCCCACATTTTCATATCAGATTCAACTTAACTGAAATAAATCAGTTTGGATCTACGGTGACTATAACTAAGCATTTACAGCAATTATTATTAAAGCATTTCTCTATTATACACTGCATACTAAAATCAATTCGGATCAAATAACAAATAACAGCATAAAATAATGAATAAATGCTGGCTGGTTTCATCTTTGTGTGTGAGTTATTAGTGTGTTATTCTGATTCTGCACACAGTGATTCTTTCAAGTGCACTTGACATTTCATGTGTTGCCAGGCACAGTGGGCCACATCTGTTCCCTTTGCATTATTGTTTTCAGAGAGCACTGACTCCTACCATGATACTAACACAATCCTCTGATAACAAACAAGGCTACAGAGTTCCGCTAGTGTTTACTTCAGTCCATACTATTCCTACAAGCCTTTTGATCAGTACCCATGATCACCAGCCTTTGCACAGTAGGAAATTCTGTCATGCTGTTCCAATAAAAGCTGTTAATTCATGAACACTGTGGTTCTTGATTATTCTTGTGAATTGTGTTTTCATGCTATTGGACGAAGCGCCAGCAAGCACTCAGAATCGGGGCCGGAAGTAAAGTAGTGACACATCTGGTCATTTGTATTGTGATGTACTTCTGAGTGAATCTGAGTGAAAGAACAAAAATGTAGAATGGGGATTTGGTTTTATCCATTGGATATTGTTTGGATGAAGGCAGATCTAATTGTAAAAAAAAAGGGCAGAGTTGAAAGGGACTAAATGATTGGAAAAGTCTTACATGCACCACTAGAGAACGATTTACCAGTTAAAGGTCTTAAATTTGCAGAAACCTGTAGAGACCCTGTTCAACACATCTATCTGCAATTTTTCATTGATCCTGAAGACTTTGATTAGCTGGTTCAGGTGTGTTTGTTTAGGGTTGTAGATAAACTACGCACACTGGGTCTCCGGAACACAGTCTGGTCAAAACATTTCTAAAGTGGCGGTACATGTCTCCATACAATTCAGGTTCCTGTATTGAATATATCATGGTTGTTATTACGTCTGGGCTCCTGCCTACAACCAAATCACAGTTGTACACATATATATGTATTATACTCATTTCCACTCTTCTTTATTACACAAGGAAAATGATACTATCCCAGGTCTTGAGTGGGCCGAGTGAACCCTTGAGTGTTAATGAGCACACACCTGATGACATTGTGATGACACCCCCATTGGGCTTTAATTGGGGACATACAGATTAACAATCACAGTGGAAGCGAAAGGTGTGGAAGCCATGTATGTGAGGATTGAGAGGCTCTGTCATGCATCCAACACCCACTAGAAACCAATTCTCATTTTCACTTATGCAGAGTTAATTAGTCTCCACAGTGAGAGTAATGGGATAAATGTGCATAGAGGAGAAAGAGAGCAAGACAATGGATGACAGAGAGTAAGAGAGGGATTGTGTTTCCGTGACAGCTCAGTGTGGAGGACTGAAAAACATAATTTGGTATGAGTGAGTGCCATACCCAATTACTCCTTATTGCTTTTAGAGGACAGAGAGTAGGAGACCGTAAATGAAATTCACGTGGCATGATGGCCATTTTTATAAGACCGCCGAAGTGAAGGTCATCGTGTGCAAGTCTGAATTAAATTTTGATTGATTTATTTACTGATAGGGTGTGGACTTTCATTTTTCCCTGCCTGGGTCATTGGAGATGAGCACGATTTGTCTCTGTGTTCAACAATATCCACACTGATTAAAATGGATAAAGATTTCATATTTCAGACATGTGTCAAAATGTGAAAGTTCCTCATTCAATTCCCTCATGTTTTCACAGTTGTTTAGGGCCCGGTTACCAAGCCTGCCTTCACACAACAGCAGAATACAGTTGTCAGCCCTGTTTTAGAGCATTATTAGATTCACACACAGTTTGGTTATAAACAGGAGTGACATTACATTTAATAACCCAAACCAACTTCATTAAAATGTAGATGGAAGTTGAAAAGTTTTGGGGTGAATATACCTGCATTTTGTATGGAGCCCCGCACATGACATGCAAGAAAAAATAAATAAATTGTGCGCACGATTTACTAATTCATTCCCTCGATGTACTAAATGTGCACAGGATTACTGTTGCGTTCCCTCGATTTACTATTGCGTTCCCTATATTTGCTAAATCGTGCACACGATTAAGCAAATCGAGGGAACAAATTTAGTAAATCGTGCACACTATTTATAAATCGAGTGAATGAAATTGTAAATCATTGGAATGCAATAGTAATCCTGTGCACGTTTTAGTACATTGAGGGAACAAATTAGTAAATCATGCCCACGATTTAGTCTAATATTTTTTTCCTGCATGTCATGTAGGCTCCGTAATTTTGAGAGTGTGCTGGTTAGCATGCTTTAAGACTCTCTTATAAAAGGTATCGTTGGCCACATTTACATGGGCACTTTTTTATTTAATTTGGAAGCTACAAGGATAACATTGTGCCAATAACTATCACGAAAGGCGAGCGTCACTAAAATTATATCTTCAGAAATTTGTATATACTTTACATTTATTTACAATGTCATTAATTCTGATATTACACATTTACTTGAGCAGATGTGCATGTGTGTGAAGAGTGACAGTGGATGAACTGTGGAATGGATGAACTTCTCTTGAGAACAGTGTGTCAGCTCATTGTAGTGTAGAGTCTAAAGGCTTTCTGGCACATTGTCAGAGGAGTTTTAGGACTTGCTGAACTGATGTCACTAATCTGAGGGAGAAGTCTAAGACATGATGTGAAAAATGAATTTTCAAGGAGACAGGGTAAAAGTGACAATTTATTATTATTATTTAGCTTTTGGAACTTTTTATTGAAATGACATTAGAAGTAAAGCAAGGAAATTATGTATAGGTGTGTGTGTGTGGGGGGGGGGGGGGTCACCAGTTGACAAAGCAAATCTCTCTCTTCCACTTTGTGCACCATCACTCAACAATCTGCTACACCACAGATCCATGAAAACTAGAAAAATATTAGATTTTTATTTCAAATTCATCGTGTAGGCCAAAAGTCAAAAGCAGTCCACTCTTAAAGCTTGCAATGAGCATCTTAATGTCACTCACTCACTTTGACAGCAAACAGAATAATATTGTAACAATATTTACATCTCCATATTCATCGGGAAGAAGGAGGCGGGAACCGGCGCACAATCAAAAACTCATTTTAATAATCAAAAGTAAATACAAAACGGTGCACCAGCCCCTCACGGACGACTGGTGCGCATAAATAAAAAGCAAACATAAAATAATGTCCCAGGCCTGGTCCTCTCTCGTCCTTCACGGTCGTCACTCCAGTTTTATATCCTTCCATCTCCTACGTGGGACTCCATACTAGCGGTGGGGCTCAGGTGTAGCTCATCTCCAATCACTACACCTGGCCTCACTCCTCGTTCCCACGCCTCTCGGCCCCGCCCCACTCGCCACATACCCCCATCGCCCCTCGCAGGCCGGGGGGTACCCTCGAGACTGCGCTCTACTCCCCCCCCCCCCCCCCCCCCCTTCTCTCCGGGGGGGACCGCTCACGGGGACCTGCAGGAACCTGGGGGTAGGACAGACGAGGCGAGAGAAAAGGAGATGGAAGGAGGAGCGACAAGGACGAGAGAGGGGAGAGAGGAAAAAAAAAAAAAAATCCGGTTCCCAGACGCACTGCTGCTCGGCCCTCCACCAGCTGGGTGATCTCCTCCGCGGTGCCTGGCGGTGGCACTGGACGGCCCTCGGCGGACGGCGCGACACTCCTCCGCCGCCCGATGGACGGCGACGGCTCCTCCGATTTTGGGCAGCGGCAGGAGTCCCCCGTTCCCTGCCCCTCCGGATTCCGTCACGGAGGCGGCAGGCTCCGGCCCCCTGGCGAACGGCGCCGACTCCTCCGCTCCCTCACGGACGGCAGCCGCCCCTCCTTGTCGTGGGCGGTCGGCAGCGAGCTCGCCCGTCCCCGGCAACTCGCTCCAGCCCACCGCCTCGAGCGTCCCTGGCGGCACATACCTCGCCAGCTCGAGGGCACCGCGGATTCACCACAGCGGCGAGGGATCTTCAGCAGCGCGTCCCTCCTTCTCCCGGGCTTCGGCACCACTGTAACAATATTTACATCTCCATATTCATCGGGAAGAAGGAGGCGGGAACCGGCGCACAATCAAAAACTCATTTTAATAATCAAAAGTAAATACAAAACGGTGCACCAGCCCCTCACGGACGACTGGTGCGCATAAATAAAAAGCAAACATAAAATAATGTCCCAGGCCTGGTCCTCTCTCGTCCTTCACGGTCGTCACTCCAGTTTTATATCCTTCCATCTCCTACGTGGGACTCCATACTAGCGGTGGGGCTCAGGTGTAGCTCATCTCCAATCACTACACCTGGCCTCACTCCTCGTTCCCACGCCTCTCGGCCCCGCCCCACTCGCCACAAATATATTATCTTTTGTTTTTGCAGCCCTTTTTCATTACATAATTCATGCTTGCATCTGATATTAAGTAATTGAGAATGCACAAATCTATAATAAAATTGTAAATAACGCAGATCTAAATGTGTTGTATTGCTGTAGAACTGCTGTAAATTCAGCTTTGCCATTATACAGGAATAAAATAACATATTATTTAAACCAAAAACAGTGCTTATGAACTGTAGTAATATTTCACAATATTTATGGTTTTATTGTATTTTAGATAGGGTTTGCAAATGAATGCACAACTGTGTATAATGGAATACAAAAATGGGAAGTCTCGTGGATCCTTCAACTCAAGTACACACACACACACACACACACACACACACACACACACACAGAGAGAACTCATGTACAGTGACAGAGACAGAGTAAAAAGCTATGTGGTGGCCTTTTAAAGTGTCAGCCGATGATTTAGGATCAGTCTGAGGAAAGGAAAGGACTCTGCTCTCTTTAAGGCCATGGCCTGTCACACAACACACTCTCACACTCCGCAGAGATATGCATACATCTAAACACAATCGCACACACTGCAATGGGAGCGACAGGTGAGAGAGAGTGGGATCAGGGGAAAAAAAAAATCCATAACCAGAATTGCACTGGTCCGTTTGTGCCTTCACTCGGCATTCATCTGCAGTCAAAAGAGAACTGTCACACCTTTGATCCCCTCGTCCACTGAGCACAACACTTAATTGCACTGGTGGGAGTGGAAGGAATCAAATATAATGTGCACGTACGAAAACAAACGTGGGCGTTCATGCCCTCAGTCGACACTGATATGACGTGTGCGCATGTTGGAGATGAGGGGTGACAAGACAGGAAGGCAATAAGACTTATAATTGATTCTTAGCCACTCAGGATCTCAGGAGTCAAATATAGAACATGTGCAGACACAACTTACAGTAATCACCACGCACACACACACATCTGTCATAAATTCCCAACAGAGTACCTGGCCTCCTGTTGAATGGCTGTGTGTTTACAAAGAAATGTTTCCCATTGGTTTTCTGATCAATGGGATTATATTTCTTATGAAGGAAGGATGAGAGGATATGTCTGTGGAGGAAAAGCGAGAGAGTGAATGAGGGATGAAGGAGCAGAGAGGCATGAGAGAACAAGGTGAGGACATGTCCCATATGCACGCTGGAATGCAAGACAAGAAAGTATTGATTTATCTCCCTCTCTACACTCCTCTTTCTGTCTCCTTTCACTCAACACTTTTTTCTCTTTTTCTCATTATGGTTGCATTCTTTATCTTTTCTAACAATTCTGTCATCATTTACTGATGTTCATTTAGGCTTCATACTCCAGGAGGTGACTAAAATGGACACACATACAACACTGCTGACAGTCTGGGAAATGTTTGCTGAACAAAGCGCAAGCAAGCCATGTGAAAAATAATAAAAAAGGGCCTCAAAAAAAAAAAGACACTAATGGTGATCTATACTCGTATTATTTCATTGTTAGTCATCACCACCAATAACCATCTGTCATGTGACTTTTGCTCAGGAGGTTTAGTGTGACATTTTGTGCGTTGTGAAACCTTTTGCTCTCTCTCACTTCTAAAATAATAATAATAAGCTCTTAAACAGCAACCACTCTTCATAAGGTAATATTTCCCTAAATCTTGTAACATCGCTTGAGAGCCACGGTGTATAAATGTGTCTACTTTCAATTAACTTTGAAGACTCTTCTTTGTAGTGAATCAGTTAAAAATGACTCTTGAAATCAAAAGCAATTTGAATCAAACTCACTCATTCAGTGCATCATTAAAAGCTGTTGCTGAGTTCTCAACTGACTTTCTTCATTCAGCCATTTTTCAGTTCAAAATGAACTGGCTTCAGGTAAAGAGACATCAGACTGTATACTTGTTGTTGATATGACAATGTATAATTAAATATAGTCTTTGTAAGCACAGAGGTTTTCATAATAAATGAATGATAACACTTTACAATAAGGTTCATTAGGTAACATTAGTTAACTACTTTAGTTAACATGAACTAAGCATGAACAATACTTATTACAGCATTTATTAATCTAAAATTAATTTTAACATTTACTAATGAATTAAAATCAAAAGTTATGCTTGCTCACATTAGTTAATGCGCTGTGAATTAACATAAACGAACATTGACCGACTTTATTTTCATTAACTAACATTAAAAAAGATTAATAAATACTAGAATAAATTATATGTATTTTATATATATGTATAAAATACATAATAAAAATAATAGTACAAATTTCTTTAAATAAAATATAATTATTGAGTTGTAAGCTTGTACCAAAAAAGCCAAACTTGTACACTGAATGTTTATAGACCAATGACAGCTGACACTTTTATTGTATGGAAAAGAGCAGCTAGGACATTCTGCTAAATATCTCATTTGTGTTCCAAGAGACAATGAGGGTGAGTAAATGATGACAATTTTTTTTTTTTTTTTGAACTATCCCTTTAAGTAAAGTTTTAGTATTTTTTATAAATGCAGTAGGACAGCATAATAGCCACACTAACACAAAGGAACTGTGCTCCTGACAAATCAAGATGAGCAACACTGACAGAACAACAAAAGGAAGAGACCAATAGGTGGGAAACAATGGTATGATAACTGCTCTGGCTTTACAGAACAGAGAGACTAGAGCCAATATTGGGGGAGCAATCAGAGGTAGCTGAGCCAAAACATGACAGCATCTTGCAGAAAGAGAGAATAAGAAGACAAACAGGAACTGTAAAAGACATTTTTAAAGATAAATTGAATGAGGGAGATAGGGACTTGTGGAACCATAGACAAAAATTAAATAAAAAAAAGATAAGATAAGAAAAGACAGACAAAGGAAAAATACATTTGTCCCAAATATGACAACTAGACTATATAAACAGGAAACATTAGCAAGCATGATTGTACCACAGATTTATTTCCATGCCAAAGAAAGAAAGAAAGAAAGACCATGTCTTGTTTTGTGGCTGTCACTTCATGAGGCAGAATACAAAATGTCTGACAAGATTAAGAAAAATGTTTGTTGGAAAAATTTGCGTTTTACTGAATTAAACGGATACATTTCTGAAGCAAAAGATGCCACAGTAGATATACATTTTAATTCTAGAACTGATTAAAAAAAATTAAGATATATTGAAATCACACAAGCAACCTCACATCATCTTTCTCTGTGCATATTTGACAAATACTTTAACCTTAATATCAATTTTCAAGTTTGGTTTTAACATCTTTCAATTATTTATTTATTCATTAAATATTTGAAATTAATATGATGAAACATCACAATTGTCCAACTCTCAACAGGATCTAAACTAGTCAGACCAAAAATTGTGCAAGTTCTTGACTATCCAATACAATTCTGCATACCTACAAGGACAACACTATCTTCTCAGGCTTCTTTCTGTCTGACAAGTGAGTTTAAAAAGAATTCCTGCAGGTTGCAGCCTCACTCTTTCTACCTGGAGACTACGTAAATGTATTCATGTCGCACTCCACCCTATCGATAACCGGGCTGCAGAGGAATTAAAGGGCAAACCGCACAAATCATCATTAAATACAAGATAAATATTCACACATTCCCAGCCTCAGACCCTCGCTGAATCTCTGGAAATGTTCTTTATCTCAGCTAATTTGAATATGGGGACGCGGTAACATGCCCAGTCAAATTAAAGCATCAGAGACACACAACACACAAAACATGCACCTCAAGTGCTCTCAAAATGAGATTAATGCCTGTGATTTGGTCATTGTGGAGAATAAACAGAAAAACCTAAGTCGGGTGTGAAACAGCTTAGACACCTGTCCTTTTTTCTATTACATTTTTCTCTCATCGCCGCATCACTGTCTTTTTTCTCGCTCACCTGCTTCTCATCTGCAGAGTGGCAGCACATATAATCCCTCCGTAATGGACGTTTAATATTTACGCATTTGGTGTAATCACTTAAATGCCTGTTTTACCACGGCCTTGTTTGGGTAGTTGGAGGGCATCTGACAGCCTATTCATCACAAAGTGAGCATGCGGAACCTCGCGTCCCCCTTAACGATCAATCAACCGGCAGCTCCAACCCCCTACACATACACACACCTCAGCCTGACTGTGTATAATCACTTCTGTTTGCATAACCCCCCACCACACATACTTACACACAAACCCAAGAACGATAGTTATTAGTCCATCATATGAAAGGCCCTACCTGTGAAAAGCTCCATAGGCTCCAAAGATTAATCTTTAGCCCTTCAGACGCACGGCAGCTTATGCATTTAGAGAGCCTCCACTGGATCAGGTAATGGGATGTGGACTTTACACTGAAATACATCTAATCATAAGGTTAGCTTTTGATTTCCTGTGAAAGGATTTAGCCGAAGCTGAATTACCTCGGCTGGTGGAGAGAATGTGAATCAGGCGTTTTATTGGATAGCCAAAAAGTCACTTTGAGCTTTTCTTGGTCACTGTAAAAACAAGAAGAAAAAAAAATTGATGGCTTATAGGGACTACTATGAAGAAGCATTTATAATCAGACGGATTCATTAAAATTCATACTAATGCATTTAAATATTCTCAATGGCTACATTAAATCTTTAAATGTACTTTTAGCAAAGCTTAAAAGGGATAGTCCACCAAAAAAAAAAAAAAAAAAAAAAAAAAAAAGTCATTCCAAACCTGTATGACTTTCTTTCTTCTAAAGAACATGAATGAGGGTGAGTAAATTAACTTAAGAGAATTTTCATTTTGGAGTGAACTATCCCTTTAAGAAAAACATAGCATAGCTCACTTGGCATTTGTTTTAAAATATATGTATAATTAATTTAATCAAACTGGAAATAAAAGCATCTCCAGGAATGTAAAATCATAATTAGAAGAGGATTAATGGGCTGAGCATGTGTATATTTGCTGCCCCCTGTTGGAAAATGAATAAGGGCCCTGAACTTTCGGTCAGATGTGGGTGCATCCTTAAAACATTTCTGCACATTCCTGCCAAGTCTAGGTGTGTGAGTGAGTTTACAAATTGTGCTGGAATGAATGGTGAAATGCCTGTACATGCAGAGGCACTCACAACACTCTCAGTTTTGTCTGCGCTAAGGGAGCGGCTGTGTGCTTTCCCTCTCTTGCTTCATCGGACCATGACATGTTCAATCACACACTGTCACTCTTAGGAGAGAGATGCTCTAACATGCTTTGATGAGATGTACTATAGTGCAAATATTACACAAGTGTGCTATAATCTCCCATTGCCCTTACATTATCTTTAAGCCCTCTCTTATTAGTATCACTTTTCACAAGGGGTTTGGGCGTTGGTGGATTTAGTTCTATTCATCATTCATTTTAAATTCAATATTTGCACTGTAACCAACAAGGTATTTCATCTGGCATTTTTATTGGCTGTTTGCCCATGAATTCGCTAAATGGAGCTATGTGACTGAAGATTTATGAAAGCAGTTAGTTAGTCAACACCCTTCAAACTCTCCCACAAATACTAGTTAGTTCTTCCTGTCAGCATTGGAGGGGAAAGAAGGGGGGACACGCCTGTGTTTGTCAAACAGGTGTTTGTGTGTCTATGAGTGTTTCTGTCACTCACACACCACTTTGTTCATCTGAGCTGAAACAGAAGAGCAGCAAACCCTAAATTCCCTCAGCCGCAGCAACCTCTAATAGTAGGTAACTGTCAAGTACTTATTAACCAGTTTGTGATAAAGTTCCATGTGTGCGCTGTAAAAAACAAACGGTAAATTTTTGTTTTTTCTTAAATACAGAAATGATCATTAACCCTTAATTCATCTGCACTGTAATGATAGTAAAAAGTCTCATATTGCTTGTGTCTGCCATGATTCTCAGCTCACTGCATCACTGTTTGTCTCTGCTAACGGTTTAGTTCTCCGAGCCATATGGAGCCCGCAAGTGGCTTTCCATATTCTGCCGAGCTGTCAGGCGTGTTATTTGAGATCTTTTAGCGCCTGTGCTAAAACAGTAGAAAACACTCATCTGTCAACCTGCTGTCATATTTAGCAGATAGTTTCTGATAAGAAGACAGATTAGGCTTTGCATTGATTTTGTGTATATTTTGAGCTGCATATCAATCACATTTATTTGATTAAAATGCTTTAGGATTTGCGAGACAATTCAATTGCTTTAAGAGAATAATTATGTAGCAGAATATCCAAGTTGTATTTTTAAATAAAATGTTAGTGAATGGCGACAACAGCCAGTCCCTATATATATATATACATAATTTTTATTTATTTTTTACATGGCCCTTTACTAATTTGTTGAATGCAATTTTTTTCTTTTCCATTTTTTCAGCCTTTAAAAAAAATATTTTTCCTCTTTCATGACCCCCCCACAGAAGCAGTGCCAACATGCAGAACGCAGAAGCCGTGTCAGCAACAATAAACACTAATAGGAACTGTACAGTGGAGATCACCAATGTTAGCAGCAATTACTGCCTTATCAATCCAAAGTAAGGAAAAGTCATGCTTATTTTCATTTACAATTATTTAAACTAAGTTACTGACAAAATCAGATCAGTGAGTGATAAATCAGGAAAACTCTTGTTTGAAAAAGTAGTGACTTTAAGAATTGAATTATGTTCATTTGTACACTGTAACTGTTACAGTGCGGGGCAAATCCCTTTCAGTTACTCTCTGATATTTATTGTAATTGTACATATCTATAAAATATTATTTACCAGTGTTAACTATAAACTTCTCTCAGAGTGTACATGTCCAGTGGGTTCAGTTACCATCCACCCCAACCCACCATCCGCACCGCCAAGACCGAGGTTTGCTCATTCACTAAGGATGACAACACTGCCACCGGGGCTGTGGGCATCTTGACCTATGACCTCTTCCACATGCAGAACCGTATGTGCACTGAGCGCATGGCCATTCTGTTCTCTGTCCCCTTCGACTACCACCTCTACAAGAACGTGATGGGCATCGGGCTGTTTGAGAGCAGCCGTGGATGTGACAAGGCCCTGTACAAGCACATGTATGAGGGGAAGGACTTCAGTCAGTTCACCCGTGCAGATGTGGGGGGATCTGGAATCACCCACAGAGGGAAGAAAATAGATTTAAGGGCCACCATGTCTACTGTGGGCAAGGCTATTATTAAGCTAGAGGTCTATGACAAGATGGGCTAAATAACAAACAAATTGGGTCTGAGTACCAGTACACAAATGATTAATAAAATAAAAATAAAAAATATATACTTTTTATGATCTTAAACATCATATGCTTATTAAATTTCATCATGTGCATGCCATTGTGCTATCAAATTTTATCACTTTTTTTGTCTGTATTAAAACCTGCATTTATGCTGCCCAATATTCTGATTTTCACTTCTCAAAATGTATCTAAATAAAAAGAAAAAGCCTGAATACTCACGTTTGCTTCTGTGTCTACACTATATGCATTATATATGATATAAAATGAGGTGATAATGTGGCTGATGCTTCTATCAAAAGAGATACAATTAGTATATATTAGTATATAATTGAGATAATTAGTAATCAATTCATAAATATAATTTATGAAGTATAGATACATTTATGCAACCCAACTCTACAAGCTGCCCTTTGCTTTTCACTTACATTTCTTATAGGAAACATCAAATGAAACACATAAAAATTAAACACTTTAAAGCCATGAACCATAAACAAATGTTAACCTATCAAAAAACATAAAAATAAATAAATAAATAAATATATATATATGTCTGTGTGTGTGTGTGTGTGTGTGTGCGTGCAAACCGCCTATTTTTTTTCTTTGAGGAACTTTTTTCCACTATAGTTTCAAGCAGGAAATGAAGTGAGAATATTATTTTAGACTCATTATTCAAAACATATAACAAAACAAACATTACAATCCAAACGGTTTCAAAATACTATTATTTCTGTATTAAATACAACAAAGACTAATTATTATCAATTATCAGGAAACCTCACCTAAAACGTATTCCTGAAAATGCCATCATGCTTATGTTTGAATCCCTTAAAAACTGAGTCATTTCTGAGACAGATCTGTACATGCATCTTCACTGTTCTGGTCTAAGAAATCTAGCAACTAGTTTTAGGTGTGGACCTGTGAAACCACACATCTTCCCACCAATCTGAGATGATATGTGTGTGAGCATGCATCTCCATGCTTGTGCGTAAAGAGGGTGTACACTAAATTTTAGTAAGCACACATTTGTTTTCACAGGTGGGTATGTTCTGTTCTTGTTGTTGATCATGAAGACTGGGAAAGGGACAAAGTAAAAACGCAGTGACTCTTTCAGAACGCACTGTTACTGAGCAACACACACACACACACAAATACACTCCGGACTACCACAGAGGTAAGCTTTCATTCTCCTTGAGACTAAATATGCTTAATAATCATAACTTAATAATCAAAAATAAATTGTAATGTATTCTAATGTACCCCTTTTATTTCTATTTCTAAATTATAACATTGCAAGCCAGTTTATTCAGTTATGGACAATTAATTAAGCAATGCATTCTAAAACTGCAGATTGCTACAGGCACAACGTTTTTTAAAGAGGGGCATTTGTGTCTATATACTGTACTGTGACCCTGTTTATTCCCTAGTTAACGATGACAACAGTGACAATATATGAACTTTAATCTAATGCTTCTGGGTTTTATATTGAAGTGTATGCGCATACACACACCAGACAGTACAGAATCTGTTTCAGGAATAAAATACTGAATTCAAATACGCCAGTTCAAACAGAGGGAAATTAACTTGTGTTAGCAAACTTCATATCAAAGAAAAACAAGAGAAAAGTTATTTTATTTTCACAGCAGCGCTGCTCTCAACTGCATTTCCACTTCTTTTTACTGTGAGGTACAGACCTCTTTTCTCACACCATCCCTCTTCTCTCTACTTCTCTCCGTTTCAGCCGTCAATCAGATCTATCGTGCTCCATCATGACTGAGTCTGCTGAGGCTGCCGCTGCCAACGTGAGCAGCAGGAGACACGCCACCATAGAGATCACCAACCTGACAAACAACTACTGCCTCCTCAACCCAAAGTGAGACTACAACCAGACACGAAACTAATGTTTAACCAAGCATTCAAAACTAAAACTTTGTCTCTAAACCTCTATTTGAGTAATATGTATATATGTATATCAAATGCATTAAGATGGAAATTCTGTTATTATTTACTCACCCTTATGTCATTTTCTTCTGTGGAACCTAAAATACTGGGATATATATATATACCCCTTTTACTGTACTTACATTTAATTTTATGGAAGAAGCAAAAAAAAAAAAAAAAATTTCCAAATATTATTCCACTGAAGATAGTAGGCATGCATGTTTGGAACAATGTTATGGTGATTAAACGATAACAGAAAACTGTAAATATGTGCGTTTAACATTGGTGATTTATCCATATAAATCCCACAGGGTGTATCTTGAGAGCGGTGAAACCTCCAATCCACCTCAGCCCACGGTGCGCCCCCTCAAGACTGAAGTATGCACTTTCAGCAAGACCAGCGCTCATGCCACTGGCAGCGTGGGGGTTATGACCTACGACCTGTTCGAGCGAAGCAGAAATGACTACAGTGAGACCCTTGCCCTCATGTTTTCGGTCCCCTGGGACTACAATATGTATAAGAATTGGTTTGCAGTGGGCATCTACCCGAAAGGAAAGGAGTGTGACCAGGCCCTTTATAAAGAAATGTACTATCAAAAGAACCCACAGGGCTTTGTGAGGGAGGAGGCCAATGGGTCAGGCATTAACTATGAGGGAAAATTACTGGATATAAGGGCCACCATGTGTCCTTTAGGCAGGGCTATCATAAAACTGGAGGTGTGGGACAAGCTGATGTCTCCTTTGAGTCAGCAGGTTTCCTGAACGTAAAAACCAGGCAGCCATTTTACTGAATCATAATAATATAGTAACTTTTTTACATGCCTTTATATGTTATCACCTGTATCAAAAATGTTTGCCTCTATATTTACCAATGCAATAAATATAGCCCTGGGTTTTTTCTTCTTCTTTTTTTAACTTCCTAGTCAGCTCTTTGGGGTAATTTGAACTCAGTAAAATGGTCTGAGGGTGTTTAAACTGGATGTAATACCTCTGTAATATCCCACACTTTAAACTGTTCACTTTTTCTGTCAGAAGATCGCCTCAGAATCAGATGTGTGTTTTCAGTCTGCTCATGACTAAATCCCCTCTCATATCAGGCAGCATTGTGTTGTTATTCAGTCAAACCATCTTCTTGGTGGCTTTTTTTTTTTTACTCCCTCATCAGGGCAGAGATCCCTGTGAACAATAAACACTGTCTGTACTGACTGCCACTGCTGAGGTATTTTCAAATAAATATTTACCTGCAATTTTGTAGTAATTCCTTTCCCTTTTTACTGAGCCTGAAGGCTTGGTGTTGTATTTATTGGTGTATTCAAAATCTCAAATGAGTGCCGAGGCTGTTTGCTGGAAAGGGTCCCGTGTAAATATTTTGTAATATTTATTTGGAAACTTCTAATGCCTGGAGAGGCCAGTTGAACCATGGGAACCGAAAGACAGAGACGAAGATATAAAGAATGAATCACTGCATCAAAGAAGAGTGAGAGCACATTTTACATCTTTAAACTCCTCTTGTCCTGAATAACTCCTTCAGCAGGCGCTGAATGGTGTCTCTCCAGCTTACTCAATAATCATAATCAGAAACATCAATGCTAATTTATCAGTAAGAAATGGAGCTGTAATTGGAAAACGAAAGGTTTTACAAGCATCTATTAGTACTTGCCCAAATCTGGAGGGGACAATATCTCATTTAAAACAATAGCAAACCAGTCATCAAGGTCAAAGTGCAACTGCAGCACTATTACTAAAATAAAAACCAGTCTGTTCTAGATTCTTACTTCAATGGATTGAATTGCTTCTCAGTCCATTTCTTAATACTACAGTCACACTATCACCAAATAAGAGCCTTGATCAAAGGTTTCTTTCTGTCTGCGCTGTAACATTTGCATGGAAAGCCATACATAATAAAGGCTAAACGTCACACCTTTAAGAGGTATCTCTGGAGCATTGTTGCTCAATGTAATAGGGTGGTGAGGAACTGCTGTAAACAGATGGCTAGTGCTTTTCTGATGCTACAGTGTGTATCTTGAGTCAGGTGTGTGGATTTGCTCCACACTTGAGCTTGAAGCAGTATTCTTTTTTTTCCCCTAGTTTATTTATTTTGAACTGTAAGGGAAATATTTCCCTTATATATAATATATTTTTGCTTACGCTGTTGTGTATTTCTGCATTTGATTGTGTTTATGCATGTATGGGAAATGGCAAGTGATATTGACTCACATACTAAATTCAATTAGTAGTTTGCATCACTACTTAAAGGTGTACAATCTTAAAATACTTAATTAAACTGAGCTAGGACAAAGTAAGCTACAGAGTTCACACATTTTCCCAAAAAGTCTAAATGCTACTGTTTCTGTGCAGATATTGCTTATGGTTTGAGCCAAAGTTTGACTGGTTATCTTCCAGCGACTCTCTGCTGGTTGATGCCATTATGCCAGTAAATAGATGGCAAAAACAATCCTTCTTTTTTTTTTCTATTGATGGCCATTCAAAAATAAAATTTCAGAAAAATATGGAAAAAAAACAAGCAACACATAAACTGGAAATATTCCATTTTATTACAGTAGATATTTTTGGAAGGCCCTTGAAAGTGTGAAATTTTGACTATTTTTCTGTCAGCTCTGTCTGTGACCAAAATCCTGAGAGAGTTTTTTTTCCCCATTTATATTTTCAATTTCCATTTGGAGGACAAGCTGTTTAATCACTGGAGCTTTCACAAGGTGAAGTGGTCATTTGTGAAAGGACACATAAAGGCGGTTGTGCAAAGGTTGTCCAAAAAGGCGGGATCTGCAAGAGTTAGAGCTAATTTGAGAGATTTCACTTTTCTCATCAGTGCACAAGATCGGTAATGTAATGAACTGATAGAGCTGAAATTCAACCACAGATGTTGCAGTGATGTGAATTCATTTTCATAGTCGTGTAGGGTCTTCTTAGTCCATTTTGTTGAGTCAGAGCCGAATTGAAATCCTTAACCAATCGAGTTCAAGTAAGAGACATATATTAATGTATTATCTTAAATTTATGTTGTTACAAATGACATTTTTTTCTCTCGTTATACTTTACATGGACTTGACTGTACTCAGAAAAATGTTGTCGAAAATGTCAAGAGTCCATGTCAAGTTTGAGTACAAATTTACCAGAGTTATTATTGCTGAGTCTTATACCACACATCAAGTTCTCACGCAGGGAAAAATACATAGCGGAGCAAAGAGGAAACTGACAATGCAACAACAGACAAGACAGAGCAGGTTACTTGCACAACACTGGTGCAACACACATATCGTGTAGTTTTCAAATAAACCTGAAGGACTTGATCAGGTGTGTTTAATTAGGGTTGAATTGAACTCTGCTGGGCTCCAGCCCTCCAGGAATTGAGTTTGATGCGCCTGCTGAACCAATCATCCCTTCCACTAATTATAGCACAAAATAGACATCAATGAACATCAGAAAATCTCTTGTTTAACAATGGAAAGATGTCAACACACTATCAAGCTCAAGTCCAAATTTAATTTAATTTAATTTAAATCTACCGACATTAATCTACTCTCCGGTCTGGTTTGTTTGTCAGGCAAAATGGCAGATTCAGCATTATGTTTGGTCAGATTGCCTGTCAGTCAAACTCCCAGCGAAGGTTCGACTGGACTCAAATCTGGGTTTGATTCAGAGTCCGACAATGAGTACCCCAACTCTGGATCACAGTAAGAAGTCGAGAAGTCACCTCACGCAATGTTAGCGAGATGTTGATTGTTATGTAATCTGCCACTTTAAATGATCGAGCTCTTTAAAGGCAGATCAATTCAGACTCTGAAAGTGATTCCATTAATATAATTTATCTGTGCCATTATCATTACAGCTGTGGTTTGGACCTCACTGTTCTCACACAATTAGAATGATTATTAAAACGTTGTAGTCATCACCATTGTCCTATGAACAGGGCCTTTACACTTCATTCAAAATATACATTTGATCAATTATTGCATTCCCTGGGAATCTAAACTCTAAAATGGATAAACAAATTCTTTAAAAAGAGAACAGAGTCTCTGTCTTAACAGTGGTAATGTCCATACACGTACATGACGGCTGTGATCACAAGTAATTATCTCCACATTGTGAATGCTTTGCTTTTCTTTTTTTCTTCAACATTTTCTACCAGAAACTTCCACAAGACCAGTTGCACAAGAAGAATACATTTCATTTCGAGTCTAAAAATAGATTAATGTGGGTAAATCACAATGCGAAGGGGTTTACTGCTGCTATTTGCTGTGTGAGAGTGCCACTGTGTGGAGGGATAAGGTAAAGTGACCCAGACCTACAGGCGATATACATACTGTTTATATGGATTTATAGTTCATTAGGAGGCTATGAGCTGTTAAGAGTCATGTACAGGTGCATCTCAATAAATTAGAATGCCGTGGAAAATTTTATTTATTTCAGTAATTGAACTCAAATTGTGGAACTCATGTATTAAATAAATTCAGTGCACACAGATTGAAAGGAGAAGAAGAACTGGACTGTTGCCCAGTGGTTCAAAGTCCTCTTTTCAGATGAGAGCTAATTTTATATTTGGTTTGGAAACTAAGGTCCTAGAGTCTGGAGGAAGAGTGGAGAAGCTCATAGCCCAAGTTTGCTTGAAGTCCAGTGTTAAGTTTCCACAATTTGTGATGAATTGGGGTGCAATGTCATCTGCTGGTGTTGGTCCATTGTGTTTTTTGAAAACCAAAGTCACTGCACTCGTTTGCCAAAACATTTTGGAGCACTTCATGCTTCCTTCTGCTGACCAGCTTTTTGAAGATGCTTATTTCATTTTCCAGCAGGATTTGGCACCTGCCCACACTGCCAAAAGCACCAAAAGTTGGTTAAATGACCATGGTGTTGGTGTGCTTGACTGGCCAGCAAACTCACCAGACCTGAACCCCAGAGAATCTATGGGCTACTCTCAAGAGGAAGATGAGAAACAAGAGACCAAAAAATGCAGATGAGCTGAAGGCCACTGTCAAAAAAACCTGGGCTTCATACCACTTCAGCAGTGCCACAAACTGATCACCTCCATGCCACGACGAATTGAGGCAGTAATTAAAGCAAAAGGAGCCCCAACCAAGTATTGAGTACATGTACAGTAAAAGAACATACTTTCCAGAAAGCCAACAATTGACTAAAAATGTTTGAAGTATTGTCTTATGTCTTATGTCTTATGAAGTATTTTAATTTGTTATCACAATTAAAAGAACCAAAGACTTAAACTACTTCAATCTGTGTGTATGAGGTTCACAATTTGAGTTGAATTACTGAAATAAATGAACGTTTACATGACATTCTAATTTATTAAGATGCACCTGTATAAGATAAAACAGGCAACACATGGTTAGATTAAATATTGTTTGTGTGCGTGTACTTGTGTTTGCTTCTAAAGTTATTTACCCCATATCTGAACTGTGCTTCAGTTTTTCACTGGTTCCCGGGCAGCAGGCGTTCATACTGTTCTCTGATCTCAGCGATGGCAGCATTCAGACGCGCTGTAGGGGCTGTGTCAACCCCCACCAGCAGACGCCCACTCGGTTGTGCCCAGAATGACAGTTTCTCCTACACAAACAACAAGAACATCAACAAATCCAGCAGAGAATGTTCCATATATACATGCAATGTACAATACAGATATAGAAATGATCCGTTCCATTATTTCATAAACACATCTTGTTTTATCTTGTGATTTTTTTTATCAGTGTTTATCAGAGCTCAAACCAAATCTAACAAAGGTTATATTTGCATGTGTGTCTATGGTACTGACTTACCATTGCATGTTTGTGTGCTTTTCAGCTGTGGTGTCATGTGTAAGGGGATATGTTGTATTGCCTCCCACCAATGATGAAGAACATAAAGCCATCCTTCACAGGATGATGAGAGTGGGTCATGCGGGAGAATATGGTGGCAACCGAATTTATGATGATCAGATGGCTGTTCTTGGCCATTCCCAAATAAGACCACTTACTCAGGTATTAGTGCTTTAACAAAAGCTGACAATTATTACACAACAATTACCATTTCCCTTTGTCACATTTGGGAGGATTAAGTTGTTACATGAGTTTGTGTAAAAGGAACAGCATTCAGTTCAGTGAGGTCGATGTAATATGGAATTGAGCATTCAGTGTGATGTTGAATGTGATGATATATCATTTGCTGTTAAAGGAAATGTGGGATCAAGAGAGAAGCATCTGAATAAGATTAATGAGATACTGGCAGAGAATAGAGTGTGTTTGACCCTCCTGCTTCTTTTGTGGAACATAGCAGGATTTGCTCCTGGTGAGTGTGACCTTTACAGTATTTCCTTTCTAAATATACAATATTACAAAATAAAAATAAAAAAACTTATTTTATACAATATGTTGGTGCCAAAAAACAAACAAAAAAAAAACAAAAAAAAAACATATGGCCTGTATATGGGTCCACTAGTCATGGAAAAGCCTGTTCAAATTAGGGTAGAAAAAATAGTAATTTTAAAGCATGGAAAAGTTTTAGAAATTTAAAAAGTAGTTCACTCAAAAATTAAAAATAGCTGAAAATGTATCCCCTTCAGGCCATCCAAGATGTAGATGACTTTGTTTCATCGTCTGAACTGATTTGGAGAAATGTAGCATTACATCACTTGCTCACCAGTGATTCCTCTGCAGTGAATGGGTGCCGTCAGAATTGTAGTCTAAACATCACGTCTTAATGACGGAACGGTTTCTTACAAAAACGCAGCAATGCACTGGAATTGTGTGGATTACTTGTGGGCTATTGTGATGCTTTTATCAGCCTTTGGGACTTTTGGATCAATTCGTGATCAAGTCATGTAGTGCTAAATTGATTAAAAAAAAAAAAATTCACAGATTACTGGAAAAGTCATGGAAAATCATTGGTCAACGGATGTGGGAATCCTGTGTTTACTTGTGTTAAGCGTGTTTATTGTATTTAGAATATCTGAGTTACACATCTGGTGACATGTTTTTTTGGACAGGCACTGGCTCTGCTCTCTTGGGACAGAAAGGGGCAATGGCCTGCACTGTTTTTATCTCATTCTGCAGGGTTTATTGAAGAATAATGGTATACTGTAACTTTCTAACAGTTATGGTTGTGTTGCCATTAAAGTCATGTGTCTTTACAGGATGTGTGTTTGCAAAGACCACTTTGAACACAAGAGGGCAGCCTTTGCCTCTAAAAGGTAATATGCATCCAGCAGTCACAAGAAGGCGATCTGGACTCAACTGTTGAATTTTTTTGCTTATTTTATTTTTTTCTATTCATTTGTGCCCCAAAAAATTTTATAATATGCTATAAACATGCTCATTTGCTATCTTAGAATATGCTTATACTGTCAGAGACCTTTGCGTAGAGTATTACGCTAAGTTATCACACGGGTGGCTATGAAAACATGTAACGTAATCTGTTTAGCAGAACAGCTGTCTCCATCTCCCTGTGGTTCCCATGACTTAATCTATGAAGGCATGAAGTCATCCTGGACTGTCCACAGAGAGTTTCAGACCCTGACATCCACTTCTAATATCTGAGGGGTTTTCAAGTATGTTGCCAATGGGTGAATTTGGTTTGTTAGGTAGAGAACAGGCTATGAGAATTGCACAAATTATGCTCCAGCCCCCATCCTCCACTTTGTCTAGAGTCTTTTATGCTGACTGTGCTGGATAAAAGTTCTTGAGAGGCTTGTTTAGTTTGGCAGGTTCTGTTAGGGGGCAGAGCTACTGTATGCTCGCATTCAGAGAGAAGGAGGCTGATGCAATCCCAGTGTAACTACAAGTGTAACCCATAACAGAATCAAAGTTTGTGAGGTTTCCAGCTAGCCACAGGCTGCGTCTTGCCTCTACTCCCTTTCTTTCCTACTTTTGAAGGTTTTTATTTCTAAACATGACCCTCTCGTATATTTGCATTGCTTAATGTGATGCAGAAGCAGAAAACTTTTGTTCTCGTGATGTGTCAGAGGAAGCTGACCAGTCTGGAAACACTGCATGAGCTGCTCGTTGTGAACCGATCACATGTCTTTAAATCTTAATTGCACACTGTTTCTAAAAACTAAAGCTTTTTACATATACTTAAATGGGTGAGATACAGACAAAATATATCTGGATGTTTGAGTACAGTACATAACACAAAATATCTCTGGTTTTGTCAACTTTACCAGATATCAAGAGTAGTAAAGGTCTTAAAAAAATCAACTGTTTCTCTCTTATTAGCACCTAGCATAGCTTGTTATAAACAAGTTTGGATAGTATATGTGTTGTGCTCAAAAGCTTATGCACAGACTTAGTGTTATGAATCATGTAATTGTGAGACTGTTTCTCAGAACTTGTTTCCTCAGGACACAGATGCTAACCACAAGACATTATTTTAACAGGCTGAGAGCTGTATTCAACTCGATGGTAAATGCAAATCAATGCCTTTGTTGGTTTGCAGTTGCTGATGCCCTTTAGACGGCTTTATATTTTTAGAGAGGATCACGCTGATCAAAATAGCCCAAGGAGTTTGATTAAAAAAAGGTACATGGCAGAAAAGCAGCAGTAATTGCCTCCTGTCTGTTGCCATTTTAAGTTCCCTATCATGAACATCACTTCCTTCCTCAGTCATCTGCTTAGTCCCAACAGACCAGTTATTTTGTTATCTAAACAGTTCCTGTCTCTGTGTTTATCCTCTGACAGGTCGTACAGGTTTGTGTGACTTTGCTGCTGTTATGTTCTGCATCTCTGAGAGTCCTTACTTGATAATTGTCTGATATGAAGCGCTGACTGACTCTATTTGCTTAAATTCAAATTCTGTACACAGGACTTTATGCATATGGGATCGTCTGAATAGGACACTCAGTTATATTTGACTAAGCTTTGAATAAGCCATTCTAAAACCGTATGTCCCTAAAGCAATATAATATTAAAAGGCTTATGTCCATACAGCAGCATAAAAACAGTTTGTGGACTAAATAAGAGAGATGACAGTGGTTTCTTGTTCAGTATCACAGGGTCAGGGGTGACAGGGAGGGCTCACACTGAGGTTAGGGGTCAGTAACGGATCAACAAAGACACTGATTTCTTCATGTGACACTCCCTTCACAGAGAGCTATTTGAAATACTCTGTGTGTGTGTGTGTGTGTGTGTGTATACAGTGTTTCTGTTAACTTTCTCAATGACTGTATGTGTAGTTTATAGGGGCCACACGCCTACTGAAATAATTTTGTATAACTTAGTCCTAGCAATTTACTAAAGGAGTTGTGTGATGGTATTATAAAAAAATAATAAAAAAAACTCATACTGATTTGGGACTGCATGCAGGTGAGTTTTTGAATGAACTGTCCTATAAATATTGCACCCTTTATTATTAAACATTTTAATGTTTATAATTTGGGCGGTTTTTCAATCCATGCATGTGTTTAGAGGTAGTCAGCTTGTGTAAATCTCTAAGTGAAGGGCCCATTCTGTCAGTTGGCACTTCCCATTTTGAGGTCTGTTTCTTTAAGAGAAGAGGGAGGAGGAGTGTGGACCGGCTCAGAGTTTTGAACGCCTCTTTTTTTTTACAGAAATTCCTCTCTCAAGAGTTTGGCATTTCCTCTGAGCTCATACACTGAGAGCGCGCTCTCCCGTTTCACACAATGCTCACTTGCAACAAAAGCGGGTATTTTCAAACATCCTGAATGAAAGGACTCCTCTTGCCCTCGGCACACGCCGCATCTACAAAGAAACTTCACGGGGTGAACTTCCCCTTACACAACAGTTTTTGCTTGAGAGGACGGAAAGAACATCAGCTTGGTGTTTTCAGCATCTGGGCAAGTGGTTCAGCATGGGCTAGCCCCAATTTTCCCGTAGAGCTGGAGTGGACTGGAAAAGAACAAGGAAGAGAAGGATGAGCATTTATACTCTCAACCTCAGGTTGTTCTGGCCGCTGGCCACTTGTTTTCTCATAGCTCTGCTTCTGTTGCACCAATACATCTTCAGAGGCTCCGAGGACCAAGGGAATGACTGCGCTGACCAGGGACCCGGAGCTTTCATGCTCTTCAAGTACACCCTAGCTTTTATCTTATTTTACTTTTTCATAAAGTACTGCTCAGCTCAACCTGGCACTGCTAGGAGGGCTTTCCAAAAAGTGCCGGAGGTACACGGAAAATCAGGAGTCTCCAAGAGAGAACTACTGGACGATCACTATGAGAGGCATGTGCGTCTTTCTCCACATGTGCTGGGCCACAGCAAAGCCCATGTTGCCAAGCTGGTGAGTGAACTTGTCAGAGTGGGTCGCACCCATGTCCTGCCGGAGTCTTCTCTGGCCTTCCGGGGGGACTTCATTCAGATCGGGAGCTCCTATGAGGAGCACAAGGTGGGCTCAGTTGACTGCTTTGACATCCTTGTGCCTCTGAGGGCACCTCGTGGGCTAAAATTAGAGACTGTTGTTTGTACTGACAAACCTGGAGGGCCACCGCTTTGCACGCTCAACACACCTCGCAAAGCAGAATGGACACGCCGTCACAAGGCCTTCATGGACACGTTCATGCACTTGCACAATGCTCAAAGTGTCTATAGGATGAGCCCAGATTCCGTCCAGCGCTGGTTTTACACAGCTACCCAGCACCGCCTCGCTGCTGTCCGTTACCCGTTTGAGCAGCGCTGTTCCCTTAGCCTGTCTCTCAGCGAGGAGCAGCAGGTGCACCTCCGTCTGACCCCCCGCTCTGATTACGTCTGCTGCCACATCTCCATGGGCATTCGTCTGATCCCAGCCTTTCCTCTTGGTGATGGCGCCTTCTTGGTAGCGTCCCGGCAGGGTCAGGGAGGAGAAGACCTTTGGACGGTGTACTTTCCCAGACAGGAGCAGAGACTTCTGGCGTGGTTAAAAGGTAGACTACCCCCCAACTCGTGTCATCTGAAGTGCCTTCAGCTCCTTAAAGAGGTGCGTAACCTCAGTGGGGAGACTCTGGACCAGCAGTCTGGAGCTGAGTGGGGAGGAGTGCTTTCATCCTATGCTTTGAAGACGGCTTGGCTTCGTCTACTTCTCAGTACACCACCTGAAACCTGGGATGAGTGCAACCTTGTGGACCGGCTGGATGATCTTCTTCGCAGTCTAAGGGAGAGCCTACAGTCTCGGGCTCTCTGCCATTTACTCCTTGGAGGAGTCAGTGGATTTCTGCCAGACTCTATCATTCTTCCCAAACTCGTAAAGGAGATGGTACCCTCCAACCTGTGGGCAGAATTCAGTGACGTCACCCTTGACATGGTCTCCGCCCGACTGTCCTACTCCTGGAACCACCTCCCTCGCCTAATTCGCCTCGGGCGACCGCAGAGGACTAGTCTTGTTAGAGGTGTCCACTGCAAATATATCGATACGGAGTGAAGGTCAACTACAGATGTTTTTCATGTTATCTGAAAATGTATGCCATGTGTGTGTGTATATATATATATATATATATATATATATATATATATATATATATATATATATATATATATATATATATATATATATATATATATAGTTACATTTATTTTTTTTCCCCAAAAGCAGCATTCAGTAGATAGAGATTATCAAAACAGTCTTCGATCTATACAAATAAGTATTGTACTGTAATTGTAGGATGTTCTTTGAAATTCGATTTGAACTGAATTTCATATTCCAGTGTGTGTGTTTATTTTCTGCTCATGCTAATCTATTTAGTATTTCTAGAGAAAAAATCTGATTCTCAAAACTTGCTCTTTAAAAGAACAGTAAACATTGTATATGTTTATATATTTAGCTCCCTCATGCGTCTGAGCTGGTAGGCTTGTGTTGACTCAGGGTGACTATAATGTCTCGCTTCTGGGGCAGTGAGTAGTCAAAACAGCATAAACACCAAAGTTTTTCCACACCCACAAAGTATTAGTAATGCCAGCCTAAAGAGATGAACATCCTGTTTTGAAGGGGAAAATGCAGTGTAGCTACTGTAAAATATATTCTGCTGTGACATTTTGATAAAAAAATCGTAAAATTTATAGCTTGATCATTGCAAAACACCATACAGACCCAAATGTATACTTTATTTTGAATGAATAAATGAGTAATATTGTTTCATAACTGTAGCAATTTCAGTATTGCTTACTTGATTGCTTATGCATTCCACTGATGAGTAAATTCATTATTGGTGCTTTATATCACCTCAGTTCATTACCTTAATTGGTCCTCTTAAGGATTAGGAAGCCCTTTGCTTCACTTCTTCTTACTTGTCTACAGGGACCCCAGCATGCATGCACATGATCTTCTCCCTCAGAGACATGGCTCTGCAGGTTGTCACCATGGAGACATGCTACCTCAGCCCAGGGTCACTTATTCAAGCTGTAGCTTTAGTTTTAATGGCTGAATGCATTTACTTTCACAAAGCAAGCAGAGATCTATATTGATTCCTGCAGGTGCCACAGGGTTAGTTTGTTAGTCTATTTCCTGTTCATACTTTATCTATCAACTGGTTCTCGAACAAAGTGTTCATTCATAGCCATGTGTGTCAGACATATCTTAGTTTCATCAGCTTCACAGGGAAATGTTTGTGGTACCTAAGCAAAAGTCTTTGCGGCTTATTTTTGTCTGTTGTCTAAAAAGCAGAACAGAAAATGAAATAAGGAAATGAAACAGGACATGCTCTGAAAACAATCCTTAAATGTAGTCCGAAACAAGTCTTAAAATACAGAGTAACTAATGTGGAATGTATATTTATATTAATGTATATGTCATTTAATGTATATGTGGTACTGTATGTGAATGTAAGTAGATTGTAAAGCACATTGTACTTGATGTACATATTAGAGAAAACAATCTGTGTGTGTGTGTGTGTACATGTACTTTAATTCATGAATTGAAATAAATATCTATATTTTGGACTGCACACAGTTTTGTTGAATATTTGCTATTTGTAACACCTAAAACTATTTTTTTGACAGTGGTAAAGAAAATAGAATATGGAAACAACACAGAAAGACTGCATGCCATGTCAGCAATTTATTATTTAATTTTATTTGCCATATATATATATATTATTATTATTATTATTATTTTTTTCTATAAAGTGGTGTGATTGTCTTAATTTAAAATAAATATACATATAAATTATTTTTTCTGAATGCTGTGTATACATTTGTCACATGACACACTACAACTTGCTTTTTTATTTTAATATTTTATTTTTCATAATACTTAACTCCAAACTTCTTTATTTTCACTCAGACACAGTCACTGTAATTATCTTCTGTATAGTCTAGTTTTTCAGTGTTTATTCTCATTTGAGTGTTATGTTTAGAGCAATATGGCTCAGTGTAAATTGTAGTGTGGCATAAAGCTGGTGCTCTCTAACATAAGGATATAATCTCATCCTTTCTAATTATCATTTCATTTATGCACTTGCTTGCAGGATTTGATTTGTTGGCAAAAGTAACCACACCTGCAGTCATGGACATATGATTCCAATGGAATGTGGGTGCCACAAGCCGTCACTATGTGTTTGGTGGACAAATAATAAAAAAAAATATTTTTTTATAATCTCACAGTATGCAAGTTAAAATGCTCTGTATCTTTATCGTGTCTTGCTCCCTCTAATAATAATGTGAAAGATGTTACTAGGTGGGCCATATACATTTACTCAAACATTCTCTATGAACCCTGTCATTAGAGTGAATATATGTTACCTACATTTAAAGGAATAGTTCACCCAACATTCCTGTAATAATTTACATAATATTCTTAATGTTCATCATGAATGTTCAGTTTACTTACTTTAGCAATTTGTCACAGAGCCAACAACATATTCGCATCTGTCGAGCTCCAAAAATGTCAAAAAAACAAACAAACAAACAAACAAAAAACATCATAAATGATCATAAATTCCAAGCTTTCTGAAAACAAATGATAGTTTTCTGTGTGGAACAGACTGAAAGTTATTTAACTGTAATTTTGCTTGCCAGCTGGGGTCACCATCCATTTTTATATTTATTTAAAAAAATTATAATAACAATTTATAGACATTCTACTATGAATACTGTAACCCTTCTGTAGAGGTCATATGGGTCAAAAGACTGTCAAATGACAGTGAGAAAAATAGCAGAATGATGCCGGATACGACAGCAGAGGTCACTGTACGTCTATGGTTACATTTTTTAAATCAGCTATCAACAGGTTCTCAAGAACAGAAACAAATGAAAACCTGAGTTCACACAATATCTCTCCCTCTCAGTATTTCTCTGTCTTCATTCAACTATTTATCATATAAAAATATGAATGTTTTCATTCACCCATGCATTTACATTGAAACAATAGTTTACACTCAAAATCTCTCTTAAATTCCTTAAGGGTTTCTTTAGTCTTATTTATTTTGAATGTTGATTTCTTAATTTTATTCTTTTCTTTTCTATTCTATTATGCACATTTGTTTTTGTACAAAACGGATGCTTTTTTAAGTCTCTTATGCTCACAATTGCTGCATTTATTTGATGATAAATGAGTAAAACCAGTAACATTGTGAAATACTAGTACAATTTCAAAGAATTGTTTCTATTTTGCTATATTTGTAAAATGTAAGCAAAATTTTTAAAAGTCAATAAACCAGTCTTCATTGTCACACAATCCTTTAGAAATCATTTTAATATACTGATTTCTGGGGAAAAAAAGAAATTCATGTTGAAAGTAGTCCCTCTTTATTTTTTGGTGAAAATTGTAATTCTATTATTATTAAAAATATTATTATTACTACTATTATTATTATTAAATTAATTATTTTTTATTCTTTGGTAAATAGAAAGCATAAAATATAATTTATCTGAACTGTGTATACTAAAATAAAAAATTGATAAATAATTTCAAAAACATTAAATAAAATAAATCTTACTGACCAAAATTTTTGAGCTGTAGTGTAAGTTTTTCAGGTGCTGTAGTTCAGTCAAACACTCCCCATAACCTGACATGTTCCATACATGCCTAGTTTGGTGAGCGAGGCCTTTCAGCAACAGGTCATGTGCCACTGCTGTTTCCAAGGAGACTTACTTTAAAGTTCCTTGTGATCTACTGACTCAGATTACAATGCTGCAGCACAAATGGACATCCTGTCATACAGTGGGTATAGGAAAAAATCATCCCCCTTTAAAATAATCACATTTCGATGCTTTGTGGCCTGAAATGAAGACGGACAGTGTTTTTTTTTTTTTTTTTTTTTTTAATCCAGCTGTATTTACAACTGATAACATCCAAGAGAAAGATGTAACACCAACATGTAAGAAAAAAATTAAATAAAAAGATTCACCACACAGGAAAAATGATCACTCCATTGTGTCAGTATTTTGTTGAACCTCCTTTTACAGCCTTTAGTCTGTTGGGATCTGTCTCTGTCTCTACTAACTTCATACATCTAGACTTTGCAATATTTCTTATCACTTCTTTGCAGAACTGCTCAAGTTCAGGTAAAAGCTGACGGTGACTGTTTATAGTCTGCATCAAGTCCTTCCACAGATGTTCAATGGTGTTTGAGTCTGGGCTCTGACTAGGCCACACAAGGACATTCAGGTTTTTCTCCTTCAACCACTGTGTGCTTTGGGTCATTGTCATGTTGGAAGGTAAACCTTATTCCCAGTAACAACCCTCTGGCAGAGGGAAGCAGATTTTTCTCAAGAATTTGATGGTATCCCCATCCATTTTTCCTTCTGTCCTGACAAGTGCTTCAGTCCCTACTGCAGAGAAACACTCATAACAGGACCTCCATGCTTTACTGTAGGAATGCTGTTATTTCGATGATAAACTGTATTTTATTTCCACTATATATCGGTGTTGAGGCCAAATAATAAAATGTTAGTCTCATCAAAGTGTGTTTTGGCAAAGCTCAGTCATGACTGCATGTGGCCTTTCTTGAGGAGTGGCTTTTTTCTTTCAAAATCCAGCTTTCAAACCAGCCACATTTGTGCAGAATTTGTGATATTGTTGTCACATGCACACAAATACCTTTCACTTCGTAATAATAAACTTCACTGAGCTTCTAGGCATTGACAAAGCCACAGATTTATTATTATTATGATTTTCTTTCTTTTTTTTTTTTTTTTTTTTTGTATCCATCTCCTGATTTGTGCCTGTCCACAACTTTATCCCCGGAGATCTTGTTTGATTGTTTGCTTCAGTTGCACTACCAAGGACTGAAAGGATCCAGGAAAACTCTTTTCATGCTGAGCTCTGATCAAAATGAACACAAATGAACCTGGTGCTTCATGTAAACAGGACCTCCATGCTTTGGGTTTACAGGTAATTTTTGGTGTTATATCTTTCTCTTGGATTTTATAAGTTGCAGTGAGTAAATACAGCTGGATAAAACAAAAAAAAACTGTGTCCATATTCATTTCAGGTTGCAAAGGAACTAAATGTGATTATTTAAGGGGGGGGGGGTGATTCTTTTCTATACCTACTGTTTACAGATAACACAACTCATATGCTCTCTAAACGCTTTCCACAACCATGTTTTAAAGACAGCAGCAGGTCAGCGTACCTCAGTCACAGAGCAGCAGGTGGCTGTACAAACTCCAGCTCTCGTAAACTCCCTGTGTAATGTGTTGCCCTGGCTGCAATTAGCCCTTTCACCTGCCTGTCTCTCCTCAGCCTCTCCACTCTGTACGTAGTGAAGGGAGCAACAAGTGGTTGCAGCCAGCAAGGTGCTGTAAAAATAGGCTAGAGGAGGCGGGGAGGGATGCACATAACAGATTTGATATCCATCAGTGCTTCTGCAAACCTGGATGAGTCACTGGTCTCTGAAAGAAACACAGGGCAGGAGGGGGAGGAGAGGGAGGAGGGGAGGGCGCTGCTCTCTCCAGGGAGAGCTGGCTGTCTTGCGTGTCATTTGTGAGGACTAGGCACGATTGCAGAGTGAGGCGGGAAAGAGAGGGAGATTAGGAGTGTCTGGGTGGGTGGGTGGGATTGAAGATGATAGGGAGGAAGAGGAGATAGAGAGATAGATAGAGAGGGAGATGGGGTTTGTTTGTTGTTTTGTATTTGGCTCATCATCACTCTTGAAGTAAATTTTGTAAGGATGGATGGAGGAACCAAGTCCACAGAGACCTGAATTCATTACTTGATTCATATCTACAGATTTTTTCTCTCTCTCTCTCTTTTTTTTCTTTTTTGTTTGTTTGTTGTTGTTGTTGAGTAAATCTGGACCCAGAGAGTGGCATGTTGATCTGGATGGGAAGTGAGACAGTGGGGCGAGAGTAAGAGGAGGATGGCGTACACGCAGGTGAGTCCCGCTCACTACTGCTGCACACACTCTTTCCCATCTGGATCTTTCTGCATTACACTTTTCATCTGCGTATATGTCTTCCTTCGGACATTTGTTCATATTCTGATTTTATTCAATTTTTCCATCTCATGATTGTTTCTAATCAAGGCCTTAAACCATTTCAGTTGTATCTGTATTATCTGTATGTGTGTGTATTTATTTGGTAACATCTTATTCTTTAAATATAAGGATTTGATGTTTACATATTCAAACTATGTCTATGAACAATGTTTATAATTTTTTTTTACATTACGTGTGTTAAAAATAAATGGGCATTGATTTCTGTGGTGTTCATGATATTGTATAGATTTACAGTATTATATTTATACTATACTATACAGTATAGTATTTTTAGCAGAATCAATGTCTTTTAATCTATTCAAGTAACACAACTCATGTAATTCAAGTAAAACCATTACTAATCTTTTCAATCAAAACAGACATACAGAAAGACTCAGTGACGTCTTTTTGTGGTTGAAGTGTGAATGCAGTTTGTTTTTGATGTTTAAGCTCTGTAGCTGTGTATTTGTATGCTGTATTATGATTCATGGCTCTGTGCTGAAGACCCCTTGCATGGGAATAACAGTTGTTGGAACTGGCCATGTGGACCAGTGGGAACTAGGGCCAGTCGCCCCTTACTCATCTCAGTGACCCTAATGCGTCATCCGTGCCTGAGCCAGCGGCAGCAAGGTGTGGGCTGGGAGTGCCAGGAGCTCGTATCACTGTTGCCATGGTTACAGCCACAGCTAATTGCTTAGACAACATTAGGCTGTTGATGAGGAGCACGCTGGACTGTGGTTGAGAGCAGGAACAGGGGGTGGGGAATGGGGAATGGGAGAGAAATCAACCTGTAGATATATATATATATCAGTTGCGTTTTACTTAGTAACATATACTACTGTTCAAAGGTTTGGTGTTGGTAAAATGTTAAATGTTTTTGTAAACTGTAAAACTTGTGTAAACTGTAATATCTATTCAGGATTCTTTGATGAAAACAAGGGTAAAAATAAAACCATTTATTTAAAATAGATAAAACTAAATGTTAAATAATATATATAACTGACAAACAAAGTAATTGCAACACTGTTAATAATGGAAGTGGCATTAATGTACAGTTTTATGTTATTTTAACATATAATGACAAGTCTGGTTATCCCAGGCATAGATATGTACTGTACATAAGCCGTCTGTCATATTGTAATGATTAACTTGATGTCATTCACCATAATAATCAATGAATGAACAGCCGATGGTTGTAAAAACCTCCGTGATAAAAAAATAAATAAACACTCAATCCAACACATTCTTACCTGTGAAAGGTTATCCCGGTGAAAGTTATCCCAGCAGTGTTTACAGCCATTGGCTGTGCTGGATTGTGGCAATCAATCTAACAATATGGAGGACACATCTATGTGCTAAGACGGGTCCAGTGTGGCATCTACCTATTATACATATCTGATACCAGGAGTGTAGGCTACTGTGACAAGTGGGACGGGGCCGAGAGCCGTGGGAATGGGTCGAGGCCGGTGGAGTAATTGGAAATGAGCAACACCTGCACTTTGTGGTTTGGTTTTGGTAGTGTGCGGCAGTCGTCCACGAGGGGCTGTCAAGCTGTTTTGTGTTAATTTTGTTATTAAAGCTTTATTTAAATGTCTGCTGGTTCCCGCCTCCTTCTTCCTGACTTACGAACTGCGTTACAGCTACCTAGACACACAATGTGCATTCAAATGCAGACAACTGAACATTATAGTAACCATTTAGGCTAATGTTCGCTAGCTAGCATTGCTTCCTTGTAAACAACATGATATTGGTATTCTCCGGAGTGGTTTTCAGGGCTTAGTGTTTCCCATCATGCATCATGTTCTGGAAATAGATCATGAGACTTTTTTCCGAGATCTTGCTGGAGGTCACAGAAACCTTTCCAATGTATGTTAAATATTAATGGTAGTTAGATATTACATACTTTGGTAGTAAAACAAAGAGTTTCATTTTTTATCGGTGCAAATGAGTAGTGGTAATATTTATTTTGTTCAACATTTGCAACTGCTTTTTATCACTTAATTAGAAGCACCACAAAATTAAATTGTGTCATCTGTTTTAGGGACCACTGAACAGACATCTAGAAGTTGATTTTAAAATGCAAAGTATTGAAAATAAAAATAAAGCTAAAGTGTAAACACTTGCATTTTTACCATAGGAAAGTGTGTCCTATCAGGTAATGAAAGGTTCTACACAAATTTGTGGACTTCATGCTCACTTGAACACTTGGACCAAATACAGGTAATACGTCATGTAAGTAGTCAAGTGGTCAAGTGCGAAGACCACAAGTGTGGGTATTTGGAAAAGACAATAGTCAATTTAGGCTGCTTCTCAATTCTTATTTGTGCACCCTCGTTTCCTTGGATGGAGGAATTAAATCAAGTAAAATGATATATCCTCATTCCCTTAGCATCTCTTCAAAACATCATCAGCTGCACTAAAGGGACCTGCCCCTTATGTTGTTAAAATGGCTTATTTATGACATTCATAGTAAATAATGAAGCAATATGCCGTGTTTGATATATGACATGTCAGTTTATTAAAAATGCAAAGGTAAAATTGAAATTAAAATTATTACAACAGATGTGAAGGGGGAGAAGAATTTATACGTGTTTTAGGTTTTTAGATAAAAAACACTTCCGCAAAGGATACACCTGTGTATCCTGGCTCATAGCTCCTCTGGAAGCCTCCTCACTCCTCGATCCTTTCCTCCTCGTGGTGCAATTAGAGAATTGAGATCTCCTTCAAGATGGCTGAATTAAATCGGTTCCCAGGTCATAGAATAGAGGAACGAGGAAACGAGGAGGGATATTGAGAAGCACCCTTGGTATTTGCCTGCTGTCTGAAGATGGCTTGCTTGTGTGCGCTCACAGAGATGATCTATAGTAGTGCTATAGTAGATCTATATTAGAGGACCGCATTGAGATCTCTTTCATGCCATCTTGTGCTTGAATAGCTTAAAATCATTTAAAACACATGAGAATGATAAACTTTCTTAAAGGGGTCACATGATGTTGCTAAAAATAACATTATTTAGTGTTATGAAATGGGTTTATGTGTTTTAAGTTTCAAAAAACACATTATTTTCCACATACTGTACATTATTGTTTCTCCCCTACACGCCACCTTTCTGAAACCCGTTTATTTTTTACAAAGCTCATCGTTTGCTATCCAGTGCATTCTAGGTAGGCGTTGTAGACTCTAAACTTTTATAAAGAATATCTCTTTGGATTTGAGACTTTGGTCTTTGCAACTTTACAAATCTTCTTTATGCACCATGCTTGTAACACTCCAAAGAGAAAAGAACAATTGAAATCAAATCATATGACCCCTTTAAGGAAGCAGCACTTGCCCGATCATTCAGATTAGTGGGACTAAGGTGACAAATAGGGATTGCTAACTGTTTTCAATGATGTTAATTCTTAAAATGTTGTATTTTTATTTGAATACAAAAGTGAAAGTAAAGACAGCTGTTCTCTCACTATTTATTTTTTTTCTATTTCCTGTATGTAACCTCGACCCTCTGCTGCACTCAACCTTTTTAAAATGGCAGTTGGAACCCATCAATGAGGTATGTACAGAAATCTCCTATTTTCTCGTATCTGTTCATTAACGATGATGTAGAAATGGCTATTGTAATTTTCTAGCAGCTCCGAGATCCTGCATGCATGTGAAAAAGTGAACATTTTGTAGAAAGCTTGACACCAACAGGCCTTTCAGACCATTAAAAGCTGTCAAACATATACAAACCCAATTCCAAAAAAGTTGGGACACTGTGTATATTGTGAGTATGAAAGGAATGGAATAATTTACAAATCTCATAAACTTATATATTATTTACAAAAAGAATATAGATAACATATCAAATGTTGAAAGTGAGACATTTTGAAATGTCATGCCAAATATTGAGCTACACATTCCAAAAAAAAGTTGGGACAGGTAACAATAAGAGGCCGGAAAAGTTAAATGTACATATAAGGAAAAGCTGGAGGAACAATTTGTAACGTATTAGGTCAACTGGCAACATGATTGGGTGTAAAAAGAGCCTCTCAGAGTGGCAGTGTCTCTCAGAAGTCAAGATGGGCAGAGGATCACCAATTCCCCCAATGCTGTAGTGAAAAATAGTGGAGCAATATAAGAAAGGTGTTTCTCAGAGAAAATTTGCAAAGAGTTTGAAGTTATCATCATCTACAGTGCATAATATCATCCAAAGATTCAGAGAATCTGGAACAATCTCTGTGCGTCAAGGCCGGAAAACCGTGTTACTGTAATGGAAATCACAACATGGGCTCAGGAATACTTCCAGAAAACATTGTCGGTGAACACAATCCACCGTGCGATTCGCCTTTGCCAGCTAAATCTCTATAGGTCAAAAAATAAGCCATATCTAAACATGATCCAGAAGTGCAGGCGTTTTCTCTGGGCCAAGGCTCATTTAAAATGGTCTGTGGCAAAGCGGAAAACTGTTCTGTGGTCAGATGAATCAAAATTTGAAGTTCTTTTTGGAAAACTGGGACACCATGTCATCTGGACTAAAGAGGACAAGGACAACCAAGTTGTTATCAGTTCAAAAGCCTTCATCTCTGATGGTATGGGGTTGCATGAGTGTGTGTGGCATGGCCAGCTTACACAACTGGAAAGGCACCATCAATGCTGAAAGGTATATCCAAGTTCAAGAACAACATATGCTCCCATCCAGACGTTGTCTCTTTCAGGGAAGACCTTGCATTTTCCAACATGTCAATGCCAGACCACAAACTGCATCAATTACAACATCATGGCTGCGTAGAAGGATCCGGGTACTGAAATGACAAGCCTGCAGTCCAGATCTTTCACCCATAGAAAACATTTGGTGCATCATAAAGAGGAAGATGCGACAAAGAAGACCTAAGACAGTTGAGCAACTAGAAGCCTGTATTAGACAAGGATGGGACAACAATCCTCTTCCTAAACTTGAACAACTTGTCTCCTCAGTCCCCAGACGTTTGCAGACTGTTATAAAAGAAGAGGGGATGCCACAAAGTGGTAAACATGGCCTTGTCCCAACTTTGTTGAGATGTGTTGATGCCATGAAATTTAAAATCAACTTATTTTTTCCCTTAAAAATATACATTTTCTCAATTTAAACATTTGATATGTCATCTATTTTGTATTCTGAATAAAATATTGAAATGTGTTACTTCCACATCATTGCATTCTGTTTTTATTCACAATTTGTACAGTGTCCCAACTTTTTTGGAATCTGGTTTGTATTTGCATCAATCCATAAAGACAGAATTTTTTTCTTTCTGTTGTTGTATTGTTGTATCTTGACCTTTTCCTACTATCTGTTCAGCTTGATGTTTTTGTTGAATTTGTTTTTGTTTGTTTGTTTGTTCTGTTTTTTATCCATCAGCATCCTGTCTCAAGTCATTCATTATTTAACCAACTAGGCACATTCAGCTCAGCAGAAGTGATAGTGACTTGGCTTTTTGTAGTGAATAATCCTCATGAATTTGTGTCAGCCAGTCTAAATCAAAGAGAAGCAAGTATAATGTCTAATATAAAAGAATATATCTTTCATAAAAGATTTCTATCCAAACATCTGGCTTCAGTTCTGGTCTAAAGGTCACATTGAGTGACTAAGTGATGTATGTCCTGCCCACCTTCCTGTTTCATTTGGAAACATGTCACCATGGGAAAGAAAATTGTTTACACTACCGTACTTTTTTTTTTTTTTTTTTGAAAGACGTCACAGTACAGTAAAACAGTGAAATAATATTACTAAGCCAATAAATTTTTAACTGTAATTTATTTGTGTGATTTTCAGCAGTCATTAATCCCCCCGATCTTTACAGTCACATGATCCTTCAGAAGTCATGCTAATATCATTATTTGCTTTGCAATATTTCCCATAATTATCAATACTAAAAACGCTTGTGCTGCTTAATATTTTTGTTGACACCCTGATGCGTTGTTTGCAGGATTCTTTGATTGATAGAAAGTTCAAAAGAACAGCATGTCTTTAAAATGGGAATCTTTTCTTACATTATAGATCCACTTACTGTCACTTTTGATCAGTTTCATGCATCCATGCTAAATAAAAGTATTAATTTTCTTAAAAAAAAAAAAAAAAAACTAATCTGGTAGACTACATATCTTTAATTAAATCATTAGATTTTTGGTGGACTGGCACTGACTTGATTAGTTTACTACACGGTCCCACTAGAATAATTAGAATAGCTAGTCTCACTACAGATGTAAAAATCTCTGGGGCTTTCACATTTAGACTTTTTGGCTTTAATCTGCAGATGACTAGAGAATGACACACACACACACACACACACACAAAATAAATAAAACATCCTTTAAGCACTGATTATTCATTACCATTTTAATCATAATAACATGCCATGTATGTCTAGTCTGCTTCCAACGCAGGTCAGTCTGTCACTCTTTACTGGAGAGTCTCTTTGTGTCCCTTGCTCTCAGGGTCTTCTGTCCAGACTGTCTGACTTCCTGTTGTGTCGCTGGTCGTGCCGCTCGTGTTGGCAGTGGTGCTGGGAGTGCAGCTGCTGTCAGCCCTCTGATGAGGAGGTGGAGATTCTGGGGCCTTTTCCAGCTCAGACTCCATCATGGCTGTGAGTACACAGCCATTCAAACCTCATACAAACCGCAAATAACCCAGAACAATTCATCATTGATCTCATCTGTCTACTCTCTCATCATTACAGTCAGACTCAGATTGAGACAGATTGAAAACACAGTGTTACTGAACAAATCTCAAGACAATCCCAAATGCGCCATCTGTCAGAAGCTTGCTTTTGATTATGGATTGTGTGTTCTGGTCATGTCTGGAATGGAATACTAACCTCCTGCTTATTGAATACTTCACAGTATGAACTGCATATCTGCTGTTTTTTATTTATTATTATTACTATACTATGCCCTACCAAAGTTTTGGGTTGGTAATATTTTAATCCTCTCATGCTCACTAAGGCTTCATTTAATTGATTGAAAATACTGCAATATGTTTTCTATTGGAAATGTTTTTTGTTTGTTTGGTTGCTTGTTTGTTTGTTTGTTTGTTTGTTTGTGTAACTTATTCCGGTAATGGCAAAGCATTAGTGTCACGTGATCCATCAGAAATCATTCTAATATACTATATGGTGCTCAAGAAACATCTCTTATTATTATCATTGTTATGCTGCTTTTTACTTTTGGAGAAAAAAAATGACTGCCTTGCTGAATAAACGTATTAATTTCTGATCTGAAACGTTTGAACGGTAGTCTATAAACAATATAGATTATTGTCACATGCAAACAGTTTTGCTTCAGGACCCAAATTCAAATCAAGTTCCCAAGACCAAAATTGTGTATTGTCTATTGACTTTAAAATCCTTATATTCCTTATATTGCATGTTTAAAGGGGGGGTGAAATACTATTTCATGCATACTGAGTTTTTACACTGTTAAAGAGTTGGATTCCCATGCTAAACATGGACAAAGTTTCAAAAATAAAGTTGTACGTTTGAAGGAGTATTTCTGTTCCAAAATACTCCTTCCGGTTTGTCACAAGTTTCGGAAAGTTTTTTGGCTCTGTGTATGGCTCTGTGTGACGTTAGATGGAGCGGAATTTTCTTATATGGGTCCTGAGGCACTTCTCCCGGAAGAGCGAACGCGCTCCCGTAGAGCAGAGCAGAGAGAGGCTGTGTACAGACAATCACTGATCAGAGCGAGAGCGTCGCGAAATGTCACAAAAGGAGGAGTGTTTTTGGTTGCCAGGACAAGACAACCCTGCACAGATTACCATGGTTTATTTTGGATGATGTTTTTTTCCTCAAGGCAATGTCAGAGCCGTTAAATATGTTTTTCAACGGCTCTGGGTAATGTCACAGCTTCCAAACGCTCTTGACGCAAAAGCCTACTGGCCCTCGTGATTCTTTAGCTCTGCCCACACGTCACGCCTCTAGGCGCTCGTGTTTTTCCAGGAAAAATCGGTACAGACTATCTTTCTCTTATGAATATAATAAAACTAAAGACTTTTTGGAGTTATGAAGGATGCAGTACTACTCTATAGGTACTCAAGATTAACAGGATATTGAGTGAAAATGAGCATTTCACCCCCCCTTTAAGTCATATTCATATACTGTATTAGCAGGGATCATTTATTTACCAGGACAAAGGTGGCCATAGATGCCTATTTTTCCATTTTGTAATATGCATAATTACCCATTAGCAGTTTCCTCTTGTGAAACGTCACTCACACTTTAAATAATTGAGTTGATGTGGTCCCCAGAGACTACTGACTTATGCTGGTTTGACTGAGATCATGCTGAGTGGGAAATGAATGTTTGTTTAAAACCAAAAACAGGGACCAAATGGCTGGATGAGTTGCTAGGCTTTTGATTATGAGCTTCCAGGAACAATGTAATCATAGTGTTCAATTCATAACATATTGGAAAAGCAAGGGATGCTTTTTTAACAGAATAGAACATGTTCTTCCAGACTGTGCTTGTACAGTCATGACATATACCTCACCCTATAAGTCTGGCCTCGGATTGCTCCTAAGGCTATTTGTCTTACAATCGCCCGTTGCTATGACAACTATCTCCCTCTGAGCTGTAGTCATGGACACAAAGGGTCCTTGATGATCCCCAAGGGATGACTCGGAATCAGGCCTGCACAAAGATACCCCGCACAGAATATTTACCTCTGTAGTTGGAAAACAACCAGATTAAAAGAGGATGTTGCAACAAACATTACACAATATTGGGCAATAATGTGATTGCGCATTCATTATGAAGAGGATTCAGTCACAGTATCAGATATGGACAACAAATCTGAGTGCTGGATTGTAAGAAGTTTTTCACTGTTGTCTTTCAGTTCATGCCAAATGGTTCTATTTGTTTTTTAGTCTATAGCCTATGATTTTTAGCCGATGATTTATTTGCCTGCTTATAGTTATTATCAGGCCACATTGTTCAAGAAACCCTGCTCCTTGTCATATTTTTAACAGTGTATGAATTAACATCCCAATAGGATTGCCATGCAAAAGTTCATTCCCTCATCCAAATGTTTTGTAAACTGAAATCTGAGTTCAAGACCATATTTTTTAGAAGCGTTTGGACTCAACCTTGAGTCTGACTCCATGAGCTGGTGTCAACTAATCATAAAAAAATATGGTCTTGGGCTTGACTTGAGATGGACGAATCAAAGTCTGCTTTATACGAACCTGTTTACTACAGTGCTGTTCAAGTCGTCAAAGAATCCTGAAAAACAGTCACTTGTAATAATATTCCACAATATATTTGTAATGTTTTTCTGGTGAAGTAAACACAGCCTTGGTGTGCATAAGAGACTTCCTTTAAAAATAGTAACACCCCAATTGTTGTAAATGTTTACATATGTTGGCATTTTCAACAGGGAATGTGTCAATACTACAACTAATGCTTAACAAACTCATCTCTTCCAGCGTCAATGAATGCAATGACGAGAGAAGCACAAATTCTCACATCATGGCCAAGAACCATGCTTTACCTGTTCAAACTGACACCACTGTAAACTGCAAGCCGCCCATCTCAGAAACTTCCCGATCCAGCTTCACCTTAGCAGGCCAGCTCACCAGTCATTCCAGACTTAACTCTCAATTTTTAAATAATAGAATTAGAATGATCACTTCAATTTCACTTAATGGCTGTCCCATTTTGCAGGTCTGAATTCACAACGGCCAATCTCCCCCATGGTGGATGTAAAGCCGATTGAATTTTGGGCCATGTTCCCCCGGAAGGAAGTGGTGCAGCCTCTGCTTAAGCCCTCGACTCCACCTGATGACTACTTCCGCAAACTGGAGCCTCATCTGTATTCTCTCGACTCATGCAGCGATGACGTTGACTCTTTGACGGATGAAGAGATCCTGGTGCGGTACCAGCTGGGCATGCTGCACTTCAGCACACAGTATGATCTCATCAACGCCCATCTCATCGTGCGAGTCATTGAGGCCCGGGATCTGCCCCCTCCCGTGACATGCGATGGTGCTCGTCAAGACATGGCCCACTCGAACCCCTACGTGAAGATGAGCCTACTTCCCGACCACAAGAACTCCAGGCAGACGGGCGTCAAACGCAAGACCCAGAACCCAGTTTTTGAAGAGCGCTTCACTTTTGAGGTCCCCTTCCTGGAGGCCCAGAGACGCACCCTGCTCCTCTCTCTGGTCGACTTCGACAAGTTTTCCCGGCACTGTGTCATCGGGAAAGTGTCTCTTCCTCTTAGTGAGGTTGATCTGGTGAAGGGAGGACATTGGTGGAAGGCCCTGGTGCCCAGCTCTCAGGTAATACCACTTGCCTGAGTCACATTATTATTTTTTCAGTCATTTTAGGTGTGGCACTTCCACAATGGCTGAGAAGTTAGGTAACATAAAGCTAAATTAAGTTATTTAGTCAAATGTGAAATAATTGCAGCCATACTTTAGAATGTCTTGCTTTAATATGTTTTTATTAAATGTAATGATTTCTTTTTCAGGATTCGTTGATGAAAGTAAAAATTTTTATTGTTGTGTAAATGCACTTATTTGAAATTATGAAAAGTATAGATTTATAAGACAACATACAGGTTTTTACTATCACCTTTGATTAGTGTAACATATCATTGCACACAATTAATTTGTCATTCACTGACAAATACTATAATACTATAATACTATTATAATTCACTCCAAATAATATTAACCTGAAGTATTTGTCAGGAAACTATTACTTTTTCATGTACAAATGCTTTCATTGTAGATTACTCTGAAATTACAGCTTTATTTCCTGTCTTTGACACTTAAACACATGCACAACGTGTTAATTTACTGACATTTTCTCAACGTGTTGGTTTTCAGAATGAGGTTGAGCTTGGTGAGCTTCTTCTGTCCTTAAACTACTTGCCCAGTGCTGGCAGGTTAAATGTGGACATCATCCGAGCAAAGCAGCTGCTTCAGACGGACATGTGCCAAGGTTCAGGTAAATGTGTTTCAGTGTGTTTTCCTCATTCCACTCTCTAAATTTTCAGAGAACTTATATCAGAGCTTCAATGACCACAGACATATATGCAGAAGAATGCAAAGTCATTGTCTTTGTGATGGAATAACTTGCTTTGTCTCTGCAGCTGACATCGGTTTGGCTACACGTGATAAAGTTAACCAATAGTCAAATAGATATTTAGTCTATGTTTTAGCAAATTCACTATTGATCTTGCTCCGTTTTGGTATGAAATGCACACTTTCATGTTTTAATCAGTTCCTGATTAATAAAATCAAGTCCTGCCTAGATTTTCCCCCACAGAGAGTCCTGTTTCACTGAGAAATATGCTATGTTACAAAATCAAATTTATTTTAGAAAGCAATTGATGTTAACTTTAACCCAGTTGTTTCTTCTCTTTATCCAGATCCTTTCGTTAAGGTGCAGTTGGTGACAGGTCTGAAGTTGATGAAGACTAAGAAAACATCCTGTATGAGGGGCACCATTGACCCCTGCTACAACGAGTCATTTAGCTTCCGTGTACCTCAAGAGGAACTGTGTGAAGTCAGTCTTGTGTTCACAGGTATTGTTTTGAACATGTTCACAGGAATATGTACACACAAATACATAGATACAGATCTCTACACAATGAAAAATGTGAGCAATGTCTTTATGTGAGTAATTTTAACAAAATAAGAGAGATCATACTAAATGCATGTTATGTTTTATTTAGTACTGTCCTGAGTAAGATATTGTACATAAAATATGTTTACATTTAGTCCAGAACACAAAAAAATGCTGAAAATATTAAAATAACCACATTCAAAAGTTTGGGAACCCTTTATTCTTAATACTGTGTTCTGTTACCTGATGATCCTCGACTGTCTTTCTGTTTTGTGATGGTTGTGCACGAGTCCCTTGTTTGTTCTGAACAGTTAAACTGAGCAGCGTTCTTCAGAAAAATCCTTCAGGTCCTGCAGATTCTTCAGTTTTCCCGCTTCTTTTGCATATTTGAAAGCTTTCCAGCATTGACTGTATGATTTTGAGATCTATTTTTTTTACACAGGACAATTGAGGGACTCAAACACAACTATTTAAAAATGTTCACTGATGCTCCAGAAGGAAGCAAGATGCATTAAGAGCTGGGGGGTAAATACTTTTGGTATTTGAAGATCAAAGTAAATTTTACTTAATTTGTGTTTCAGGAAACATACAAGTATCTTCTGTTGCTTACGAAGGGCAGAACTAAATGGAAAAAAAGTATTTCAACGAAATAAGAAAAATTTAGACATCTTCATCATGTTCAAAAGTTTTCACCCCCAATTTATAATGCATCTTGTTTCCTTCTGGAGCATCAGTGAACATTTGAACCTTTTTTAATAGTTGTGTTTGAGTGCCTAAGTTGTCCTCAGTGTGAAAAGATATATCTCAAAATCATACAGTCAAGGCTGGAAAGGGTCCAAATATGCAAAGAAGCTGGAAAACTGAAGAATCTGCAGGACCTGAAGGATTTTTCTGAAGAACAGTTCTCAGTTTAACTGTTCAGAACAAACAAGATACACATGCACAACCATCACAAAACAGAAAGACAGTCGTAGATCATCCAGGTAACCACACACAGTATTAAGAACCAAGGGTTCCCAAACATTTAAATGGGGTTATTTTGATAATTTCAGCCAATTTTAGTGTTGTGGATTAAATGTAAACGTATTTTATTTACAATATCTTACTCAGGACAGTACTAAATAAAAAATAATATGCATTTAGTATGATAAAATTATTCACATTTTCACAGACTCTGCAAAGGTTTCCCAAACTTTCGCATGTCACTGTATATATATAAAATCATAAAGTGCATAAAGTAATTTGTAATCATATTTCACAATACGTTTGTAGTGTACTTTTGCTTAAATAAATGTAGCCTTGGTGAGCATAAGAGACTTCTTTAAAAAAAAATAGTATCAACACCTAAATTTGGAACTGTAAAATACTGAATGACACTGAATTAATCCATTAATCCAAATTCACAGCCCTATTCACAACAGTTGAAATGGTCTTGTTGTATACCTAATACAGTAAAGTTGGAAAGCCACATCTCCAGGATAAAACAGTCCAATTTTTAACCAGTTGAAATGTAGCAATTCTTCACAATTAGTGTAATCTATTTTATGACCAAGGGCTTCCATAGGGCACCACATTAATGGTTCATTTAAATTCCAATAGGATTTATTCAATTACAGATGCTGCCAGTCAGAAGCTGACACGGATGGTTGTTCATGCTGAGATTTTATGCACTGGTACACACTGACATTTAACATTTGCAATCCTCACCCAGGTGCAGCCATGCACTGTGATTGCATAGGGCTGATGGTGGCCTGGGCTCATAACCTAACCTTTGAGACAATACAGAGCAGTAAGCACATGTGTATCTTCCAGTCATACCATCCAGGGCTGCCTGCCCACCGCTTCTCTCTGATGCTTCAGACTACAAAAGACCTGCAGTCAAACACTGCCTGCAATCCCACCCCTGCTGGCCCTCTGTCTCTCACTCCTGGTCTGTTTGATGAGACTCTCTCTCTCTCTCTTTTTGAATCCATTTCTCCTCTTTAGCTCATTCTTTTTACTAGTTCTTTTTCATTTATTTCTTTACATTTCTTAGTGTCATTTTTCAGAAGTATCATTTTAACTGAAAGATCACCTCTGACAGAGCAAGTAATGGGAATTTAATGATGGTGTTATGTCCAAATAATAACCATAAGCAGTGAAGGGAAACGGATCTTCTGGCTCCATTCAACATTAAATCCCATCAGGCAACTATGCAGACTGGAAGTGGTCAAAGTTGTGCCCAGTACCCATAATTATAGGTGGAGTGCTTTCACCCATTGGTCTGAGACTTTTGAACTCTTCCACATAGTTCATTATGAGTTTACACAGATGTTTTGTTAAAGCACCTAAACAGCATAAATCAATTAGCATGAGTATACTGCATATTATACAAACATTTAATGTTGTAGAATAAGGTAATCAGATTTTAGTTTAGTTACCATTCTAATAATAGAAAAGAAATAATAATAATCATAATAAAGACTATACATCAGTTATTTTAATTATTAGTAATAATATTATTAAAACATTACACAAACATCCAAGGGTTTAAAATAATGAAATTATATATTTAGTTAACATTTTTATTAAAAAAAATTTATTATTAAATTGTATTATTAAGTTTAAAGGGGTCATGAAGTGACATTTTTGTAAATATTTAAACTGTTGTCTGAAGTCCACTTATGCCGTTTACACTTGATTTTTAAATTAAAAAACACCAAAATCAATAAGTAATAATAATTTTATACCCTGGCTTTGAGGCGGGCTCAAAAAAGGCTCAGCTTTTTTTTTTTTTTGTGCGTGCTGATTTGAAGACTTGGAAGTAAACACCCACTACTATGACTGAGTAATGTTTTGCATAGTAAACTAACTACAAACTAACTTCATAGTTGGAGCCTTTTGTGACTTTGATTAGACATCTACACATAATCAGGACATATCAAGTGATGTCTAACAAAGCAATTGAGACAATTTGTTGTTTTATACACAGAAGTGTGCTGCACCATTCCTGTCGGATCCAATATAGACAGCACACCATTGCTTTTTATCTCAGTCTCTGCAAATCCAGTGTCAACCTGTGTCTTGTTTACAAAGGAATTGGCGGTGAAATGACATGAACAAATGCGCAATGTTTCACTAACGTGAACTGTAACTTCATTAAAAATAAATTTCAACCACACATTCCTAATATTTGAATCAGAAGGAAGGTTATGCAGTGACTGTGTTCTTCCACAAGCAGAATCATCAACGGCATGCTTATTGCTTGGTTTCTCTGGTTGAGTGCCACTGACATTATTTCCCTACTATGTCATGTCTGAATCAGTGGGCGGGGCAACAGAATTAGGAGGCGTTGTTTAACCTATCTATTCCATCAAAACTAGGTACATTCCAGGATCTGGCGTTCGCTGGGCCTGGTGTCAATAAGCGTTTATTTCTGTAGCAAGGACGTTTTCAGTTCTAAAAACTTACAGGATATTGTTTTAGTATAATGATCACTGATATATCAAAAGGTCAAGTAAAAGTTGATTTCTCAATTCATGACCCCTTTAAACGCTGAATTAATATTTTAATTATAATCTCTCACTCACCATCCGGGACCCAAGTCCTCGGGAGTTACTTTGCATAGGATATGTGCTGTCCCACAAAGCATGATCTTCTGTGCTTTGACGGCACTTGGCTTCACTGGGATATGGTCCACATATGGGTGGAAACCTTTTTTAATGCATCCAAGGGCTCCAAACACAACTGGCACTATCTGAGTTCTTGTGTTCCAGGAACTGCTGATGTTGAATCCCAGGATCTTATACTTTATGAGATCGTTGTTTTCTTTCTCCACTACATTGTGGTCCATTGGTATTGCGACATCGATGATCAGACACATCTTGTCCTTCTTGTTGTGGGCAATGATGTCCTGCCAGTTGGCACTAATGGTGGGTAAACACACCCTTGTCCCGTTCCTTGTTATGTTGCTCTTTATAGTGTCTGTGACCAAGTGTGAAGCAACCGGAAATGATGTGACTGACTGTTTCCACTGTTGCTCAACATATTCGACATCTACTATTATTGACCTGTATGTTAAGGATCTTATGTTGGTGGTACTTGGTGTTAAGTGCTTGATCTGCTTTGTGTTTGTTGTTTATTGCCAGACCTTAGAGCCAAGGTAGACTAGCTTCCTTGTTTACAAATGGCTCATTCAGATATTTCAGATATTTTATTATATTTTCATTCAGATATAAGAACTTGCCATGGAGAGCCTTCTCCATCACACACTCGATATGATCTCGCTCGATATTCTCTCTCAGTGCTCGGCCTTCATCTTGTCACGGTTCGGGGTGCTTCATCGGCTTCCCTGTTATCTGTGTCCTGTCATTTTCTGCAGCTCGTGACCTGGGCAAACAGCGCTGATACATCGGCGCTGGTGTGTGCTGATCACGAGCTGATTGCCCTCACCTGTCGCTTCTTCCCATATCCCTTATATTCCCTGATGTGTCGGTCCCTTGTTGTCAGTAGATTTTGTGTTTACTCACCTTTTCCCCTGTTGTGCTCAGGACGTCTAGACGAAAAGTCTTTCATTGGCCATGTGCCCATCTCGTTTTTCCACATCCCGTTGGTCATTGCACCAGAGGTGGTCTCCATATCCTGTGTCCGCAGGTGACTGTACGGACGGCTCTGGAGTTGTTACACCAGTTTTTGGCTCATGTGTGTTTCACCACACGTTTTTACGGATTTTCTGTTGTACCTAATAAACTGTTGCACATATCCTCTGCGTTTGAGTTCTCTCTATTCATGTTCCTGACACATCTATGGTGCTCTCTGGGTGATCCTCTTGCCTGGGAAGACCATAGTGTTTGTGGATCTCATTCAACGTCTTCATCAGGGAGTAATTTGGTTTTGCTGGCTTCGTTCTTCTTCCGGATGTTCATGAGGATGTCACTACCTTGCTCAATGTATTTGCAAAGGCAGACGATGGCAATGTTGTTTGCAGACTCAAGCACAATAAGCCCGTCCTGCGATGTTGGCCGACCTTCTGCTGAAGACTTCTCTTCCACAGCAGTTCTTTTCTTGCCTTCTTTGGAGTATCCTTCATCTTGCCTGCAATGTTTACAACTGCTGCATACTCAGGTGTGTTGTGCTTGATGATGGCCTATGCGATGTTAACCAGGGCCTAGTTCGCCAACTTAATGTTCTGATCCAGCTCTTTGCTTCTTTGCTTCGTCTCCTTCTGTCTTTGATGGTGACACTGTCTGACTCAAGCGGTTTCACTCAGATCCTGGTTACCATCACTTGGACTGTTCCATTGAGAACAGCTGCCGAAGGGTCAACTCCAGTCATCTCACCCACTTGATGTTGATCCTCAGGGATGCTCTCAACAGTGTTCTGCTGTTGCTGTGACTGTTCTCCACGAAGCTGTTCCTCCAGGGAACTCCTGCTTGGTTCTTCATCCACATTATTAGCAATCTCTGGCTTTTGCAAACATCCAGGTTTGCATTTCAGCATAATTCAGTAATGTAATCTTTAGCAGGAGATTTCCCATTAAATGCTGATTTATTAAAGGACCCGTTTTCCATGCTTTTTTGAAGCTTTGATTGTGTTTACAGTGTGCAATATAACATGTGTTCATGTTTCGTGTGTAAAAAAACAGTATTTTTCACACAATTCACCTATCTGTATACCGCTGTTTTCCCTGTCATAAAAACAGGCTGATGACTTCCTTGTTCTATAAAGTCCCTCCTTCAGAAATACATAGCGAGTTCTGATTGTGTCAGTGGTTCCTGTGTTGTGATTCGACAGCAGCTGAGCGCGCTGCCCTCCCGGAAACGCGATTGGACTAGTTTTGAGAAGCAAGTGGCAGGATTTGTTTTGAAAACTGCTGGAGATGTACTTATAATCACTGACGAGATGCGCATGAAAATCGCATTAGATTTTTTTGTACAGCCCTAACATCTATTTAACAAAGCTAAACAGCGTTGCCCTTTGTGTAATAAGTTACAGAAACTGTTAAACGCACCAAGTTAAATAATAAAATATACTTACCATTTGTGATCCATAAATAACGCCTTCTCCAGACAAAGAGGGAACTGCTCCATCTTTCAGGAATAATCTTTGTGTGAATCTGGCATTAAACTGATTGAGATTGATGGAGATCGCTGTCCTCAGCAAAATGTGCTGCGCATAGTTTAACATGTGGATTATAATTTTCGGGAACCGAATTAAACATAAATTGTAACCATTAATCTCCAAGTACAGCGTCCCTGGGAAGCCCAAACAAAGGTGATTGGACTCAGAGATGAAAATAACAGCGTTTCGATGACATGGCGACAAAGACAAATGCAAACCCCTTTTTTGTGTATTGATATGGGCAGAGGTTAGTTAAAAAACTGACGTCATTCCTGCAGGAACTACGTCATTCCTGCAGGAACTAGAGGGATTTAGTCCAAACAGGTCGTTTTTTTTAGGTGAATTCTGTTAAATAAAATATCTCGCTTGGCATTGAACTTTGAGCTTAAGAGTTTTACAGATATTATTTATACTCTAACAACAACATTACACACTAACTAAAGTTTAAAACATGTGATCATGAAGAACGGGACCTTTAACAAAGTCTGCGGGGAGGATTAATTATAATTGTGATCATTTACACAAGTGGAGGGCTCTCAAGTTAATCAACACCAGAAGGTATAAATACAGCTTACTTACCTATATATGACGGTTTACCAGCATCGTGAACTCGTGAACTTTACTTTTCTAATATGCTTCCTTTGATACATGAATGCACATTTGGAGAAAGAGATAATAATGCATTATTAGATAACCCTTGATGCCTTTTTTCCTTAGCCTCATATTTCCATTTCTAAATGAGCAGTAATGATGTGTACCTCACAATTGTGGTTTTATCAAATATGAACGAGCCTAGAGCAACAGAGTTCCCTCAGGACTGTTGAATGTGACATAGCTGGTGATGTCATCAGCTCAACATAGTGAGTCCAGGGCATGTGTCTCTGCCAAACATGCACCACGCCTGTTCTTTTGCTTTCAACTGATGATGTCAACCATCCAAACAGCTCAGTGTTGGTCTTTAAACTTACATATATTTTGCAAAGCTTGAAGACAAATAAATCAGGTTTAACAATCTCTTTTATAAGAAATATAGGATTATTATTGACATGTGGGAATGATCCCATTATTCCTCTTTGAAGGACTGGTCAGAAATGGTAAAATGAAGGTCAAAAATAAAAATTGTAATTTATTAACCCTCATGCTTTTCCAAACACAACTGACTTTGGATATATTTTGGATAACATGCTGATTGCTCATTTCCGTGCAGTTACAGTGAAAAGTGACTGGAGCTTTTAAACTTCAAAAAGGATGCAAAAGCCAGGGTTATTATAGTTAATGAAACATAAAACCATAAAAATATATACAATTATATATATATATATATATATATATATATAATATTTATATATATATATATATATATATATATATATATATAAAATTGTATATATTTTTATGGTTTTATGTTTCATTAACTATAATAATATATATATGGTACAGACCAAAAGTTTGGAAACATTACTATTTTTTATGTTTTTGAAAGAAGTTGCTTCTGCTCATCAAGCCTGCATTTATTTGAGCAAAAATACAGAAAAACTGTTATATTGTGAAATATTATTACAACTTAAAATTTTATATTTGAATATAAAAAATAATTTATTCCTGTGATGCAAAGCTGCATTTTCAGTATCATTACTGCAGTTTTCAGTGTCACATGTAACATCCAGTCTATCACATGATCATTTAGAAATCATTCTAATATTCTGATTTATTATGAGTGTTGGAAACAGTTCTGCTGTCAAATATATTTGATGAATAAAAGGTTAAAAAGAACTGCATTTATTCAAAATAAAAAAGAATTCTAATAATATATATTCTAATAATATGTTTTCTTTACTCTCACTTTTTATCAATTTAACACATCCTTGCTAATTAAAATATTGATCCTAATAATGATAATGATCCTAAAAATTCACATTTTTTGTAACTCAAAAGAACATCTACTGATCCAACAAGTAGATCTCCACTATAAATAAGATTGTCTCCTATAATTTTTATGTGGTTTAACTCACACCATGAATTCATATAGTGATGAGGAAAAGGTGTAGCTGCTCATGTAGGCTGTAATAACAGCTTTAGCTGTAAACTTGAAGGAGTCCTTGTCGTGCAGTATAGGATAAACCTCTTCTCAAGAGCTGATGTTGCTTGGTGACGGTATATCACCAGCTCTGGACTGAAACTGGATGACATGATGCTGTGAGATCCTCGTCTGGAGTGCGGCTGCATCACTCACTGCCACATCTGGGCTTTGTGACAGTGTTATTTGTGCACAAACACAGAGAAGAAAAGTCTTCAGTCTTGTTTATGATGAAATTAACAGTGCCTCTTTCTCCGACCCTACTCCGTTAACAAAATTGGACTGAGACAGAGAAAAACGAAATGACAGAAAAGATGAGTGACAAGCCAAATAAATAAAACGACACGTTTGTGTCACTGTCATTGTATCATTGATTTACTATAATAGTTTTTTTATATTTTGAATTAGATTTAATTTTTATATTTTAATTTTAATTTTAGTTGTGTGTGTTTTAGTCATTTATATTATATATATATATATATATATATATAATAGTTTTTTAAAGTAGTTTTTTATAGTTTAAATTTTTAGATTTAGCTATTTAAGTCATTTATTTAGTTTATTTACTTCAACTTATACTAAATGGAAGTGAAAAATCTTTTAATCTTTTTTTTATATTATATTTTATTTCAGCTGATGTTTATTTTTATTTCTTGTTTTTATGTTATTAGTTTTAGCTGATTTGTGTGTAGTGCTTTTTCAAACATTGAATGGAAAAGCACACTTCTCAATATGGAAACTCCAAGCAGATGTTAGTCAGTACCTTTTATTAATATAGCACTTTATAAAATATAGATTGTTTCAAAGCTGTGATGCAAACTGAATGCAATTCTGCTGTACAGCAGTTTGAAAAAGATTGTAGTAAAAAGTCATTATTCAGTTTAAATCAGTTCATTGTTGCTAAAATTCAGTTCAATAGCTGTGTAAAGTTAATCAATTATGCAATGAATTAAAAGCAGCTTTTAAGAAAAATCTGACAGGTTTTAAACATTAATTTAATTTTTTTTTCCTTCTTAGTTTACGGGCATAACATGAAGAGTAGCAACGATTTTGTTGGTCGCATTGTGATTGGCCAGTTCTCCAGCGGCCCGCAGGAATCCAGGCACTGGCGCAGGCTCCTGGGCTCCCAGCGCACTCCAGTGGAACAGTGGCACAGCCTGCACACCCGTGCCGAGTGTGACCGCGTCTCTCCGGCTTCTCTCGAGGTCACATAATACTAACACAGGACAGTCACTGCAGGTGGGATAGAGATCTATGGAAAAGACCTTAAAATTCAAACACAAAAACCTGGTAGTGTCCCGACATTTCTGTGTGTAATTTGTTATGGTTTGAAACATAAACTCATAGATCTATTCTCGACTGAATAGTGGGCTCTGTCTTGGTGTTATTTGTGTTTACTCTCCCTTATCATTATTATAGTGGGGAGATGTAGACCATAGAAAAAACATTTATGATGACTAACAGAAACCTGCTGTCCATGTTTTCTTTTTATCACATTGATACTATCTTACATGGGAGCTCAATAATCTCATGATCTGATTCTCAGCTGCGTTCAGGCTGCTCAGGTGTTGAGAGGAAGAGCAGCTGTGTGGCTCAGACAGTTGAGACCGCACATAACCACTTGTTTGGTCTGCAGTGTTTAAATAATCATATTGCTTCTTTTTTCAGACTTCAATATGATTGCAGTCCTTTGGAAGTCTGTGGCAACACAGTTGGTCATTTTTATTGCACAGTTTGAATGCTTAAAGTACGATTTTACACCAAAGCTTGGTTTGGTTGTGTTGTGTGACCTGTATCACTGTTCTCCATGCACACACTGATCTGTGATTGTGTTTAAGTGTTTGTTAGTGTGTGTTTGGTAAATGTCTGCACTTACAACAGCTGAAGTCAGAAACCCTAAGAGCCATGGCTCTTAAAGGGATACTCCACCCCAAAATGAAAATTTACCATTTAAGATATTTTGGATGAAAACCGGAAGGCTTGTGACTGTCCCATAGACTGCAAAGTGAATTACACTGTCAAGGTCCAGAAAAGCATCCTCAGAATTGTCCATCTGCCATCAGTGGTTCAACCGTAATGTTATGAAGTGACGAGAATAAATTTTGTACGTGAATAAAACAAAAATAATGACTTTATTCAACAATTCGTCTCCTGTACAGTATGTCTGTACGCATCACCGTGGCACCATTTTGGAGAATATGAGCTGAACACAGGCAGTGTACGCTCTTCTGTATCAACCGCGCCACAAGGATGTGCTGTTTTCTGTAAAATCACAGTTTAAATACATGTAGAAAACGTATCCTTGTAACGTGGCTGAAAGAAGATAATACGGTGATGATGCTTTTCATACTTTTCTGGACTTTGACAGTGTAACTTACTTGGCAGTCTATGGGACAGTCACAAGCCTCCCGGTTTCCATCCAAAATATCGTAAATTGTGTTCTGAAGAGGAACAAAGCTTTTATGGGTTAAGAAAGACATGAGGGTAAGTGATTAATGACATAATTGTAATTTTGGGGTGGAGTATCCCTTTAACCATGGCACATTATATTTTTGTGTTGTTTTGACATAACATTGACTTGTTCTGAATATACCAAAAAAAAAATTCTTGTGATCTGGACTTTCACTTTTCTATATGTTTCTCACTATTTCTCATGTCATCTTTCACATGAGTCAGGAAGGGTTTTTTTTTTTTTTGTAAGAAATGTTTAGCAAGGATGCATTCGGTTAATCAAAATACATGTATTCATATTTAATTTATTTCTGTTTTTGATTTCCATTCTTCAAAGTATTCCTGGCGGGAATGAAAATGCATCACAGTTTACACAAAAATAAAATAAGAAGCCTATTAGAACAATTTCTAAAGGATCATGTGGCACTAAAATCTGGAGTAATGGCAGCTGAGGATTTCTCTTTGCAATAACAGGAATAAATTACATTTTAAATTATATTCAAATAGAGGCTTTAATTGTACTAACATTTCACAATATAACTGTTTACAAATTTGCAAATAAATGCAGATATGTGGTTATTTGGGATCACAAGAAAATTAAGTCAAAAGACTCCAGAAAAAATAATAATAATGTATGGCCTCTTAAGGATTCTAGGTCTATCACCTTTTAAATGCATTAATGTCAGTGTCTTCACAACAGTGAACATTCTTTCACAGCTTGGGCAATATAACGCCATGCCAAGAAGCAAGAAGTTGCAAATACATGCATTTCTCGTTGCTCTGTTACCTTGCATGCTTTTGCCAAGTTCAGTTCATGTACTGTATTATCAATAACGTGGAGCTGTATTTTGTCTTAACTCTTTCTCATTCAGTCTATGAAGTATGTAAGGATAAAGAGGACACTTAGCATAGAATCAGTGTGCAATCAGAAACATTACTGTATCTGTTTTCTTAATCTATCTTCTGTGTGACCTGCGTGAGATTCGTGTTTGTTTCAGGTCAATTGTGTGTTTCCCACCAACGTCAATGTTAATGTAGATGATTACAAATGATTAGAGTGGTAATATTAACACATAATAATAATGACACTGTGCCAGTGAAGATATGTATGTATTTATTTATTTAGATAAAAAATGCATATAATAATAGCTATATAATTATCTCTTAAATATATGTATATATTATAACTTAAATAGTGTAGAGAGACTTGAACAAAGCATGTTGAAATATAGATAAAAAAAGAAATTGATAGAATAAGAATATAGATAAATCATTAAATAATTATTTTTTTAAAAAGCTGTTGAAATGACCTCATTGACACAAAGTATTTAGTTTCAATGGTGACTGTTTTGAGCAGAAATGTTTAGTCCACCATCTCCCTGTCTGCTTTGAAACTTGAATATATCTTTCCCGCTGATGCTGTCCATATAATGGTTTATTAAGTGTGTGGAGAAATGAAGCAGACCTATGATCAGCAGAATCCCTTTAAAGGTCTCTTTCACGGATGTGTGAATCAATCAGAGAATTGTATTAAGTGAGGAAGGTGTAGTTTGGTTGTTTCATAATGCATTAAAGTGATGTTTATTACTTGGCTTGGTTTTAGTATGCTTTTTACTTATACCTTTATATTTCATATACCCGCTGCGCTTTGGTGCAGATTAGACATCAGTAACATCCAACAACATTGGATCATTAAAAAAAATGAGTGAACTGTTTTACATTTTAAATATTTGTTTAAACCTTTTTGTAATTTCAGTGATGATGACCCTGGCAATGCACTAATTAAATCACAAAAAAAGGCTTGTTTGTGTAAAAATGTTCCCTCTGCAGGCTTTAAGAGGGAGATAATTACTCCCTCTTAAGGGTTACAAGAGGGTCAATTAATTACTCTCTTCATCAACAGGGGGACAGCTTAACCGCTAATGTCCACATGAGTCCTGGGTCAGGCACAAAGACATCCATCTAGTACATAGAAAAGCATAGGTAAACAATGGAATATTTTCTAAATGTTATTAATAATATTTTCTAAATATTTATATTTTGCCCCTAACTTTTTTTAAATATCGAGGTGTGTTCTAAATAAATAAGCATAATTACTGATAATTATGACAATTTATTTTAAGTGTAATGTAGTAAATTCCTCCTCTTGTCATTCCAATTCAGTTTCCAATACAACATCCTTGAAAATCCAGATCAGTTAATAAACTGAAAAGACACCCGTTTTTAAAATTTTTGGTGGAAAACTTGTGTGGATAAGAACAGGCATTTTGGTCACTAATTGGCACAGCACATGAACTAGAGAGAAAAGCAGAAAAGGTCATCTTCCGGAGGTTAAGCTCTTTCTGTCTTTTGAAGCTCTGTCTTTTAAATGCCTTCTCTCTGAGAATCTCACCTTCTAGGTCACTGACAGATAAATGTGCACAGACCAAAACTGACAGTGTTTGGGGTTCCAGATCAAGACTCAGTAGTCATTATATGGACACACAGTCCTGTCTCAAGGTCTGTAAGAAACTAAAAATATAATTTCTATCAAAAATAAGAGACTTTTTCTGACTCCTTCAAATTCCGGGGTCTCCAGCAAAAGTACCATATTTAAGATATAATGTCACAAACAAAGTGTTTCGTTCTAGTTCAGTTTAGCCATATAATGCAGCTCACAATCTACACTGAAATATATATATATATATATAGAAAATACAGTTTGTACAGTATAAAAACCATTACACTTATGGAGAGTCCCCGTAAACCGCAAGAATGTGTGTGCATGTGGACACCACTGGTGGTCTCTAACTGTAATTCGCCATAATATCACCAACTTTAATGTATAATATTATCAACAGCACTTCTGATTTACAAAAGGGTTCATTTCTGGAACAGAGGGATGTATGTTTTATTAATGGCCCCAAAGGACCAAGAAAACAGCACTATAATAACAGTGATGGGAGGACGTAGAAAGAAATGCAAATGAATGCCCATAGCAGGCTGGAAAGGGCCCTTCATCACTGCAGGATGGAGATGAGCAGACATCTTTTTGCTGCACTGTGATTGAGTGATGTTGTGATTTAATTGTTGATCGTAAAGAATTGGATAAACAATCTTGGATCTGAAGTTAGGTTTCCAGTGTAGGAATCTTGCAGACGAATGGAAATGCCTTATCACAACTGTTGTCGTTCCAAGACCTCAGTGCTGCAAAAGATGGAAAGATGCAAACAGTTTGTCATTTTGTCCTGTCCTAGTAATGTTAAATAATTTGTGGGGCTGTCAATCAAATATACATCTCTTATTATTGGTTCCACAAAAATATTTTGCAGCACGACTGTTTTCATAATTGATAATAATAGGAAATGTTATTCGAGCACCAAATCAACTTATAAGAATGATTTCTGAAGGATCATCTGACACTGAAGCAATGGCTGTGGAGTTAGTTATTTTAAAATGTAATAATATTTAGCAATATTACACTTTTTTGCTATATGTTTATGCATGTTCCTGTGGCTAAGTGATAGAGCATTGCTTTAGCAGGACAAAAGGATGTGGGTTTGATTTCCAGGAGAGCACACATACTGGTAAAATAATCTGTAGCCTGAATGTACTGTAGGTGCTTTGGATAAAAGCGTCTGCTAAATGCATAAGTGTAAATATTGATACAAATTGCAGCATTGGTGAGCACAAAAGACTTCTTTTGAATGTCTTTTGAATGATTGTTTCTTAATATGCACTAAATCAAGTAAATGAATTGCTGTTTTATGATTAATTACACTCACCACTGTTTTGTCTGTACCAGATCTCCACACAGTCCTCCTCCTCGGGGATGCGATGGATGCCATCATCTGGTTGATTTCCATCCCAGTAACTGTACTCATAGGGTGACCCATCTGTCCATTCCATAGTGCCCTCCTGCCGAAAAACTTTGATTAACAACATTCCTGGCAGGAAGATTTTAGTTATCACTTCAGGGTCAAAGGACAAGGATCAAGCAAAAGTGATGGACATTTGCTTGCTCCTTGACCTTTGACCCTGAAGTGATAACTAAAATCTTCCTGCCAGGCATGGGTTTACAGCTTCTGAGCTTTTTGGATCATTTGATCCAGGATCTCAGAGAAATTTTCAGTTAACAGATATTGGGTTTGTTGCAATTTCATCCATAAACTATCTTCCTCAACCTGATACTAGACCAAAGTGTTGATTCAACACAGTCTGGAAATTATTAAACGTCACTCAGAGAAACCATCATTTCCATTCATGGGAGTAATAGTGGGTGGTTTTACATACTGTGCGTGGCATGTTTTTTCGATGAATGGGTAATAAAATTCATGACTGCTTCAAAATACATCCTAGTAGATAAACATCAGTAAATCATTCATGCACTACATGCTCGCTCTTTATGTTATCCTGTTTACCTGTCTTCTATCATGAAGGCCGATCCAAATATCTGTTGGAATTCCTGGTACACGGCTGTTCACAAGATCATAGACAAACACATTTTCTTCCCAGCTATGAAAAAAAGTTATGAGAAAGTATATATTTTAATAGAAGGTCCAGCAAAATCCTGTGCTGGAAGACAAATTGTGGCATCTCAACATTGTCGGTGGGGAGTCAAACCTGTGGATGGAGGTGAGTTTGGCAGATGTGTGTCCGTTTGAGAACTCGGCACAATATAGATCTGCCTCAGCCCACGTGCGGTTCAAGGGGAAGAAGCGGTAACAGTAACCCTCAAATTCAGTCCAGAAGAGCGGACATGTCACAGGATGGTTTGAGTCTGACAGTTGCAGAGGCAGTGCTAGAAGAACCGGTAGTGATAAATCCATTGTAATTTAGCAGTTCGGTACAGTATGCACACATAATAGGCCAAACACTTACAAACACCACAAAAATATAGCATTATGTTTTTTAAAACATCATCTGGAAAGTATCTAGCTGATTTCAAAACATATCGTCATTGTTTCCTTTTCACAGCATCAGCCTGCTTTCAATTTAGTTTTAGCCGTGCAAGAGCTAAAGAGAGAGATATTGTCTATTCGCCATGTAAAAAAGCAATTTAAAGCATATTAACAGTGTCTGTGCTCTATCCTTGTCTTTGGATGGTGGCACTCACCTTGTGTGATCTTGATGTTAGTTGAAGGCAGAGCCCACACTGAGAAGCCGGTGATCAGTAGGGCTAAACATAATTCCCAACAGAGCATGTTTAGTTCAAGAGAGAGGAGAAGGAGATCTGGAGTGTGTGTGTGTGTGAGTGTGTATGTGTGTGTGTGTTTGTGATCATGTGTGCTGCAGGACAGTGTGGAGTGTTGAGGAGATTAGAGGGTGTGTGAGCCTCTGCTTTTTTGTTGGACTCTTCCTACTTGGTCAAGTCCAAAACACTGACATCAGGCTCTGTAAGAAAGGGAGAAAGAGAGAAGAAAATTTTGTGTCATTAACCCAATGTAATGCTCCCTGGATGGACAATTTACTACTTACACTGTCCTTCAAAAGTCTGTAGTCAGCAAGATTTTTTTTTATAAAATAATACTTTTATTCAACAAGGATTGAGAGTAGAGACACTTATAATGTTATAAAAATGTCTGTTTCAAACAGAGTATGTGAGCGGAGCGGAGCGTGGAGTGGAGCGGTGTGATTTTGACAGGAGCAAGGAGCGGATTTTTTAAAAGTCGGAGCGATGTGGTTTTCACTCGCTCCAAGAGCGCTCCACCACCGCTCCATCACAAGTACAATTCATGCCAACGGCCTGTAATATAACTGCATATTTAGCAAGTATTCACGTTAAACATATTTAACTATAGCTTGATACAGATGGATCTCTCAAATCAGAAGGTTACAATGAGGACAATAGCCGAGCGGGAAGTTATAGGTTAGTTCTCAAGGAGTTTGTCTGTTCCTTTTACTGAATATTTTCGGGTCGAAGCATGATTTAAACAGTTACAGCACATTCACACGCAATCGCTTTCGCAATAATACATTCAAACAAATGTAACCTTACAGTGTTACTTCATCTGTATCTGATTTTGAATGAGCAGAAATCTGTAAGAAATGCATTGATCTGTAGATAAAATAAAAATGTACTGTTATTTTCATCACAAACAAAATTTGCACAGCAGAATACAGTTATTATATTAATGCTGACATCCATGTTATTAGTTTGGCATGTGGTAGGAAAATACTTTAGCCACAGAGCGAAGGCGGAGCGGTGTTTCTGGTATCACTGAGCGCGGAGTGGAGCGGGAGCGGGAAATTGTGAAGCCGGAGCGGAGCTGGAGCGGAGTGATTATTAAATGCTCTGAGCGCGGAGGGGAAATTGTTGCCACTCCACTCCGCTCACATACTCAAACAAATGCTGTTATATTTATTTATTTATTTTACTTTCTAAAGCACCAAATCAAAATGAATGATTTCTCAAAGATCATGTGACACTGAAGATTGGAGTACATTTGAAAATATATTATATTACTATACTATTATATATATATACAGCATCCATCTAATACATATTGTTGCAGAAACATCAAAAACAATGGACATGTGATTCCTCATAAACATCAGCAACCTTGATTGATAAAGATAAATGCTTCAGAAATACCAACATGTTTGCCACTAGAAAAAAGTAAGAAAATAACCAGAAGTCCAGAGTCAGGTTTACCTTCAAATCAATGGAAACATTTCATCTTGTAATTATTTGTTGGAAATACCATGACATCCAGCTTGTCTGCAGAATTATTGAACACCCAGTTTACATTAATTGCTTAGTTCCATTAGTCTCCTCTGACACCGTCTTGCATTTGATAGCGTGCCTGATTTATCTCATGGCATACAAAGCCCATGATATTGAAGGCCCAGAATTCCTGTTATCTTTGTGAGGGCTGTAGCCTGTAACAGCTAGAGTAAGGGCAAGAGTGTGGAGATATGACTCATTCTTATACTGAAGAATGCATCCATTTAAGATCTCCAGACGAGACTGAAGCTAAATATGGTCTCTAAGATGAGTCCTGTTGCTGCATCCTGCCAGGTTTAGACAAATAATATCTAGCATACAATACAGACAAGGACTTTTCAAGCTTTTAGTTACATGCCTATTTCACTGTATAGTGGCCATGTACGCACTACACCAAAATTTGGATGTCAATTCACCTTGAATCTGTACACACCCAGTTCAAGTGACAACTGCATTCTACAACCGAACTGAATTCTACAAACCCAAACAACAAGCTCGAAGATGCTTAATAATATGCAGACATGACAACACTTTGAGAGCACGCTGTTAGAAGCAGCTGTCCAATAATTAATAACAGAGGCTTAGTTCAGAAAGCCAAACATAAGTCTTTGGTTGCTTTAATTCTTCCATACACACACAAAACAATAATTTAGGGGATTCACTCTCGTATTTAAATACGATTGTCGCTTCTGAAACTTTACAATGTGTATGTGGACACATGACTGGCATTATGGTTCTTCAAAACCAACTTTATAGAGCCACATTCCCAGGATCACCAAACATTTGACTTAGCTAATAATGAGAAAGTAGTTCAGACATTTCCATCATTGGGCGTACCCACGACCTGTTTGAGCAGCTAGCTAAAAATATCCTTTTTGAGTCTGGTATTGATTTTGAGTCAGTTCAAAGCTAGCTGATGTGGAGACATGAGATGAAACATAGCACCCCCTATTTTACTGGTAAAATACACAAAAAATATATATGTTCCTGTTGTTCGTTTACATTCAAGAGGGGTGATTCATTACAGAAAAAAATTTCTTTGGTTATCTTTTATTACATTTTCCTACATTGCTTGTAATGCCTCAGGTGTAGCACAGATGGTGGTGCACCATTAGCTACAGCTGTGACATTCAGCACTTCCTGTTGCAGGACAATCGAACAGCTGTACATATTTTTAATTACGAGACCTGAGAGCTCTGCTGACCTCCAATGAGATATTTCCATGAAATTGGAAATGCTTTCTACTGTGCTTAGGGTTTTTTTTTTCTACACAAATATGTGGCCAATAAGGGTTTGCAGTGTAGTTATAGACTTAATTAACAGTCATAGTTAACTCAAAGGGTGCAATAACACACTGTGATCAGATAATCTCCTTAAGTCACCAGCTGTCATCTCTGTGTACTGCTACATTGTTTATTGTGCACATTGTTGCTTAGCAACTTCAAATCTATGCATTGAGGTGGGAAAGGGAGCCACAAGTAGAGTGAAATCACAGCATCACAGCAAGCCTTTGTGAACCATATCTCCATGGACCATATCTTTCTTATTGCTGGAATTAGTGCAATGGCCCGAGTGTTACTGAATACTTCTGCAAGACATGACAGAAAAGAAGGAGAACACATATAATTAGGCTGATGAATTCTGCTTTAGCTCCTTACTACCATCTTCTGGTGTAATAAAGCAATGTGGATGTCCTGAATGCATACACAGACAACACTGTTTGTCCTCAAATAATAGCCTCAAACTCTATACCAAACACATTTGCTTCTTATTAATGTGTTAATGTTATATATTAATTATCTGATTTAAACTTAGATTAAAAAAAGTTTGCCAAGACAAAAATGTATGTTGACTTGAGAAATAAAATTAAATGCTTGTTGTATTAGTCTTTTGTATAAGTCAGTTAATGTTGACACCAACTCTACACAATAAAAGATCAGAAAATCTGCAGAATATGCATTCATGCTGCACACTGCAATGGGGTTCTTATCTAGTGTTTTTGTCTTTTTCAGTTAACAAATATCTAAACCTTCTTAAACACAAAAAGATTGACATGAGAAACAAATTATTTCTGGAAAATAATAATTTTAAAATAATAAAACAAACAAACAAATAAATAAAGAAAGAAAGAAAGTAAGAAAGAAAGAAAGAAAGAAATAAGCGAGTGTGTGCTCAACAAAAAAATAAACTTAATTTAAATTGGAAAGTTTATTTTCACAAAAGTAAAAGGGGGTTTCAAGAATCAACACAACAACAACAACAATATCCACACTTTTTTCATTATTTTGCTGTCCATAGACAAATTGGCGAAATTGTGTTGTAAGCATAACAAAAAATAACGTTGCAGGGTTTTCTTATCTCTGTGGTTGAAGCTCTTCTCCGTTTTTGTCCATTTCATACACAGTCATCTTCTTGTCACTAGACAACTACAGCTTAACCTGCACTTGCCACTTCACTTGCTAAGCTTCAAGTGAACGAACAACTTTGGAGTTATTTTAAGTAAGTCCACACTTCTGCCATTGTGCGTTTAGGAACCATGGGAAATGTATTCCACTAATAACAATAGAGCTGCAGTTATTTCCATCCACCGACAGATGGAGAAGCCGCCGTGTGAACAGCGAAGGAGAGAGTAGAGAAATAGATGGGAGGGTCAGGCCGCTGCCTCTCAGTTTCAAACACACAGTGCATTTCAACCTTACTGTCTATGATTTCAACCCTGTGCATGGTCATAAACTGAACGGTGAAATTAGGGTTTGTTTTCAGACTCTTCCCGTGTTAGACGGGTCATGCTGTCTTCTCGAAGGTAATGAGCCGCAAAACCCTCGGGTCTCGGCTGAGCAGCGCCCACAAACTGCAGCGAAACTGGAATGACTGGCAGCCCAGGTCAGTAGCGCAACACGCGGCCGAGCGCTCGCACTGCAGACCGAGGCTTCAACAAGGCCTTGCTGATGTCCGCCTCTTTATAAAACGCGGCAGCGGTCTATCTCCACGTGAGGAGACTTTCCTAAGCATTCATCTCACATCACATCGCACGATAATGTCGCTGAGCTCTAGTCTGTGGGAATAACAACGCCGCACAGTTAACCCGACAGATGTCAAACGCTCTTGTTCATTTTTTCAGGTTGGTTAGCAGATGTTAGCATAAGCGAACACACAAACAGTCGGCGAATACTGGCGATATTTATCGTGCTTGTGTTTGTCCGCTAGCCTTGATTTGCATACCAAGCGAAATGTGAGTGAAACAGCAGGGATTTGTGTGTTTTGACGGAAACGCGGGTTTATTCAGAGTGTCGTGGCGTTCATTTGTGGTTTGTTTGGAGAAACGCGTGTGGTCTGACACGTTTAGCCTCAAGCTACATAAGGTTACCATTTCATCATTTGAGATAAGGTTAGTAACGCAAGTCGATCTATGTTGTAGTGTGTATACTGCAGACATACGGGATAATATTCGTCTCATACTTATTTAATACGTTTTTGAACTCTTCCAGTGAAGCTCACGTAAATCGCGATGCTTATGTCAGTTTGCTAACCAGCTCCATTATTGTTGCTGTACGTTTACCCCTGACTAGGAAGCAGATTCCTAATTTCTAAATTTGCACGTTTATTTGTAGTTTTAAACCTCTTTAATCTGGACATTTTCATAGTTTATACCGGACAAGCCAGCTGAAGCATGGGATGAATATCAAAGTCAGCCAAGTGTCCCTGTGATTGTCTGGAAAGTTTAGGAATTGGCAACGAGCACATTGAACCTCAAGCGTGAAAACTGATTGAGTGTTTGAATTCAGTCTTCAACTTGCCTGTTAATTAAATTGTCTATGTATTAATTTAGGATGACCATTCACAGTTTTCAGATGAGTTTCATGATTTGAAGCCATGTGGAAAAATGGAATCTTAGCTGGACTGTCAAATGACGTCTTGTCCTTAATTCCCGGATGCAGAAACAGTTTTAAGACTGGCCAGGGAAGATTCATGAATTTTGCGTCTTTATCGAAATAATGGTTCAAACTGTGAGTACTGTTGCTAATGCTTTCTGACACGTTAGGAAAGTTTGCAATTAAATGTTTGGCAGGTGATATAAATAAGCAACCTCATATGTTGGATTATTAATTATAGTTCACAAAAAATGAAGTTTAAGTTATCTCATTCAGTCAGTACACATGTTCCGAAACTGTAAGAATGACTTTCTTCATTGGAACACAAAAGATACATTTTTGAAAAATATCTTATTCATATTTTTTCCAACATAATGAAAGTTGATTATTGTCAGGTTCCAAATTGAGGGCAAAAAAAAAATAGAGTTTGATTTTATTGATCCGAGTTCATTGATCTCATCAGTTTGTTGACTGATTCACTTCATTTGTCTGAATGATCCATTTGCAAAGTTGACTGATCAAATTTATGATTTAGCCTTGCATAGAAGCTATATATTTTATATATATATATATATATATATATATATATATATATATATATATATATATATATATATATATATGTATATAGATTATATATATACATAGAAGATTATAGATTTGGCCTGACATGATAGCTGTTAAATGATGATGATGTCAGTTTTTGGATAAACAATTTGGTAATTTGTTTATTCCATTGGCAACAGTTAAAGTTATTATAGATCTAATTAAACATTCCCATTTGTTCAGTAACAATGTGCACTTTTGGAAGATGTTCCATTTACGTATGAAAAATGGATATGTATACTATCCTTTGAGAGGAAATTTGTATTTACCAAAATCCATTAAACTGATCAAAAGTGGCAGTGAAAACATACGTTTATGTATTTTTTTCAAATTAGCAAATTTAGATTGATTTCTAAATCATCATGTGACCCTGAAGAGTGGCTGCTGAAAATTCAGTAATTACATTTTAAAATATATTCAAATGAAAAAAAAAAAATTTTTTTTAAATGTTAATGTTTTTTTTACAATCTTATTGTTTTTATTGTATTTTTGATCAATTAAATGTTACCTTGTGTTCTTTCAAAAACATGGACATTTATTTACTGAAACTGACTTATGAAAGGGTGTGTATTTTATACATATGATGTTATGAATGTGAAAAGACCAACCAATTTTTCTCCAGTTGCACAATAAGTGGTCACCTCTGGTTAGGCTTTAGCGTGCTGACTTCAATGTGATCATGGGCAATTAAATTGGTGTAGTCACTGATGGTAAATAGAATGTTTTTTTTTTTTGTTGTTTTTTTTTAGAGGCGACAGTCTGTCAGCCAGCCAGGACGGTGTGAAGAGCAGTGTCTCTAGAGACCGCGGTTCAGAAGTTCTTCTTGACATTCTGCACTCTGACCAGCCTTGCACCCCACCACTGCACAATGACGCCTTCGCTGCTGCAGATGTACTCGAAGGAGGAGGTGTGTGCTTCATGTGTCCTTTTGTTGTAGCCTGGCTTTAATCACCTGGATTACATCGGCCAGTGTTTTTCACCTTCATTACTCTGATGTCCCAGAGGTTCCTCTTGCTAATAAATCCATTTTTATTTTTTAATCTAGGTGTGGGCATTACAAATGTGTATATCGCGGAATGTAAATACATTTGTCATTGTTTGTTAAAAGCTTTTTTTTAAAGAGAAAAATAAAATAAATTGTAATGCTGTAGATATTATGAAATAAAAAAAGATCATATTGTGAAATAAGATTTTGGTTGCATCGCCTACACCTAGATTATGCCATGTACAAACTTTTTTTTTTTTACTTTCTTTTAGCCCTGCTTACAAAGCATAGAACCTTCTTTGGTGGTACATTGTTCTAACATCTAAATTATGCTTTTTAATGTCTCTTGTGGTGTTTTTTTTCTGAATTTCAGGTTCACAACTGTTATTCCATTAGGGCAGGAACTGACAGTATTCTTGCTTTCTAGGTGGATATGATGCTGATGGAGGCGGCTCTGAAAATACTTATGGTCGGAAGTCGCTGGGGCAAGAGTTGAGAACCAATGATGTGACTACTGATATAACCACTTTTCAGCATGGAAACCGTGCTTTAGCTGCAAAGGACATGAGGAAATCACAGGGTGCATTCACCTTTTAGTGCTCATATGTCGCTTGTTTGGAATGATTAACCTCGGAGCTTAAGTGGGACTGTTGCATTTATTTATTAACTAGCATCTCTTTTTTTATGTCCTAGACCGACCTTTGGCTCACTCTGAGGAGTCTCGTCTGGCCAATCTTCTGCGGAGAATGTCACGGGAAGATGACCGGGAACGCAGACTGGCCACTATGAAACAAATGAGGGATTTCATTGTGCACTCTGAAAATAAAGTGGTACGGTCTGACATGTGCAAATGGATTTTTATGTGTCTCTATAGTTAAACTGTTTTTAATCTGTATTGTTTGCATTTATACATTACAGGTCCTAGCAAAGCAGTTGGATTCCATTTTGAGCGCCCTGAATGACATTTTGAATGAGAGGTATGACTGCACATCCTATTTTTAACACAATGGGGAGTTATCAGAATTCACTCCTTTAAGGTTATATTTAGCACTTCACTGTTCACAAAGTGTTACAAACACCTCCCTAAATCCTACTCATAAACAATTTAACCAGCCATTATTACATTTTGCCATACCTGAGAGAAGTTAGCCATCCAGTCTGGGAATTTTTTGGAATTTCATAAAAAGGCCTGGGTGTTAGACACCCCAATCCACAGGAAGTCCAAATCAACAGCAAGTTCTTTTTATATGCTTTTGTTCAGCTATGATGACAAAATCTTTCTGTCTCCCTACACTTGTATATTGAGTGCGATTTCATTGGCCAAATCAAGAGAAAACAAACAATAAGCAACGTTAAATATAAAATTCAATATGACTTTTTCTAAATTTCTATAGATATTGAAATAATACATGGGCCCTGTCCCAAATGGCACCCTAAGCCCTTGCGGTCTTCCTTTGACTCCTCTGAATGTTTTTGACACACGAGATTGCACACTGCACTAAGTGGGACACTTCAGATGTGGACTTAAAACGGACAACGACACAGTGTGTACAGAGTTCACTGTAGTGCATGTTTTCATATCATCGCCAAGTTATCAATTTGTTGACTAGATGCTGCATTAGTGGAGAAAGGACAGTAGGATATTTGCTATCAAGGCTGAGAACATTAGCAGCACCTCAGATGTTAAAAGCTTATAATAACGGCTTATAATAACGGCGGACACACTACACTTTATATTTATATACACACACACTTTATTTATCTAACACACATACTTAGTATACACTTAAATTTTGCACACAATATATATGTACATACATAACTTCATTTTGTAATATACTTGCCTACAATTGTCATTTGTATATTGTTATTCACTCTCTACTTATTTGTATTTTTTATTCTTTATTATGTGTTTTATGTTCTGTCGCTGTCATTCTGTTGTACTGCGGAGCTTCTGTCACGGAAACAAATTCCTCGTATGTGTAAACATACCTGGCAATAAAGCTCATTCTGATTCTGATTCTGATTCTGAAAAACAATGTTACCAAAACACAAAGAAGTCTGACCCAAATGCTGAATGTCACATTTGTTACCATCTATTTGCATTAGCAACCCTCTACATTGCGAGTAAATCACTCGCATGTGCGACTAAATCTTGATTCTGGGCAACTGAATTATGTCTAATATTAGCCAATGGCTAATAAATTCTCAGATTTTACTTGCCAGCGTGTGAGTTGGAGGCTAAGTAAAAGTTTTACCACAGATATATTTTTACCTGCCAAACACTCTGATTGAGAGCTTCAGAGTTCACTCTCCATCAGCGATCTGTGATATTTTTCAGTTCATCTGAATGGATACGCAGTGCACCTGTGTTTGTGTATTTGATGTATCGTAAACTCAAGTGTGAAGGTGCACACTTTGCCGTCGCTTTGTCTCACACTAATGCACAGATGACAATCTCATTGGCTGGTGCTCACTTATTGTACATGTATTAATTTCAGCAAATCTGATTGAGGGAACAATATTCATTAATCCAGAATCTCATTAATCCTTAGTGCGGTTTATATTGTTATTATTAGTAGAATTCGTATCAATAATATCTTAGCAGTATATTTGTAAGTTTTTTTCCCAATTTTTTTTTTCTTTTTTTTTTTTTTTTTTTTTTTATAGAAAAACAGAATGACCAAAAAAAAGCACCTCCAGTTCACATGTTCAGTTAAAGTGTCTAATATGCATTCAATCATGGTTAATAAAGTTTTAATTCTAATTACTACTAAAGTTATATCATTAATTAATACTTGTTTATCACATTATAATCATATTATGACTAAAACATTTACTAGCCAATGACAATTCAATTTGCCATGGTGTCCATAGAAGGTTGATTAGTTTGTCTGGCCTCCTGCCTAAGCTGGTCACTTTAATGCATTTGTTAGCTAGAGAAGTTGCAGATTTAAGGCTGTGATGTAAGCGAGCAGACTGATTTGTTAAGTGAGCTAACATATCAAATGAAATCCTCCCATGCCACAGAGCATCTTTCACATAGTTTTCCAATAAATTACATTATATTTGTCCCATATCATTGTTTCCATACGTATTGAATTCACTCTGGGTTGGAAGTGCATTTTTTTCAGTGAAATATGTATTTCTGTTGCTCCAATAAAGTCTGTATTTTTAATATAGAGAGTTAAAATATAGATATAGCTTTTTCTCTCCGTTTTGCTTTGTGTAGATATTTAAAGGTAGCCATCTAGTTAGAGTGTGTTAATTTCAACATCTAATACATTTGCATAAATACATTTTGATACATGCACTAATACAGACACTTTTTAAGCTTCTGTAAACATTAGTTAACGCACTGTGAACTTTTAATGATAATTGTTTAATATTAAGGTTTTTATTCATTTACGATGTATGGTGCAGTACGTTATTTATTAATATTAAAGCACTTTTTTGTTTTAATTTAGTTTTTGTTCAGTATCCATTTTTTTAAAACTATTGGTTGATTAATTGGCATTGCCCAGTGTGGTCCAACCTAGCTATCGGTATTGGTAAAATCCACTATTTGTTGACCTCTGGTCTTAATGGATGCACACAGGGGCCATTGTAAGTCCATTCAGATGAAGTTCACATGAAGTGTGCCATTTGGGACAGGGCCTTTGTTATCTTGAATTGTATATATTAGGGCTCGACAATAAGGACTGCCTAAAGGCCTGGCGCCAGCATTAAAGGCACTTCCAATATAAAAACTGTTTCTTACTTGTCATGACGTATTTTTGGACTGATGCGACTTATACTCAGGTGCGACTTATAGTCCGAAAAATACGGTAGTGTTGTCAAAAGACCCGGTACTTCGGTACCAAGTCGGTACTAAAAAAATGAAAATGTCACGGTATCAGGTTTCTTGAAGTACCGGTGGTAGAGAGTACCCGGTCAACCCGGTTCTTGACGCATACAGAGCTATGATTTCCGCGAAGCAGAAAATGTGGTTGAAATCTCAAAATCCAGGCATGAAAATGAAACACAAATTTTAATATGGACAGTCACAGAATTTGTCAAAGTTAGCATAAATGAATTAAATCAAATCTCCATATGGACCAGTATCTAAATGTTAATCCACAAGAATCCTGCATGTTTTGCTCGTCTCTGTGTGAATGATTAAATGGCAGAGACATGAGGGTTTGTTTACGCTTGCAGTAATTTCAGGATCTGCCGTCTCAATGAGGACATAAATACATAAACAACATACTTGTCGAATGCGATAATGAACGCGATATTGCGTAGCTTGTCAGTGATCTATGGCTTTGTCTATTAAATGCCGCTCCATTTGAAAGCTGGAACCAGATTTACTGACTAGATGCGCTGGATCATATCATTAGATATATAGCTCAGCCCTAAGTGTACAGTCAGCTGGTTATTATTGCATAATGCAATATCTGATTGTTTCTGTTTGTCCTTACAGTAGTAAGCTTCTTCAGGAGCTTAGGCAGGAGGCCGCGTGTTGCCTGGGATTGCTCTGTGCCGCCCTCAGTTATGAAGCCGAGAAGATCTTTAAGTGGATGTTCCTCAAGTTCAGTGTGTCCACAAAGGATGAGGTGAAGCTTCTGTACCTGGTGGCAGTGCACAGGGCACTTGAATCAGCGGGGGAGAAGAAGGCTTTTTCAACTGTAATGCAGGTATTTATTCAGCTCCATTGGTAAATCTTGAATTACCCTTCTGTATAATCTTTTCTTTTGGCTGAAATGTTTTAACTTTTTTGTCATTCAGTTGGTGATGAGCAGCCTTCAGTCTGTCTTGGAGAACTTGGACACACCAGAGCTCTTGTGCCAAAGTGTAAAATGTATTTTGCTGGTGGCCCGTTGTTATCCACACATATTCAGCACCAACTTCAGAGTAATTGGCACAAGCAGTCTTAAATTTAGAATCTGGAAATCTGAAAGGAAAGAATTTGTAAATGAACTGCAACTCTCATTTTACAGGACACAGTGGATATCTTAGTAGGCTGGCATATAGACCATACACAGAAGCAGTCTCTTACTCAACAAGTGTCTGGTAAGATTTGGTTTATATTTAGTTTAATTTCCTTTTTTTGGGAAATAACCTGTTACCTGTCTCAATCTGGTTTTTAGGCTGGTTACAGAGTCTAGAGCAGTTTTGGGTGGCAGATTTAGCCTTTTCAACTACCTTATTGGGTCAGTTTTTGGAAGATATGGAGGCGTATGCTGAGGTAACATGAATTGTTTTCAGTTGGTTTCTTATTGTCCCTTAATTATGAGAATTCTGAGGTTCTAATACACTTTTCTTTATAGGATTTGAGTCATGTATCTGGGGAATCAGGAGATGAGGACATTCCCCCTCCCACGGTATCCCTGCCAAAACTGGCAGCACTGTTGAGAGTTTTTAGCACTGTTGTGCACAGCATCGGAGAACGATTCAACCCAATCAGAGGGCCTCCAATCACAGAAGCATATGTCACTGATGTTAGTATCACGCATGGCCTCTTCTATTATTTGTGTTATTGCAACACAAATAGATCTGAGATAAACTGCTGTCATTTATAGATCAAAAAACAAAAGTTGAGAATACACACATGCAGTCCTTTACTGATTTGACAAAAAATGTTTATTTTCTAATCCACAGGTTTTGAATCGTGTTTTGGCTTGTGTCACCACAGCCAAGCAGGTCTTCTTCTCTGAGGCAGTACTGACCGCAGGAAATGAGTGTGTGTGTGTCCTACTGGTGAGCATGGACTTGGGCAGCCAGCTGCAGATTGATGCTGTAATCTCTTATGGCCTAGACCAGCTGGACAGCTGCCAGTGCTGCGGACCAGAATACAGCATGTCCGTCCTGACCCTGCTTACGCTGGTAAGACTTGACTTTATTAATCCAGTAATCAACAGACTGGAGTACAATTTAAGGGATTTATTTATGAAAATCTTTTTTCTCACTTTTAGTCATGTATTGTGTGATTTTGTAGATTGTTGACCAGATAAACACCAAAATCCCAGCTACCTTTGTGGAGAAGTTGCTGGCCCCAAATTCCCAACTCTTGGAGCTGCGCTTTCACAGAGAAAGAGAGGTAAAATCAGAAACCTCAATTGTTATAAATTCAACACACAACAGCTATGGGTTAATGCATTTTCGTTTGTTGCAGGTGATGGCAGCTGCACATGGAGTGTATCATGCTGTGCTGAGCCTAAAGAACATCCCTACCCTGGAGGCAGCATATAAACTGGTCTTGGGAGAGATGGGCTGTGCACTGAACAGTTTGCTGAGCCCTCTGGGTTTGCCTGCTGCCTGTCCTAACATACAGCATCCTGCCTTCAGCCAACTGCAGTTCAGCCCAGAGAGAGCAGAGTTTATCCTTATCTTCAACCTCAGTGCTCTCACCACCATTGGCAACACCAAGAACTCCCTCATAGGGGTCAGCATTAATTCATACCTAGTTCTGTGAAATATATATATATTTTTTGAGTCATACAGTGAAATGTGTTAAACAGGATTTCTGTGTGTCCTTAAGTCTTACATTTAGTTGTCAAATATAAAGTCATAAGTCTTTTTAACACATAAGCACATTTCAAACTCAAGTGCTGCACTGCTTTCTTTGTGTCCAGCCCTTACCAGGAAACTGCTGTATTCTGCCATTGCGAAAGTTCCACCTGTTGGCAGAAAATGAATTAGCATTTTCAATAAGCCTGTCTGCTGTTTTTGTTCAGAACAACTCAAAAATGTGTGTTACTTAATATAATAATTGAAACTTTGGTCCAGTATCTTATAAATGGTGTAAAGGCTGATATGTGAAGTTTATCATTTTATAAAACTTGTGAATCTGTCTGAACTGTAAATCACGCTTTTTACAGTCATTTAACGGTTTAATGTGTCACCATAGACATTGCCCTTCCCTGTTCATATGGTATTCATTTTGTGCATGTCTTAAAAATGGTCTTAAAAATCTTAAATTTGAGCTTGCAGATTCTGCAGATACCTTAGTAAAAGAGAAGAGAGTAATAACATTCATCTTTTCTGTTACAGATGTGGGCTTTGTCCCCTACTGTGTTTGCCCTGCTCAGTCAGAATCTGGTCATAGTTCACTCTGATTTAGCAGTTCATCACCCTGCCATCCAGTATGCAGTGCTCTACACACACTACTCTCACTGCACCAGGTAACCATGCTAAATTTACTTGTCTAAATGAGCATTCTTGAAAAATGTGTTTTAGTTATAACAATGCATAGTGTTTTCCAGACCCTGTGCATTTTTCAAGAAGCATAATTGTACACATCATTCTTCTTGGGTTCAGTAAGATAAAAAAAAAAAAAAAAACATTATTCAGCTAGGATGCATTCAATTGGTCCTTAATATTTTTACAAATGATTTTCTATTTCAAATAAAAATATTTCTGTTCATCAAAAAATCCTAACAAAATGTAGCACTGTTTCCACAAATATAAGTAGAAAACTGTTTGATATTGGTAATAAGAAATGCTTCTCGAGCACAAAGTCATATTAGAATAATTTCTGAATGTTTTTGACTATTTCAAAATGCATGGCAATAGAAAAATATACATTTTATTGAAATAGAAATATAAAAAAAAAAAAAAAACATTTTTAGTACTATTTCACAATACAAATTTTGGTTTGTACATAAAACTGTTAAAAAACACTAATTGACTTGAATTGAACTTCACTCACTCCAGGCATGATAACTGATTGGTTGCTGCTTTTCTCTCCATTTCTCCCAAGACATGATCATTTTATCTCAAGCAGCCTGAGCTCTTCGTCTCCATCCCTTTTCGACGGTGCTGTCATCAGCACAGTTACCACGGCAACCAAAAGGCATTTCAGCACGCTCCTTAATTTGCTGGGTATGCTGCTCAGCAAGGATCATCTCAACCCTGAGGCGAGGTACAGAGCTCGCACTGCCTGTCTATAATGAGTAGGGCTGTCGCGTTTAAGGAATTTCCTTGCAGTAATATTCAGTAGCGTTGTATACTCTCTCTCTCTCTCTCTCTCTATATATATATATATATATATATGTATATGTATATGTATATGTATATGTATATATATATATATATATATATATATATATATATATATATATATATGTATATGTATATGTATATATATATATATATATATATATATATATGTATATGTATATATATATGTATATATATATATGTATATGTATGTATGTGAATATATATGAAACAACGATTTCTTGTCTTTTTTTTAACAACTTTTTTTAGGCGGCTGTTACTCACCTGGTCATTAGAGGTCTCTTTGATGATGAAGAAATCTGAAACCTACTCCCCTCTGTTTTCGCTCCCATCCTTCCTCAAATTCTGCAAGGGGTTACTGGCAAATTGTGAGTTAATATCCCTTTTATTAATTCTGCATTCTCAAAGATGAAACTATTTTATAAACATTTAATCATTCTCCAGTTCAATAGGGATTTTGACAAATAATGGGTTAGGATAATAAACTGGTGACCAAGTGAATGGAGTTTTAACATGTTGGTTTTCCTCTTTGCAGCCTTGAATGAAGACCCCACCATATGTCTGCAGGCATGTAACAGTCTACAGGTTCTTTCATCTTCCTTGACAACTGAGCTTCTCCAGAGGTAATCACACATCCTCTGCTTGTTAGACATTGTCTTCCTGCAGGCACATTCATTAGTGCTGCAACTCTGCCTCCTGTTTTTGGAGGCGAGGGTAAAAAACATCTTGTTTGATCAGCACTGATTCTGTCCCCCTTTCTCTGTGCAGGTGTGTGGATGTGTGCCGAGTTCAGCTAGTCCACTCAGCAGTCCGAGTCCGGCAGGCCTTTGGCAAATTGCTGAGATCCATTCCCATGCACATTGCATTGAGGTTCGCAAGACTCATTTTCTGACTTGAATTCACACAGTAGAAACAAGAGAGGAGAAATAAAACCTACCTTGTAGTTTTGCCTCCAGCTGTAGTTGATGTGATGGTAATTGTCGGCTTGTCTCCCAGCAGTGCCCATAATCACTCTGAGATTAAGGAGATTTCTCTGGCCATCCGCCGACACATGAACAAAGTGCCTAGCAACACGTTCCACCCACAGGACTTCTCTGACCTCATTGGGTTTATTCTATATGGGACGGTCCACCGTGGGGGGTAAGTCATTTCTTCTCACCTTGGTGAGAACACATGGACAGGTGTTTGTTAATTTGAACATATTTCAGGGTTTCTGTGGTGTCTTCCGTCTTAAATTTAGTTGTATCAAATTTAAGGCCTTAAGTCTTAATTGATGATTTCATGCGGTCTTAAATTTAGGGATGGAAAGACCAGCATTACAATATGGCTTAATGTTATGATTATACTTAAAAAGGCGATGATTTTATTTAGGGATGCATGATATATATGTTAAAATCCTACAGAAACCCTATGTTTTACTTGTTAGTGTAACTGATCAAACTCTGTACTGTAGAGTATCTGCAGCTAAAATAATAGCAATTTGTGTGTGTGCTGGGAATCGTTATATTTGGTATTATTTATAAGATTCATTGTTTCATAAACAGTAAAGAGCCCTGGTTGGAGCGGATGTACCACAGCTGTCAGCGGCTGGAGAAGAAAGACACTGCCATGGTGCCTCGTGCCCTGCTGAAGACCGAGGCAGTGCTGTGGCAGTGGGCGGTCTGGGAGGCTGCTCAGTTCACCGTTCTCTCTAAACTCCGGACCCCTCTGGGACGAGCCCAGGATACATTCCAGACCATAGAGGGTTAGTGTGTTATCCCTTTAGCTATTAGAAACTCAAAAAATTCCAAGATTTATTAAAGGGGTAGTTCACCTAATTGAAGTTGACACTTCATATCGTTCAAAATATGGATGACATTAATTTTTAATTCTAGACACCAGTGCTGGGCAATATACCGGTTAAAACTGTAATCTGATTTGAATCACACTCATGGTATATGTTGTGTTTGTCTGAATATCAATATATTCTATGGGCAACAGTATACTTTAAAAAAAAAAAAATGTATGCCATAATTGTACAACGTGCACAGCACCATGAATTGAGAGGGGATCGCTGTTAACTACATAAATTTCTGACTAATGGTTGGGGAATTGTTGTGGGTGGGGTTTGTGAATAGATCTCTGAGGGGATGTCTTCAGAAAAGGGGATATTCTTCAGGAGGTTTAGATGGTATTTACTTTTCATCATACCTCCATAAACATTGCATATTTATGTAGAATTTAAAAGCACACTGCTGCTTTGTTTACAGCTTGTTTACGCTCTATCGCTGCTGTTCCTTAAGTGCTACCTGCTGTCAGAGAGTGAATTTGTCTCATTCAGTCCATCTGCTGTTTTTGGTTTCGTTCAGATCGGTTTTATATTGAATAATTTCACAAAGCTCATATCAGACTGTTCTGTTTTTGCTTCAGATTTTGAAATTATGCAATGTAATTTACATAACAAAATGTATAATGCTATATGTAGCATGTTTGTTTGGATCGTGATTAAAATGCATTGGTTCTAAAACTGTTTCATGCATTCCGATTCGTATAAAGGCACATTCAGGGTTAAAAATCCTAAAAAAAAAAAACAGTGATACAGATTTTTAGTCAAACCGCCAGGCATTACTAGACACTTGTGAATACACTTGTGAATACATTAAGACTGCTGGGGTGTGTTTCCCATAAGCATCCTTGGCCAGCTATGGTCGCAAGTTTCATTGAACTTTGTTGGTAATGATGGAACTTGCAACCATAGTTGCTTTTGGGAAATGCATCCCAGTATTCTGCAAGTGTTTTTACTGTTACTTTTAATGAATTGAATACATTCTTCCTGAATAAAATTGTTTTTCACAACTGACCCCAAAACTTTTTGAGCGTTGTCATGCCTTTATAAACCAATATTTTATCCCTGTGCTATTGTAGGTATGATCCGCAGCCTTGCGGCTCACAGTCTGAACACAGAGCAGGAGTTGAGTCAGTGGAGTGGAGGAGAAAGTGATGAGGGTCACCACACCAATCAGCTCCGCCTAGCTTTGCTTTTACAGTTCCTAGAAAACCTGGAGAAACTCATGTACAATGCTTATGAAGGCTGCGCTAGCGCTCTAACTGCACCACCAAAGGTCTGTCCCTCATATATACACAACTAAAATTAACACTGAATTGCTAGCTTTATCCTTTTATCCCCATTAATGGGGTAACCATTGGCATTCTGTTTTCATCTTTAGCTTTAGTTTTAATTCTCTTTACTCATGTGTTTAGGGCATCAGAACATTTTTCTACACAAACCGACAGACGTGCCAGGACTGGCTTACCAGAATTCGTTTGGCACTGATGAGGGTGGGCCTTCTCTCAGGTCAGCCGGCAGTCACGGTCCGCCATGGCTTTGACCTACTCACTGAGATAAAGAACAGCAGTGCACAGGTGAGATGGGAAAAGAATAGTTCACAAAAAAATTAAAATGTCATTTATTACTCATCCTCATGTTATTTTAAACCTGTAAGACCTTCGTTCATCTTTAATATTTGACATTTTTGATGAAATCAGAGAACAAAGAAAACAAAAATAATGACTTTATTCAACACGTCTTCTCTTTCCTATCACGAGAGTAACACGACGTGTGTGTGGTGGTGCTGACATAGAACACGCATACGCCTGTGGCTCAGTGGTAGAGCATTGCGTTAGCAGCGCAAAAGGTTGTGGGTTCGATTCCCAGGGAACACATGTTAGGTAAAAAAAAATGTATAGCCTAAATGCACTAAGTCACTTTGGATAAGTGTCTGCTAAATGCATAAATGTAAATGTAAATGCGCTGCATCTTGTTTACAAGCAGAGGAATGCACATGAATGTGTCATGTTACTCTTGTGCACATATGACTGCAGACAGTGACCGGGAAGAAGAATTTGAATAAATTCATTATTTTTGTTTTCTTTGTGGACTAATTATTTTTGTAGCTTCATAACATTTAAGCACATTTTTCACATTGACTATTTTAACGATGTCCTTACTACGTTTCTGGGCCTTGAAAGTGGTAGTTCCGTTGCTGTCTATGCAGGGTCAGAAAGCTCTCAGATTTCATCAAAAATATCTTAATTTGTGTTCTGAAAATGAACAGGTCTTGTGTGTTTGTAACAACACGAGGATGAGTAATTACATAATTATATGAAAGTCTTTGAACTATAACTCCATTAACTTCTCAGCATTGCTCCTTTTTGAGATGTCCGTTATTGTAAGGCACTGGCTCTACACTGTTTGGACTTGAATATCGAAAGCATAAGTTCATTGTTTTTGCTCTGTGCTTTGCTGTAGGGACCAGAAATGGAGGTGCCAGTCACTATGCTGGTGGAGGCGTTGTGTGAGCTGCGATGCCCTGAAGCGATACAAGGTCTGGCAGCCTGGAGTCTGGCCAACACTGGCAAGAGCATGGGCTGGCTGGGATCAGTGGCACTGCAGGCCGAGGGAAAGTAAGTGTTTTTTGTTCTAAAAAAAATAAAATGACCTAGTTTACACCATGCATATTTGTCTAGACACTCTGGTCTCATGAAATGTTGATGTTGCATTGTTCCCAAGGTTTGAGAAGGCAGCATTAGAGTACCAAGAGCAGCTGTGCGCCGTCACAGGGATGGACTGCTCCATTAAAGGCTTTGATCACTCTCTGTTAAAACTCACTGGCTCCAACACCTCCAGCCCAAAACACACCAGCAGTGGTGAGGATTTACAAAATTTGCACTAAATGTCTCGCATAAGATAATCTTGAAAGGGGGAGAAGTGAAAAATGTATTCACACGTGAATCCCGGTTTGTATTTTCTACTGATTCTAATTGAACCACTGCGCAACAGACGGTTGTGTTTCATTACTGAATGAATTAGTTTTTGAATTAATTGTATGAGTGAATGATTCAATTACTCATTCATAAAGTAATTGAATTGAATTAATCAGCCATTTTGGACAAACGAATGAAAACACGTGAGAAAACTGGCACTCTGACATATGAAACTAGAACTTACAATAGGTGATTAAGTTCTAGTTTCATATGTCATGAGCAGTGTTGGTCATCTTACTTTGAAAAAAGTAATTAGTTACAGTTACAAATTACTTCTCCCAAAATGTAATTGAGTTAGTAACTCAGTTACACCATTGTAAAATTAATTAGTTACTCAGCAAAGTAACTGTGACGTTATTTTTTATGTTCTATAATGCTATTGAGTCCTATAACATCTTTAATATATAAGATGTTTATATTAACTGATTGAAGAATAAAAACTAAGTTTAATTTTAGAAAATGTTGTATTTATTTGAACTCAATAGATTGCAGCCTGCCATATGATATGCATAGAAATAAAAACATATACAAAATAAATATTGAAAATAAAATTCTAATACAAAATTAAGACTAGCAATTTAAACTTGGGTAAAAAGAAACAAAGGGAAACCTGGCCATTAGTGCAAATCTCTGTAACTGTATATTAGGCCTAAAGTTACTGCACAATAAACAGAACACTATCCAACTCTTATGGTGCGTTCACACCAGACGCAAAATGTTAAGTCAATGCAAAGACGAATAGACAACCTTTGAAAATCGGCGAAACACATTTTTAAATAAACTGCATATTTGAGTTTAAAACAACTACCTTTTTTCACATTAAATACTTTTAAACTACATTTCATGACAGAATAACAGTAATATTTAGAAAATTATCTGAATAAAAATGGTGGTTGAAAATGATGCGTGAACTCAGCTGGCAGAAGCCCCCCATGAATCAAATTCGCGTCTGTTGTGAAGTTAATTAAATAGCGCGATTTATTCGCGCAAGTCGCGCCTGGTTTGAACACTGTATTAAATATTCAGTACAGTAACATGTTAGCATTTGTTGATGTGAGGTGGTTCATAAGATTTGAACTGCTTGAGGCAGACATGAATAAAGTCTTTTTTCCTGGGCATAGCGTGCATGTTACAGAAACATTCCGGTACTTCCAGATCGAGAACGGCATTATCGCTGACGCCGTCTTGTGTTTAGTGCTTGTCAGAGCGTGCAGTGAGACAGCGTGAGCAGGGCACCGCCCACCCAGCATATCATCATCGGATTTGCAACGGTGTCAGGCAGCTGATGTGTAGCCACTAGTCAAAGCATGACACCTCGCACTGTATTCAACCAAACTGTAGTAACGCAGCACTTTACATTCTCAGTAAAGATAACGGCATCGCAACGATGGGAAAAGTAATTAATTAGATTACTCCGTTACTGAAAATTAAACTCCGTTAGTAACGCCGTTATACTTAAACGCCAATACTCCCAACACTGGTCATGAGTGCCAGTTAGTTTCAAAAGTGTATTTTTTTTACTTTTAATCTCATAGTATTATTTATGCATTTGCATTATAGGTAAATTTTTCACATCTAAGCTGCATTAAAAAGATTCTCTTCCACCTCTGGAGTGCAAAAATGTTTTTTGTTGATACTGATTTCAATTTATTGGTAATGGGTGTTTTATTATTTGAATTGAATTTGTGTTCATGTAAGAATGGATAAAAAAAGATGCATACATCTAATAATGTTAAAAGAAAAATCACTAGTCACTAACCTTCGGAAATGAAAGATGCAAACCAAAAACCTCCAGAAGTGTATTTACTTTTTTTTTTTTACCAAGTAATTTTACCATATTAAATCATGATCCGAAAAATCTAATCAAATTGAGATTTCAAAGGATCCCCATCCCTAGCCTATAATGATTTTAGAGGTTATTGTCGGCTGGTCAGAGTTTTTTTTTTTTTTTTTTTTATGATGCAAAAGTTGCCTTGCTTCTTATTGTATCTGTCATTTACTGGTTTAATAGGAGATGGAAGGAAAACTGTGTTGTTGAAGTCCAGTGAGTGTTCTCCAGAAGTGCTCAACTTCCTGGCTAATAAGGCCTGTGAGTGTTATGTGGCCCTGAGCGACTGGAAGTCCGTGCAGGAGTGGCAGGCCAGCATGATAAACCTCAAAAAGAACAGCAGCAGTTCCACTGTCAACCTCAAAACAGACTTTAACTACATCAGGTGTGTAGTAGCAGAACTGACTTCTTGTGACTGCTGGAGTGTGAGTTGTTCATTGAAATAATTGTGTTTTGGTCTGTCTGCCCTCCAGAGCCCTGAGCAGGTTTGAGGAGGGGGATTTCTCAGAGTGCCGTGCCCAGCTGGAGTTGCTCCCCGGGGAGGATTATGGTCTTTTCAACTCTACAACTAAAGACAAGATTGGTATGATAATAGCCCATCCATGGTTATGGAAAATCTGTTATCCCATCTGTTGAGAATCATCATTATTATAATTGCATAATTTTTTTACCGTAATGCTCGGTTCAAATTTTTTTATACTAGAAACTAGAAATTGCTTTTTGTAAGTATGATTTTTATAAATCCTTTAATCATTCATTTTTCATTGTTCAAAACATGTGGAATCTATTTCCTACGATCAGCTTCACGCAGCCTTTTGGTGTGTATTAATCTTTGTTTGTGTTGATAGATCTGAAGAGGCTTCTTCCTGCTGTGTTGAGCCCAGACCCCTCAGAGCTCCAGAAGGCCATTGAGGTACAGCTCCTCAGAAGCGCTGTGGGAGCCATCACTGCGACCAATCACGAACAGGACCAGAAGGTTCTCGCATCGTCTGAGTGAGTAAATGGTCTGAACACAAGGTTTTTTGTTTTTCAACAAGTTGTGAATATTTTTGATGGCGATTCTACTTTTGGGTTTTTATCTTCAGCACCCTGGTGAAGTACCTGAAACAGACAGGTCGCATCTCTCTGGGTCCCCTGCGTCTCTCCACTCTCACTCTATCTGACTCCTTGCCCACATTCAGCACCCTGCAGCTGCACTGTGCCAACTCTTTAGAGAACTCCCTGTGCAATCAACAACCAGAGGTTTGAGCCACCACATCAACACTGTGAAGGTGCAAATACATTATCATATAGTCTTCTCCTTTTTTTAAGAAATCCCTGTTCTTTGTTTTTCTTTCTGCAGGACTGCCTAATTCCACTGTTCAGTGAAGCTTTGACCACCTGCAAGCAGCAGGATGTTCAGCCATGGCTGCATGCTCTGCGATACACTACCTTCCAAAGGCAGTTCTTCCAAAAACTCAAAGGTAAGGTCTCGTTCTCTTATGTGTAAGTATGACTTATGAATGTGATGTGACGTCTCTGTTGACTCTTCGATGATTCCTCCAGGTTTGTCTGCTCCAGTGGACTCTCATTTGATGGAGCTTTGTCTGACTGTGGTGAAATTTGCTCGCAAGCAAGGAAATATTGCCCTGGCCACACGTCTGCTGAGCCTGTGCAACAAGCCACCAGTGGGGGTCTCTGAAGGTCAGGACCTGGTGCAAAGCTTCAGGCAGCTGTCACTTGAGGGCACTGTTGGGGAGAAGTGGGGACCAGAGCTGGAGATCGAAAAGGCTAAGGTTCTGTTTGCTGCTGGTGAGTGTTTTTAAGCCGTGTCAGTCTGATTTAGGCCAGTTCACTTGGTCTTGGTGAGTTGCAATTTGAATATCTAAGCACTTCTTCTGTCGTTTAGGTCAGTCTGTATCTGCTATGGAGATGTTGAGCTCCTCTGCTCTGTCATACTGTCACTCTGGAAAGTGTGAGCGTGCAGCCTGTCGCTCTGTGCTTGCTCTTTGCAAATGGCTTTTGGCCGAATGGAAAGATCTTACTCCACAACTCAAAATGGTGGCGAAGAGGAACTCTGGTTCTACCAGCCTCTCAGCTCTCTCCAAAAACATCTCTGGCCTGTTGGAGCTGCCACTGGAAGATCAAGGAATGCCACATATTACAACAGAGACTACAGGTAAGCATACGCATAATGTCAGCATATTAAACCATGATATTTTTGTCATGAATGGTTGAGGACCAATATGATGATAGCTTTGCATTCTACAGTGTCTTTTTATTTTTATGTATTCTTATTTGATTGATTTTGTCTTTTAGTTTATTTGTAATGGTCATGAAGGTTCGTTTGTTTTGTCTACAGTCAGTGTTGGTGTTGGGGAGCCAGACTTCGTCCTTGGGCAGCTGTACCAGCTCTCAACTACTCAAGCTCCTGAAGTGGCTAAATCATGGGCTGCTCTGGCCAGCTGGGCGTACAGATGGGGCAGGAAGGTTGTGGACAATGCCAGGTACTTTATCTATGAAAAGTATTAATGATAGTTGATAAATGATGTGCTTGTGCTGATTGTTTTTTATTCTGTGTGTTGATAGTCAAGGCGAAGGGGTTCCTTTGCTCCTTGGAGAGAAGAAAGAAATCGAGGACTTGCTCCCAGCAGGCACCAGTGATGAGGACAAGGAAACCATTTTCGGCATTTTGGGTCAAGCCATGTGTCGCCCAGCAGGAATTCAGGTTATGGAGTTCAGTTTGTATAAATGAGTTTAGAGTTCAGTGTTTTTTTTTTTTTTATTATGTGGTACACTACACACTAGGGAACTATGGAAATATAATACTAGAAAGCATAGATATTTCATTTAAATATACTACTGTTCACACATTTGAGGGTGTTGCTTTTTTTTTTTATTTTAAAGGGGGGGTGAAATCCTCGTTTTCACTCAATATCCTGTTAATCTTGAGTACCTATAGAGTAGTACTGCATCCTTCATAACTCCAAAAAGTCTTTAGTTTTATTATATTCATAAGAGAAAGATAGTCTGTACCGATTTTTCCTGGAAAAACCAACCGACTGGAGGCGTGATGTGTGGGCGGAGCTAAAGAATCACGAGCGCCAGTAGGCTTTTGCATTGAGAGCGTTTGGAAGCTCCAAAACAAACCATGGCTAACAGTCAGATTCAGCCGTTTATTTATGATCCAGAATCAGATCCAGAGGCTGAAACTGAACGAGAGCAGCAGCAGCAACGACTCGCTCCGAACGGGGCTCGAACCCGAGTCTCCGGCATGGGAGGCGGAAGCACTAACAAGGAGGCAGAGATATTTGAAGCAGTTTTACTCAACGCATGCGGTTCCAACACACGATCGTGACCCTTTTTCGTTGGGATTGCATCATCCTTAAGAAATAAACTATACGCAAATCCGTCATCAAACTGGGCCTTGTTTGTAAAACAAGCATCTTAGAAATGCAGGGAACAAACACAAACACTTGCACAACTCTGTTGATGCTCTGTAAAAATAAACTCCGTCCACTGGTCCCTTAATGCTGTTTCTCTTTTGGTAATCTGTGCAGGGTTGTCTTGCCCTGGCAACCAAAAACACTCCTCCTTTTGTGACATTTCGCGACGCTCTCGCTCTGATCAGTGATTGTCTGTGCTCAGCCTCTCAGTGCGCTGCTATACGGGAGCGCGCGCTCTTCCGGGAGAAGTGCCCCAGGACCCATATAAGGAAATTCCGCTCCATCTAACGTCACACAGAGCCATACTCAAAAAAAAACTTTCCGAAACTTGTGACAAACCGGAAGGAGTATTTTTGGAACAGAAATACTCCTTCAAACGTACAACTTAATTTTTGAAACTTTGTCCATGTTTAGCATGGGAATCCAACTCTTTAACAGTGTAAAAAACTCAGTATGCATGAAATAGCATTTCACCCCCCCCCCCCTTTAAATACTGTAAAAACCATAACACTGTGAAATATTACGATTTAAAAATGACTTTTTCTATTTTAATATTAAAGTATTTGTTCATTTCTAAGTAACTATTCATTAATTTCTCCAGTCTTGTATGTCACATGAACCTTCAGAAATGATTCTAGTATGATGATTTGGCACTCAAACATTTTATCATCGTTGAAAGCAATTTTTACATTTTTGTGGAAACCTTGACGCATTTTTTTTAGGATTCTTTAATGAATGAAGTTTAAAATTGACAACTTTTGGAACAGTAATTTTTTTACTGCTACTTTTGATGGATAAATTTTTAATTGTTTTACCTTATTAAACCTGTGGCTTTCTGTCTTAATTTTTCTGCTTATGTTCATTTATCTGAAACAAAAGGATGCAAAAAGTTCTTGTTTTGTGTGTTCATGTGTCATTGTTTTCCTGCAGGATGAGGACATGGCTTTGCAGAATGAAGAGGATGACGAGGACGACATGGTGGATGTGATCGGCCGACAGCTGTTGAGTGCCTGTCCATGGCTGTCTGAGGTGGAGGACACGGTGACCGATGGGCTGATTGGGGTGTGGAGGAGAGTGGTTGACCGAATCTTCAGCCTGTACCGGGTGTCCTGCAGAGCGTACTTCACCTTCCTCAAACTCAACGCTGGGCAGGTCGGAGGATTCCTCCTCTGTTTACACAGTGACTGGGCAAATTTCTAAAAGAGAAATCGATCAAATGTTTTGGTGTCTTGATCATCAGGTGCCCATAGATGAAGACGACCCCAAGCTGCTCTTGAACAACCAGAGCAGCAAACAGAGCAGCGATGATGTCATTGTCATGGCAACCCTCCGTCTGCTGCGTCTGCTTGTGAAGCACGCTGGGGAGTTGAGAGAGGGCCTGGAGCACGGCCTGGCATCCACACCCACTGCACCCTGGAGGGGTAAGAACTTGAACATCAATACAGTAATGAACACCTTCCTCTTTACATCATGTAGTTAGTTATCTCAGTCCATGTAATATAAATATGTCTGTTTTCTCTCTAGGCATCATCCCTCAGTTATTCTCCAGACTAAATCACCCAGAGGCTTACATTCGCCAGAGCATCTGCAGCCTGCTGTGTAGAGTGGCCCAAGATTCGCCCCACCTAATCCTGTATCCTGCCATCGTGGGATCTATCTCTCTTGGCGGAGAGGCTCAGGCAGCAGGTATGGACTATAATTCCACTCAGGGACATCCTGTCAACCTTAGGCCATGTGTCCACTAAAGTGTTTTAACCAGCTGAAAATGCCAGGCGATCTTCTGTAAACTGGGGATGCTTGAGCACTTTGTAGCTGCCTACCTAGTAGACCCATGATGATTGAAATGTTCTTCCAAGCATTGTTTTTCGTATTAATTTTGTGGTAGTCCGCCAACATCATCTGGTACAGACATGGAGAAAATATTACATGTATTCGAAAACAACAATACTAATATTTCAATTGTTATTTAGTTGTTTTGCAAGTGATGGTTGGTCAGTGGATGGCTCTCACTGTTTTACGGGATGGACAACTAGTCTGATTCAGTGTAAAAAGTCTTGTTCTGTAAACAATTTTTCAACCTTTGGCAACCAGAGGTGGGGGACTCGAGTCACATGACTTGACTCGAGTCACAATTTTCAGGACTTGCGACTTGCTTGATTTAAAGTATGAAAATGACTTGACTTTGACTTGAGAACAAGTTACATGAGAATTGACTTGAAGTGGAAGACTCGACAATGACTTGAACGTATAATAAACAATCAGCAATAAAATGAATGTAAAAAAAATAATAATTATTGATGTCAGCACCACTAATAAGCGTCTGTGCCTTTAACGCTGCACAATTCAAACCGCACCAAACATGGCAGACAGTAGTCGAGCTCCACAAATAGTCTCGTTTGGTTATAAAGACTTTGAACTGGGCCGTGCCAATAAAAAAAGATTTGCCAGATGCAAAGTATGCAACGCAAGAATATCTGACACGACAATGTCAAATTTCATTCAACATTTCAAGAGCCACAAGGAAAGGTAAGAAAGTAATCTCTTTATTGTCAGTTTCACTAAGATCTATAACGATTACTAATATACTTTAATGAATTAATCTTTTATGTTTGTCATAATTTGGCCTTGGTTGCATATGTTTTTTTCTTATTAGAAATGTGACCATTATCATTACTGATACGTCTCGTAAATAGATGTATTGGGTAATTTGACTATAAAAGTGGCGTAGCTTGATTTTATTTTTTTTTTATGTTGGTGGGCATCTCTATATTACATGTAGGCTATAATGTCTGTATTAAATGTGCGCATTTTCAAGTGTTTGTGTGGACTGTGTGTGGAAACTGTTCTTTCGGACAGTTCGATTCAATAAACCGATTGAAGAAAACGCTTCACCGGTTCTTTTGCGCTCGTCATAATGACGTCATCGGCGATGATTGCCCATCATTGGACTCAGAGGGAGTGTCAGCCACGTAAAAAGTTAACAGCTTAAGTCTTAGACTCGATACATCTTATTCTCAAAACGTTTTGTGTATACAACACAATTTTATTGTATTTTCAGATATTAATGTAGCACAGATACGCGTATGATTCATATATAGCAAATGTATAATGAATAAGATACATAATTGTATACAAGGGAATCTTTTCTGTGCAAAACTAAATATAATATAGATCGAACAAAATTTACCTCTATTTATTTTAGTACTGTGACTTGACTTGAAACTTATCAGGACTCGACTTGCTAAGCATGAACCCTTGACTTGCTTGATTTATCTGAACTGTGACTTGAGACTTGACTCGAGACTTGATGGTTAAGACTTGAGATTTGCTTGGACTTGACCATGTATGACTTGTCCTCACCTCTGTTGGCAAACAAAAAAAAAGATAGAGTAAGGCCGATGACACACTGGCTGCTTGGTGTGAGCGTGCATTTCTGCTGCGTGTCAGTTGCGTGGGCTGCTGCGTGGCATTTTCTGTGTCTTTACAGACCAGAATCGTGACGTGGCACTGGCGCGCTGCTGCTGTAGGTGACATGACCAGGCTCTTGTCTTCACGACAACAATATCTACTCTTCATTTTGAGCATAAATATAAAGCCTACTGATAAAGGACACCATCAACAGTATTGACGGCAAAATAGACTGTTTGACGGATGCAATATTTGAAAATTGATCATTTATTTATTTTTTAAATTACATTTATATCTGAATGTGTCAACCTATAGACTTTCAAACATCAAAATGTCATTAATACTTTGTGTACAAAATGACATATAAACATATTTTCCTATTCTATTTTGCCTGGAAACGCTTTCAACATGCTTGCGTGTCGCGTGAAAAATAGGTGTCAGTTCTATTTCTAGCATGCACGCGTTTTCAGGCACTCTGCAAGCTCTAACCTGTTAACATGGGAGCCGAATTAAAAACTGACACGCCACACTGCTGAGATGCTTACGCCACGCATCCAGTGTGTCAGGCCTAACGGTCAGTCTATTCACACTTTTTTTTTTAATAGACTTTTTTTTTTTATTGAAGAAAATTTAAAAAAATGCTCTGGCTTTAAGATTAAATGCTTTGGTGGAGACGTGCCTTAAACAACCAACAGTCCTCATTTTAGTGATCATAAATAGAAGTTTAACCTCTTTGGGGGAAAAAAATGTTTTCATCTCTGCCAGGTAACAAGCTGCCGTCTTCCCTGCCATCCCTGCTTGGGAACATGCAGGGAGAGGCTCTTTGTGGAGGTGAGAGTGAGACGGGCAGCGGGCCGACTTCTCAAGAGAGCAGCCGCGGGGAAGAGATGGTGATGTATTCTAGTGAGGACCAAGCCATGATGCAGGACTGCTACAGCAAGATCGTAGACAGGCTCTCTTCCGCCAACCCCACCATGGTGCTGCAGGTATTACAGAAAGGACTTTACTGTTTTGTGTGTCTCTGAGTGTGGTTAAGGCCATTGTGTTGTAAGAGTTGTTTTGTTGATCCTTGTGTGTGCAGGTGCAGTTGTTGGTGGGCGAGCTGAGGAGGGTCACTCTGCTCTGGGACGAGCTCTGGCTGGGGGTCTTGCAGCAGCAACACATGCATGTTCTGCGCAAGATTCAACAGCTGGAGGACGAGGTGAAAAGAGTTCAGAACAACAACACTCTGCGCAAGTAAGTCATGACCCAGGGAATCAATATAAAAGGAGGAACTTCATTAATGAGTGACTCGTGTCCATTGGAAAATCATTTAAATTCCTGATCTCTTGTGGTTTAGGGATGAGAAAGTGGCTATAATGAGAGAGAAGCATTCTGCTCTGATGAAGCCTGTGGTTTTTGCACTGGATCACGTGCGCAGCATCACGGCTGCTTCGGCAGAGACTCCTCACGAAGCGTGGTTTCAGGAGACTTACGGAGAGGCCATCCACAATGCTCTAGAGAGACTGAGGAGCCCTCTTAATCCAGCCAATCCTGCCAGCAGCTGGGTGCCCTTCAAACAGGTAAAGACCGCTGTCTGCATAAGTGTTCTGAGGAAATGCTGTTATGCATTCTGTACATAACACTTTACCTTTGTGTAATTCTACCTCGTCCTTTCACAGATCATGCTGAGCTTGCAGCAGAGGGCACAGAAACGGGCCAGTTACCTCCTGCGGCTAGATGAGATCAGCCCCCGCATGACTGCCATGACCAACACAGAGATGGCACTGCCAGGAGAGCTGTCTGCTACAGATACAGTCACCATCCAGAGTGTAGGCAACACTATCACCATTCTGCCCACTAAAACCAAACCTAAGAAGCTCTACTTCCTAGGCTCTGATGGCAGAAACTATCCATATCTATTCAAAGGTATGAGATTTAAAAGTGGCTAAAAGCATCGCAAAAAATTAATTTCCATCATTTACTCACTCTCTTGTCATTCCAAACAAGGAATGTAATAATTATAATCCATATTAATTAAGCAGTTGAGTTTTATAAAGAGACACTATCACTTTATATGATGATGGTTTGGAAGATGAGAGGGTAATTAAATGACAGAATTTTCCCTTTAATACTTGTCATTTGCTCATATAAGCATTTTCTTTGTTTTAGGATTGGAGGACTTGCATTTGGATGAGAGGATCATGCAGTTCTTGTCTATTGTCAACACCATGTTCACTAAAGTGAATCAACAGGAGAGTCCAAGGTTTCATGCCCGTCATTATTCTGTCACACCACTAGGCACCAGATCAGGCCTTATCCAGTGGGTGGATGGAGCCACTCCACTGTTTGGCCTTTACAAACGCTGGCAGCAGCGTGAAGCTGTGCTCCAAGCCCAGAAGGTGAATATAAGTGAATATAATTATATTTTATGTGACTTGTTTTTTTTTACAGGATTATTGCGATCAACTAAGACCATAAAAAAAGTTTTCTTTATTTTATAAAAAGAAAATGTATAAGAACAAAATTGCCAGTTGTCATTTTCATTTAACTTGATTTAAATAGTGCAGCCCTATAGGGTTGTGCCGATAGACAATAGTATTGTGTATCGATGATAGTCAGAGATATCGACAATAGCAGATGTCTCTGTCGATATTCAAGACGATATTAGGCTCATTCTCCTATTAATGTATTAAATTAGAATAATATATATATAATATATATAAAACATTTTTTTTTTTTAATTGAGCGGTCTATTATAATTCGGCTATCAATCTGCCAAGCTATTTCACTTCAGCGCCACATCTCACACACACACGCGTGCGGCGCAAATAAGGTTTAGAGCCTGTAGTTATGTTAGAATGCATCTCATTCTTGTTTCTGCGGCAGTTTGTCTCATCATGAGGCGCGCGGTCTGGAGCGCTGTATGACTGATGCGTCAGCTCAGTTCAACTTTACTCCAAATATATGAACTTACCTGTTTTCAATACTTTATATTTAGTGTTCGTTTATGCCCAATATTAGTGTTAAACTGCTAGACTTTAAATTAAATCTACTATTGATTTTCACCGTTGACTGATGTTGCCAAACATTTAGAACTTCCGTGCGCAGATGCGGCAGATTTGTCACAGGATGCACGATATGACAGTTGTGTCCGACTATATATGAACTAGCTGTTTAAAATAGTGTTTTTATATTTAATGTTAGTTTATCAGTATGTTTTAAAGTATATTTTTTCGATTACTCTTGCTCCACCCATGCATGATATCGCGTATCATTGATCTCATGGGCTGACGATAAGAAAATGACCATATCGCCCTACACTACAGCCCTATTGACTGGTTTCTCGTTCATTTAATAAAAACTCATTTGTTAATGCACTTGATTATTTATTGTGAACATTTGTTAGATGTAAAGACATACATAAAAAAAGGGCAAAATATTGTTGTTCCTCTTAAATTTAGGCTCAGGAGTCCTTCCAGCAACCTCAGAATCTTCCCATGGTTCCACGTCCCAGTGAGCTCTACTACAGTAAGATCAGTCCTGCCTTAAAGGCCGTCGGGCTCAGTTTGGATGTGTCGCGCCGTGACTGGCCGTTGAGTGTCATGAAAGACGTTCTCCGAGAGTTAATGGAGGCGACTCCCCCTAATCTCTTGGCAAAGGAGCTCTGGTGCTCCTGTACCTCCCCCAGTGAATGGTGGAGCGTGACTCAGGTCAGAGGAACCTCTGTTCACCATGTCCTAACCATGTTCAGCACTGTGCTTGGCTAAACGCATTCCACTATAATTTACCAATCTTGGGTGTCTCATTTAGTCTTATGCCAGATCCACTGCTGTGATGTCAATGGTGGGATACATAATTGGGTTGGGGGATCGTCACCTTGACAACGTGCTGATTGATATGACAACAGGGGAGGTGGTACACATTGACTACAACGTCTGTTTTGAGAAGGGTGAGTGCTTATTCACTTGATAATGAGGCCAAACATCCACATAGACATTTAAATTCTTCATTGTCCTTCCAGGAAAAAGCTTGAGAGTACCAGAGAAGGTACCTTTCCGTATGACACACAACATTGAGACCGCTTTGGGGGTCACAGGGGTGGAGGGCATCTTTAGACTGTCCTGTGAACAGGTGAGAATGGGGACGATGCATTCAATGTTTCGCTAAGAACGTGCGTACACATTTGAATGGTGCCCTTTCCTTTCAGGTGATCCAGATAATGCGACGTGGAAGGGAGACCCTCTTGACTCTTTTGGAGGCATTTGTGTATGACCCGCTGGTGGACTGGACAGCAGGTGGCGAGGTGGGCTTTGCAGGGGCAGTGTATGGAGGAGGTGGTCAGCAAGCAGAGAACAAGCAGAGCAAGAGAGAGATGGAGCGAGACATCACACGCAGCCTCTTCTCCTCCCGTGTGGCTGAGATTAAGGTGAGAATTGTGTACAGAAATGCACATTGGCAACGGAAATGTGAGGGGTCTGTATTATTTTTTTTTTAATGCTGATTTCAGCACATGAATTTGCTGTAATTATGAATTTCCTGAACACTCCCACTTCATGACGTTGGTCGGGGAAACGTTAGTCCCTCCTCAAACTGTTGCCCCTGGTTGAGCCATGTTGCGGTCACATTTTTAGGGGAACCAAACTACTAATTTATTAGTTTTAGTTGTTTCTTAAGCTTGGAAACTTCATTAAAAAATGACACGCAAACTGGTTTATATCATCACAAAATGTAAACCGTTATCATAGAGCTCTCTATATAAAGTTGATTTTATATTATATCCCACTTTGTCTGCATGTATACAGTGCACTCAAGTAAAGTGATTTGTACCATAAGGCAAATCTCAACTGCCTGATTCGTTTCATTACAAAATTTAACTCTTATCACCCATCTTTATATAAATTTGGATATACAAGTATGTCCAACTTTATCCACAAATATGCTGTATACTCACATGGAGGGATTGTAGCAAATCTCAACTTCTATGGTACTTGAAAACCGTATTATTATTGCCCAGCGCTAATGTGCTAAATGCCATTATAAGGCATGAACATGTTAAGATATAATACACATTAACAATGATTTGTCTGTAAAGCTTTTTTTTTTTTAACTATGTACTGTGAAAGGCGCTACACAAATAAATTTGACCTTACTTGCTTTGCTTAACAAATGTTCTTGTTTCTCAGGTGAACTGGTTCAAGAACCGTGATGAGATGACTAGTGTGCTGCCGCAGGTGGAGGAGGCGGTGGATGAGTACCTAAACCTGCAGGAACGGCTCACACTGGTGGAGAAAGTACAGGGCAAGCTGCTGGAGGAGATGGAGTTCCTGGAGGGAGCCGACACCAGGGCAGATCATCCCATCCACTCCCTGGAGCACAGGTCAGCAGATGTTCAGCTGGTCACGGTTATTGCTTGATCATTAATCATTAGTGTAGACTGGATGGGACAGATTATAAACTATTCTTCCATTGCAGATACTCTGAGCACACTCAGTTGCAGTCCAGGCAGAGGACTGTACAGGATGCCATTCAGGGGAAGTTGTCAGATCTGGATCAGTGCATCTCTCAGTATCAAGCTGCCTTTTCCAGTCTAGAGGCCACCCAGCTTGCCAGCCTTCTCCAGGAGATCAGCATCCCTATTGATTTAGGTGCAGATTATTATTATTATTTTTACAGAATATTAACTGAAGTTTGGTGATAAGCAAATGGAGACACTTCAAATTTCTTCCTTTGGCCCTTGTAACCTGCAGGTCCACCCAGCTATGTGCCAGCAACATCTTTCTTGCAGAATGCAGGCCAGGCACATCTTATTAGTCAGTGTGAGGCGCTGGAGGCGGAGGTGAGCGCTCTGTTACAGCAGCGGCGCTCTCAGCTGCGTGGCTGTCTCGAGCACCTGCACAGCTATGCCACCGTGGCCTTGCTGTATCCCCGTGCGGTGCTGCTCAGACACAGAGTTCACACGTGGAAACAGTGGATGGAGGAGCTGGTTTGTGACATGACCGTCGATCACTGCCAGACTGTCTATCACCAGTAAGTGCAACTACTGTTTGTGTCTCGAGTTCACTATCAGTCAAAGACTTGGTTGATACTTTTTGGCTGCTCTCTTTTTTCTTTTTCGAAAAACAGATGCAACTTCAAATAAAAATTTTTTTGTAAATCTATCATTATAAAGTTTGGTGTCTGCAAGATGTTTTTGAGTCTCTTGCTCATTCTAATGTTTTTTTTAATTAGTTACAACAGAGGTTTCCTTTACTTTTCCCTGTCCTTTAATCCGATATCATAAAAATCCTCTTTTCTTGACAGGTATGAAATACAGTTTGCACCCCAGCCCCCTCCTGCCACATGTCAGTTCCTGTCTAGCATCGAGATGGCGCTGCAGCACCATGCAGCAGAAACCAACACTCGGCTGATGCGGCAGGTAGAGCGTCTGAAGGCAGAGGGCGCCGGTGTGCCTGTTTGTGAGGAGCAGCTGCAGGAGATCGATCGCTGTATCAAAGTCTTCCTGCACGAGGATGCAGAGCTCGGGTCCTTCAGTCTAGCCGGCATCATCGTCTCTGCCCTGTGTGCTCTCACCAGGTCTGAATCTTTGGCTTAAACAAATCATTTGTTGCCAATATAATTTCCGTTTCCTCCATAACCAAACCCCATTTTTTTTCCAACGATCTTAAAGGATTAAAGAATTCAATGTTTCTGTGCTTTGCAGGCGTAACCTGGTGATGGAGGGAGCTGCAGCCAGTGCCGGAGAGCAGCTGGTGGAGCTGACGTCTCGTGATGGTGCCTGGTTCCTAGAAGAGCTCTGCAGCATGAGTGGAAACATCACATGCCTTGTGCAACTTTTGCAGCAGTGCCAACTTCTGTCACATGACCTTGATATCCTCAGTCTTGCAGAGACTTCACAAGTTGTCTACCTGTCCAATGGCGTCTACACCTGCCTTCAGGTAATGTTGTTAGTGTTTAATAGTATTCAGTGTTTTTTTTTAGTGATGTTTTTCCACTCTCAAACCTTATTTTATATATATTTGAAGGAGCTCAACACAAATTTCCGTCAGATCATCTTCCCAGAGGCTCTGCGCTGCATGCTGAAGGGAGAAAATACATTAGAGACTATGCTAGCGGAGCTCGACGCACTTATCGATCAGTGCGCAGATGGGGTTTCACTGCAGGGACTGGGGGAGGTTCTGCACGCTCACCTTCGTAACACTGCCATGGGCTTGGAGGAGGATCCAGATGACCACTATCTGGATATCACCAGGTTAATATGGTCAATAGAAAGATTTACTGAGCAGAGCCGTGATAAAGCTGTGTTATTGTTTTTGGATGGGGCTTGAACTTTGTGTCTTGGTTTTGTTGTGTCAGGGTTTTACGGGCCCAGTACTCAGAACTGATCCAGCCACGCAGCATGGAGAGCTCTGTGCAGGAAACGCCCAAGATGAGTGCCGGTCAGATGTTGTTGGTAGCTTTTGATGGCATGTTTGCACAGCTGGAGACTGCCTTTGGACTTCTGATTGACAAGGTAAAAAATACTGATTTGTTAAATATATGGCAGATTGTAATTCCTGTTTGGGTAGAAGTGTAATATTGTCTAATATTTGACCATCTGAGACTGATGTACAGTTGATGTTCTGTAAACCTAAACTATGTTTAAAAGAATACAGATGTGTAGGGACTAATCCATATGGATTAGTGCATTTGATAATAACTTAAAAAACATTGAAAATCAATGAAATGTATTACTGTCACTGTGTATTCATATTGAGTGGATTATAAGAAAACAATAGATTGTGACCACAAAAACTGAAGTGGAGAGATTAGAAAAAAAAGCATATGACCATGGGATAGTGAGGTTGTTTTTTTGTTTTTGTTCCTAGCTGAGATTGACTAATATTAGAGTGGTGACTTAATTCTGTTCTCCCGTCTAGCTGAACTCTATGGATGTGCCTGCTGCGTGGAGAAAGGTGGATGTGATTCGGGAGTCCAGAGCTACACAGGTCCATTTCTTTGATAATGTGCAGACCAGGCAGGTCTTGGATGAGATTTTCTTCCTGAAGAGACTCCAGACCATCCGTGACTTCTTCCATTTGTGTGGCTCATTTTCACAGACACTGTCTGGTAAACATCTAATAGATAATTTCTCAGTATTAGGAATGACACATTAATAAAGAAAGGAGTATGAAGTGGACTATTTGTTGTAGTATGTCTTTGTGCAGAATCAGGCTTTTTATCAGACATCCTTCTCATTTCTTCTTTTTAATAGGAACATGTTCTACACCCACTGAGGAGCCTCCACCCTCTAATGGCCCAGTACCCAAAGTAAAACCCATGTACCGAGGCTCCACTGTAGTGAGCGAGGACCAGATGATGCGGCCCATCAAAGCCTTCACAGCAGACTTTGTGAGGCAGATGCTAATGGGGCTTCCCACCCAGGCTCTGGGCCTAGCCATCTGCAGTGCTCTTAGTGCCCTTGGCATGGATCTCATAGCCCAGGTGGAGGCCAAGGACTTTGGTGCTGAGGGGAAAGTTTCTCTGGATGACCTGTGCAAGAAAGCAATAGAGCAAGGAGTGCAGGCAGGACGCATATCCCAGCTGCTGCTCAATAGGGCCACAGTGCTGGCCAGCTCCTATGACACAGCTTGGAAAAAACTGGACCTGGTACGACGTCTAGAAGTCAGCATTGAAGCTTGTAAGGTCAGCCTGCAGAGGACTCAGCTTCACATTGCCATGTTCCAGGTGAGAACTGGTACTCCAGATTGCATCGATTCCAGTTGAATGACTGAAATTCACCCGTGAAATTTTACAAAGCAGAAGTAAATATGACCTTTACTTTCTGATCTCCATTATTAGTGGCAGCATGAGGACATTCTTGGTGCAAGGACGCAGCCCATGACCGTCATTCCCCCGCCTCGTTCCATCATCCTCGGCAACTTGAAGAAGAAGCTCTACAAACTCAGTCAGGATGAGGCTTCTATTGGCAGCGTTCAGGTTAAAGCCATTGCACGTTTTTGAGAACATATCAAAGTGAAATAGAAACCTTATAATCTAAACCTTGTTGGGTTTGTGTTGCAGGAGAAGTTGGCAGGTCTAGAGGGCAGCATTGAGCAGAGGCTGAAGTGGGCCGGTGGTGCAAACCCTGCACTCGCCCCAGTGCTGCAGGACTTTGAGGCCACTATAGCAGAACGCCGTGCCATGGTTATGAAGGAGAGTCAGCGTGCCAACCAGGTTACCTTTCTCTGCAGCACCATTCTCAACTTTGAAGGTCTGCGTACCCGCACTCCAGAAGCCTTGAACATGGATGCCGCACTTTTTGAACTTGTGAAACGATGCCAGGCCACCTGCTCCTATGCTGCCCAGTTCAGCACCTCCGTTTCCTCTCTGGAACTGCAGCTGCTGCATAGACTGGTGAGTCTTTATTTTATTTATTTTTATCTATATACACAGTCATTCAGCATTTCACCATAAATCACTTCCTCTCTCAGGAAGTTGTGTTGTTGTGTTCTGTTTTAAATTGAAAAGCATTGGATTGTGTCTTTGCAGAGTCCTGCCATGGATCTGTCCATTGGTGGGCCTGAGTGGCTTGTGTACGCACAGAATCACCTCACCCAGGAGATGTCCAGTCAGAGAGCCATACAGGAGGAAAGAGAGCAGCAGCTGGAGAGAGTGACCGAAACCCTTCAGCTGCTAGTCGACTCCATTAAAGGCATCCTGTCCAATCACAACCGCCAACTTGCTGATGTTAAGCACCTCCTGCGTGCCATGGCAAAGGTATTTAATACTCTGATGCAAAATGGCTGATACGTTTAGTTTAACGGCCACTTCTAAGTGCGGACTAAAAGTGGTTTTAAATGTTTTAGAATATCTTTCTTTTGTGTACACACTAATGTCAGTTGCTTTTCAATTTGACAGGATGAGGAAAATGCCCTTGCAGAGGGAGAGGAAGTGACTTATGAGGGCAGCGTGCGTCAGTTCCTGTCAGAATACAAGGCATGGCAGGATAATGTGCAGATAGTGCTTTTCACTGTAGTGCAAGCTACAGGTCAACCACGCAGCCAGGAGCAGGTTGAGCTGCTGCAGGAGATCCCTGCCACCCTGAAGGAGCTTAAGGTTCAGAGCCAGAGGTGAGCATTTGTGCTGGATTAATAACACACATTTTATATCTTCAAGTTTTTTTTTTTTTTTTTTTTTGGTTGATTATTTATTTATTTTTTTTATTTTTTTTCTAGCATCTACAATGGCTTGGTGAGCTTTGCCTCTCCTCTTGTCACTGAGAGAGGAAGTGACTGTGCAAGTCCTACTTCCACAGTCCAGACCAGCTTTGCTGCTGGTAAGTTTAAGACCTTGCTTTCGGTTCTTTTTTTATTCTGTAGGTGATTTGAGTTTGATCTCTCTCTCTCTCTCACACACAACACACTATAGCAGTTCGCTGCACTGGAGTGAAGACCCAGCCTGACAGCATGTCTCAGAATGCCCGCAAAGCTCTTCCTCGGAACTTTGGGACCCCGGTGGACACTCCCCCCTGCACTCTGATGGTCAACAGTAAAGGACTGGCCCCAAGCCCCAAAAGAGCTGTGCGGGATCCCAAAACTGGGAGAGGTCAGTTGTGATGCAGATGCCCTCTCATAAATCAGTCAAAATGTAGGAATTGTACACATGCATGTTTGACACGTTTAAACAGGTGAGTGTGAAAAGGCACTTCATCACGTTAACACTACTCGTGTGTTCAGCAAGATTTAACTTGTTTTAACATTATAGTTAATCATTATTAAAATGATACATACACTACCATTCAAAAGTTTGAGATTGGTAATTTGGTTTTAAAAAATAATACAAAAGCTCACCAAGGCTGAATTTATTTTAATAAATTACAGTAAAAACTTATTAATTTTACATTTAAATCATTACTTGTGCCAAAGCTAAATTTTCAGCAGCCATTGGACTCAACACTAAGGAATTTTTTTTACATTTTTACTTGCCCTGCCAATATTTTCATGGCCCCACCACAAAAAATATATAGTTGCTGTTATCATTGTTTTGACCCAAGTTATATTTAATTTTAATAAATAAGCTTATATAACACACATTTTAGATACCAATTAAATTTTACTAGCCTGACTTTGATAGTAAACTATCTCCCAGATTTCCTCCGGCTCCAAACCAGCCATCCAATCAATGAACAGAGGGTGGGCTGAGAGCCATGACGTAGACGCTAAGTTAAGCGTAAGCGCCGAACTGAAGATGTAGTTTAGGCTAGGGAAATAGAGTGAATGCTATTCGCTCTGTTGTAGAGAATATTCCTGGTATTTGCCAACCGAAGCCCGAACAAGAAGAGTGTTTGTTTCACCTTTTGAATGGAGGTAATGTGGCCCTACTCCCGACAGGTTTTGGGAAAAGTTTTACCAACTGTTACTGATCGTCATTGAGAAACTGGGGAGGCCAAAGTCCGGCAAGGCAGTAATTGTGATTGTGTCCCCCTTGATGGCTCTCATTGAGGATCAGAGGATCAGATTAGATTGCACTCTATGGCTTTATTTTCGCAGCATTCCTGTGTTTACAGTGGAAGTTCGAGGCGGCTGAGTTGACGCATAACACGCATCACAAAACGTTATGTGTTTGGCTTGCGTGTACACCAATGATTTTAAACTTCAGACAAGTGCACCCCCCCCCCCCTCACGAGAAAGTAAACGCTTGTCAATTATGCCCTTCCAGACTCTGTCTACGAAGCAAAGCAAAGTAGCAGAGTTTGGTATTACCAGGCTAAAATTTCAGTGCCACAGCAAAAACTGTGCATGGTTCCCATAGAAATGCTCTATACAGTGCGTGTTTACTACATTGAGATGTCTTGGGCTTAAATGGCTCAAAATTACTTTAGTATTTAAACTGAGAAGACTTAAAACACGTAAGAATGAAACATTTTCATGAGGAAGCAGCACTGGCCTGATTTAAGATAGTTTTGGAGGGCTAAAGGTTGATTTATATTTATGCGTCGGACCTACGGCGTAGCTTACGCATAGAGACGCACTCCCTTACGCCGTAGCTTGACGTGTACCTCTCCAAAAATCTTACAGCAGTACCATATTTTTCAGACTATAAGTCGCACCTGAGTATAAGTATCAGTCCAAAAATACGTCACGACGAGGAAAAAAACATATAAGTCGCACTGGACTATAAGTCACATTTTAGACCCAAGAACCAAGAGAAAACATTACCGTCTACAGCCGCCAGAGGGCACTTAGTGTAGACTACAGGAGTACTCTCGCGGCTGTAGATGGTAATGTTTTCTGTTAGTTCATTTCTCTCGGTTCATGTCAAATTAATTTTGATAAATAAGTCGCACCTGACTATAAGTCGCAGGACCAGCCAAACTTTGAAAAAAAGTGTGACTTATAGTCCGGAAAATACGGTACTTTTTTACAGGGACCGCAAGCGCTGTGATTGGTCTGCTAGAACCCCTCCCTCCGTATGTACTTGACTTTTGTGTTTATGTGCACTTTAATATACTTTTATACCTTTTTATATAAAATAAACAAATAACAAGTGTCTTATACTACATAGCATTATACATCAGTAGTTGTCAATGTTGATCTGCCCAGGTACAAGTCCTTGTGGAGATGGAATGAATGCCATCTTCTCCTGTTCAGTTGTTGTCTCCATTTTTAGCTTTAAATGATTTATTGGATTGATATGTATTTGGCCCTGTCACAGCTATAAAGCTTCTCTGACGAGCTACTTTTTCCTTCTTTTGTCGTGATACTCCAGGTGGTACACCAGCAACATGTATAAATCAGTATAATCAGCCTTTAGGTGACACATAGGGGGCTCAAACTAGGGTTTAGAGCGACCCCTGGTATAGTGTGCGTAATTATATTGAAACATATACATATAACCATTTTACCGGATTCAGTGTGATGGCTGAGCCTGTTTTTGAGATAACATGCCAATCCATGGTTGGAATTCCGACACAAAATAAAAGTCCCGCCTCACATCGGCCGAGTAGAAAAACGTTAAAATTTTTTTTAAAATGTCAAATATCGGCCAATATATTAGCCTTGGCCATATATCGGTCAGCCACTAATATTTTGTGTGTCATGAACAGTAAGTTGCTCTGCATGCTACAGTTTTTTTCTTGTTTGCATCCATCATCTCTGTTCATGGCCATTTACATGCTTAACTCGAAGCATTTCACTGATCAGACATCTTAAAGGGTTAGTTCCCCCAAAAATGAAAATTATGTCATTAATAACTCACCCTCATGTCGTTCCAAACCCGTAAGACCTCCGTTCATCTCTGGGACACATTTTAAGATATTTTAGATTTAGTCCGAGAGCTCTCAGTCCCTCCATTGAAGCTGTGTGTACGGTATACTGTCCATGTCCAGAAAGGTAAGAAAAACATCATCAAAGTAGTCCGTGTGACATCAGAGGGTCAGTTAGAATTGTTTGAAGCATCGAAAATACATTTTGGTCCAAAAATAGCAAAAACTACGACTTTATTCAGCATTGTCTTCTCTTCCGGGTCTGTTGTGAGAGAGAGAGTTGTAGTGCAGTGTAATGATATCAGTTTCGTGAACTAATCATTTGATGTAACCGGATCTTTTTGAACCAGTTCACCAAATCGAACTGAACCGTTTTAAACTTTTTGCGTCTCCAATACGCATTAATCCACAAATGACTTAAGCTGTTAACTTGTTTAATGTGGCTGACACTTCCTCCGAGTTAAAACAAACCAATATCCCGGAGTAATTCATTTACTCAAACAGTACACTGACTGATATGCTGTTTTTTGTTCAGCCGTACAAGAGAGGAATTCCTATGCTGTGAGCGTGTGGAAGAGGGTGAAGGCCAAACTAGAAGGGAGAGATCTGGATCCTAACAGGAGAATGAGTGTCACTGAGCAGGTTAGCATTCCTCCTTTACCAAATACAGCCTTTCTGTTACTGTTGTGTGCATTTCTTAATGACGCGTATTTGTCATCTTGCTCTCTTTAAGGTGGATTATGTCATCAAAGAGGCAACAAACTTGGACAACCTTGCACAGTTGTACGAGGGATGGACAGCATGGGTGTGAAATGGATCCTTGTAGATCACTTTGGTCCAGCGAGGGTAGAAATCCAGCAAAATCCACTGGGTCTGGGGCAATGGAGCCACAGAGCACCATGCAGGAAAGGGGTGGGGGTGTAGAGAGCCTCCCTTGGGCCCACACCAGATCCCCGTAGCACAGCTACACCAGGCGGTCCAGCTAACAAAATGAAATGGGTCTGCATCTGTCTCCCTGAGATGTGTGGGAAGCTCACCAAGATGGGGAGGCGGGGTGGGGGGGGACAAGGCACATGCGGCTTGAACAAACCCCCCCAACCAACCCCTGTATCAACAACAAATAAACTTGTCAACTATCAAAACTAATAGGATTTGCCACGGGACAAATTTGCAGGAGACAGTTTATCCACTCTTAGAGCAAAGGTCTGCGGTAATTAGCGAGTTTCTAGATTGCATTTGTGCGAGAGTGGAGGGGAAAGGTGATCTGGTCTTAGAGGGGTCCTCTGGCCTCTGTTTTTGAATGGCTTGGGGTCGGGCATGACTTGTGGCTGAGTTGTCTCCTGCTGGAGCGGGTGTGGAGGGCTGTGTGACCTGAAGGCTAAAAGGACTCCATTCGAAGCCAGAAGGCCTTTGGAAGACCTTAGAGTTTGTTCTTAAGCACAAAAAAAGACCTTTCCCCCTCAAGTATATATAGAAAACGCTGAAAAAAAAATAAGTTTTACATTTTCAACCATTGAACTGCACAGGTTTCACAATTAAAAGGCAAATCGCAAAGTAGCTTTGGAAACATTCACTGTCGTCTTTCTGAATGTTCGGCACAATGAATGATGTGCTTGGAGTTGGTAAGTGCTCAGTCTGAGGTCTCTTTGATTTGATCGTTGAGTATGACCCAGGCTCAATATGGTCGGTTTCTAAATGCTGTTTTTTTTTTTTTTTTTTTTTTTTTTTTTTTTTTTTTTTTTATGGTATGCATCTCGGATCTTGTTTGTGTATTGTAGATTCTTTCTCCCTCTCCTTCTTTGCTATGGATTTAGTCTAGATTGCTCTTTTCTTTTCTTTTTTTCTTTTTTTTTGACTTGCCTGTGGAAGTGTATCATCGCTGATGCATGTCCCCATTAAAGCTTGCGTTTTACTGATCTTGACCTAGTTTTACATTTTTAGTGGGAGAAATAAGTAGAGGAATAGTGATGTGGTGATGGTTACAATATTGTTGTCTTAATGGTTTTACTTCACTTTGTTGGTCAAATAAAAGTCTAATTAAACTTCTGTGGTCTTCATTAAAGTGTGTGCTCTATTTGTTCATGTCTGATTTTTACACTTTTGGAATTTTCATAGTGGAAATGAATTTAATGTGAAATTGTTTAGACACTCTTTAGGTTTGTCTACCTTCTCTAAAGCAGTGCTGTGACCCCCTTTCACGATTACAAGTGTGGTTAACCGTTTTGTTGCTTAACCTAGGGTTAATGGTAACCTGATATTGAAAGCCTATTTGTTTGTTTTTTTGAGCATGACACATTTTGCTTCCAATTATGGTATTAGTAAAAGTAGGTTGTTTTTACTCACGATAACTCAGCCATAGTAAACTAAAACATTATTGTAGTAGTATATTGAAAAATTGAATTGTTGTGAAAACTAAAGTTTATGTTAATAAGGTTAATTAATATGGTTCAATCTACATTTAATTTACCAAAAATAACATTTAGCGTCATCCCATGTTGTGGCTGCCTTTAGTCTTCGCCGTTTGTTTTCATGTGATTGTACACCATTACAAATCTTGATGCCTTTAGCAAAGTTTGAAGAAATATCTTATTCTATTATTCTCAGTGTTTTTAGTTAATGTATTTGTATGCTTAGCCATTCAACCATGTTAAGTTTAATTTGCACTTTTTCAACCCTATTAAGCATTTCACCAATAAAGGTTTATGCACCTTTCACTGATCTTAAGTTTCTTTATCGTTTTAGGCCCTGTACCATATTGTGAACATTTTTCCATTTTATTTCAATAGTGAACTGCATTTCCCATGAGTCCTTGTGTTCCGAGTTTTGGGTAAAAACATCCTGAAAATAACGGTCGCTGACATACTGCGGCAGTACAGGGGGGAGGCGCGTGCTTATAATCGTGCTGTCCGAGCAACACCGATTCTGAAATAAACCAAAATAAACCATGGCTGAAGGTGATAATAAAAGTGCAAATCTGTTGGTAAGTGGATGTTCGCCTGCTGTCGAACTGTATATCTTATTGTGTTTCTTTTTTTTTCTTTTTTTTTTTAGCAATAGACTTCTGCTGTTGTCACAGTCTTAACCCGATTAAAAAAAAACACTTTACAGGGCACCATAAGGCTTAATCTGTCTCTTGTTTTTAAATGACGGTCGTGTGAATGTATCGAATAGAAGGTAAACACGACACGATATTAACTGCGTGATAAGATGTTAGCAAGCTAATTCAGTGCTAACGAACCGGATTACTCTCTAAAACGTATCTAGCTTCTTACTAAATGGTTTTATGGAAAAAGGGTTTGTTCGTTAATATTTAATATATTGAAGTTTGTAATAAGTATTTGCTTTTGGTAAATAATTGTACATTGCATGACCGATGTTGGAGATAAGCTAGTCAGGCGAAAGGCTTTACATCATGGTCTATTTTTTTGTGAGATTAACGTTAGTTGTAAAGCCACCAACAACTCTGGCTGACGTTAATGCTTTAGCTTTAAAATACACTTTTAACTTTTAATTACCTATATTTCTACGAGATATCCCAGATAAAGGAATTTCCTGGTCGACCCTTTAAACTTGGCCTGCTGGTCTGAACACAGGATTGCACAGTCGCCGTCTTTAAAACCATTTATGTTCTCCTCTTATACATTTTATATATTAACAACTCAAATAAATCTCTGATAAGCTAATAATTCTTGGTGTGTATTTCAACATTCCTGACGTTCCAGCTGGATTGCCCATCCCATGACTTTCCTGACACTCCCATTGTACAACAGTTTACGATAAAGCCATGTCATCTGTCGTAAGAACTCATTGTTTTGACACTGTTACTGACTAAAAGCTTGTATCTAGGCTCAAGAGACGAGTCAGCTGGAAGAGCAGCTGCAAGGATGGGGAGAGGTGATCCTGGCTGGAGATAAGGTCCTGCGCTGGGAGAAGCCATGGTACCCAGCAGTATTAGTGGGTGCCACCACAATGGTGTTCATGTGAGTCTGCGGTTCATAATATGCATTAGAGCTGCTTCTTAACTGCAGGCCTAATCTTTCACTTCAGTATATAAGATAAGGTTAAAGAATTAGTTATTTTCCAGAATAAAAAATACTGATAATTTACTCACCCCATGTCGTCCAATATTTTCATGTTTTTCTTTCTTCAGTCGCAAAGAAATTAATATTTTTGAGGAAAACATTACAGGATTTTTCTCCGTACAATGTCTTCACTGGGGACCAATGGGTTGAACGTCCAAATTGCAGTTTCAAAGCAGCTTCAAAGAGCTCTACACAATCCCAGACGGGGAATATGGGTCTTATCTAACAAAACAATTTGATCTGTATGTATACTTTTTAACCACAAATGCCTGTCTTTCAGTAGCTTGCATTATGAAATCACATTGGAAAGGTCACGCGTGACGTATGCAGAAGTACCAAGCGTTTACAAAGCAAAGCCCTTTACAAAAAAAAGTAAAACAACGATGGCGGGCAATTTTGAAGTTGGAGGACAAAATTAGATTGAGGTTTTTGCCATACACTACCTTTTTGAACCAGAGTACACTGATGGAGAGCTAAACACACATGACCTATCCAATGTGATTACATAATGCGTGAAGTCAAGCTAGTGCTAAACGAGCATTTGTGGTTAAACTGTATAATTTTTTTTATTTGTCCTGGGACCGTGTAGAGGCATTTGAAGCTGCATTGAAACAGCAGTTTGGACCTTCAGCCTATTGGTACCCATTGAAGTCCATTACATGGGAAAAAAAATCCAAAAAATATTTCTTTTGCGACTGAAGACAAAAAGACATGAACATCATTCATATGTAGTGTGTCAAATTTCTCTCTCTCTCTCTGTCTCTCTCTTTTTTGCGAGTGAAAATATACCTGTGCTAAACTTATACTTGGTCTCTAACTTGCACATTGGTGAGTAAAATCTGAGAATTTATTAGCTATTGGCTAATACTAGACATCATTAGTCGCACATGCCAGTGATTTACCTTCGTCATGTGACACCTCATGGGATGTGGCTTCACGGAGTGGTGAAGTATCCATTGGATGCACACTTTAGAATCTCGCCAGCATTAGCAAGTCATCCTGGTACTTGTTCCCTACTGTTTTATGTAAACAGTGAATTTGAACATATTACTTTTTGCACAGACTGTTTTTGCCAACAATATAGTATATTCAGCCACTTGTTCATAAAGACAGTTCATTTAAGGATTCACTCGTACTTCTCACTTTTACTATTTATTACTCATGTAACTATATAACCTGCACAAAGAGTCACTTTAAAACATACAGTACTAATACACAGATCAACAGTCCACGGAAGTACATAAAGACTAAGATTTTTCAGCTTTAGAAAAATGATTAAAAAAAGGCAATTTCTTAATAGTGATGTCTTTTAAAGAAACATCCTGTGCTATGAACTAATCGTGCATCCGTCTGTGTTTTTCTTTTTTTGTTTTTTGTTACATAATTTGCATACCGTCGTCAAAAAATGAAGTGAATGCAGGAGTTTAATGTCCACTTTCTTCATTGGCAGGCTGATCTACTACTTGGACCCCTCTGTGCTCACTGGTCTGTCCTGCACGGTCATGTTCCTGTGCCTGGCTGATTACCTGGTGCCCACTCTTGCCCCCCGTGTTTTTGGTTCTAACAAATGGTGAGTGAAAGGACAACAGCATGTACTGCATGTATTTGCACTGCATGTATGTTCTTGCCTCCTCTGGTTTCATTTCAGTCCATCTCCCTAGGCATCTCTCCTTGCTCTAGTTCAGGAGCTGGGGTCTCTGGTGTCTTTGAGTGACAGCTTGCAGTTGCTGCTGAGTGTCTAGTGTCAGACACAGAGTTAGTTTGATTCCTCAGATCTTCACTGTGCTGGACTCCACTCTGCAGTGAGAGGTCTTGCTATGCAGTCGAGATCAGAGCCTTGGAGTTTATTTTAGTATCTGGCAGCTTCCTGTGGCTTTAAGTCTTCAATGTGGTCATGTTTTATGCCCAGAAATAAACTGCAGTGTCTAAGCAGAAATGGAAACAGATTCCCTCTTTGTGTATGAGTGTTACCCTTAAAGACATTGTTTAGCGTGTGTTTTCTGAGCACTGTTTTGTTCCTGCACAGGACCACAGAACAGCAGCAGCGCTTCCATGAGATCTGTGGGAACCTCGTGAAGACTCAACGCCGCGTGCTCGGCTGGTGGAAACGTCTGTTTGCCCTGAAGGAAGAAAAGCCAAAAATGGTATGCTTATTTGATGACTCGTTGAACAACACCTTCTTTGTTTTTTTTGTCTTAGAGTTCACCAGTGACTCATAAGCATTTCACACTCAAAAGCAGGCTACCATTTCACATCACTAAGTTGGCTTCTTACTGTTGCTCAGCAGAAACAACAAACAAACATGCGCCTAGCCTTAGTTCACAACTCTTCTAATGCATAATTAAGGAGCACCTGTGCCCCTAAGAGAACATTTTAAACAGATGTTCAAAATGATGCATACTATTAGAATGTTCAGTTCAATGAACAAGAAGATAATATTTTTACATTTTGGACTCCAATATTGTTTGTTTTCCTAATTTTGCAAATGAAAATAGTTCTGAACATAGCTTCTGTTGTTTCTTGCCCTTAATGAATTCACATTTTTAACAACTCAGGTGAGCCAGTGGTTTAATGATCCATTCTTAAGGACAGTCACAGACAGCTTTCTTAATGGTTGAAAGAATGACTCCTTCATTAAGAGTGACATTTCAAGACCATGAACAATATAAATTTATTGATCTGATGTTGTTCACACCAAATAGTTTATATAGCACTTTTGTATATTGTTGTAAGTTGTGAAGAAAATTGTGTACTCCTTGTAACACATTTGATTTATTTCTCTCTCAGTATTTCTTCTCCGTCATCAGCAGTCTTGTGGCTGTGGCCTGGATCGGACAAGAAGTGCATAACCTCTTCCTCACCTACCTGATCGGTATATACTCTATTTATATGGGCTAAAAGCTAAGCAAACTGCATGAGAAATCCCCTGTGCTGAAAGCCTGTTGTATAACATCAGAGCGATAAACTGCTAGTGTTCTGCCTCATAGATCACAAATGCCTTCCGATTATTATATATATTTTTTATCACAAACTAGCAGAAAAAAGGCTTTAAGATCTATGACGTGCCACAGTGTGCAAACTAGAAAAGTCACTGTACTTTATCAAAGCTTAGCTCATGCAAACAGTGACTAGGCTGTGCAACAAAGAGGTCATTGTATTTAGATCATGGAAAACCGCAGTTTCAATCCAGAAATATGCTGCCACTTACCTTCCCTACATGCAAGGTTTCTTAAATCTGTTTGTACCAATTAGGTGAAATGTTCTGAAGCACCAAGTCATTTTTCATTCAGTATTCAGTCAGCAGGGCTATTATATTAGTGATCTTCCACTCATTTACTGTCATTTTCTGTGTCCACAGTGAGTTTCCTTCTGCTTTTGCCTGGCCTCAGCCAGCATGGCATCATCTCCAAATATGCTGGCATGGTGAAGAGAGAGATCAACAAACTTCTCAAACAGAAGGAGAAGAAGAATGAGTAACAGAATAGGCTCCAGTTAAAAGTGGAATTCTGATAATTTAAGAGTTAAATATGGTCATCTCCCCCTACTTATGTCAGATCTCAAGAGACCAATGTAACGCCTAAGCTGATAGTGAAAAGTAACATCTTGTAAACCGCTTAAATGTATGCAGATATCTCTTGAGATTTGTTTTTAGGTTTCATTTCAAATTATACATTTGTTTCACATCGGAAGTATTTTAATTTTTTTTTCCAACACTGAAATGTTGCGTTCACTTCAGCTGTCTTGCATCCATGTATATTTGCATACCATAGCAAATGTGTTAAGACTGTGTTATACAAAATATAAAGAGCGCTTTATTCATTTTTAAATAGGTGAAAAAAAACTATGGAACATTTACTTTAACCAGTTAGATGCACAGAAAACATCATCAGAAGTCTTGAAATATGCGTTTCTGCACTGTTCTGAAAATTGCACTGGAAAACCAGAACTGGAGTGTTTGTGTGTAGGGGCTTGGACCCGTCCTGCTGTACTAGTGCTGTGTGGACATCATTACTGTCCTCTAGCTCTGGCCACTTCCCAATCCAACACCTGTTGCTGGGCTGTATATACATGTTCATTTTCTCTCTTTCTTGAATTTTTTGTGTTTCTACTGGCTTATCTTAAGTTTGTCTTCTCCCCTCCTTCTTTTAACTGTCATTTTGTGTTCGCCACAACAATAAAGTGATTCAAAACTTATTTTGTTTCCCAAATCATTATTATCAACTAAAACTATAAAAGAAAAAAAATGGTGATAAAGCTGAAATTAAATGTGAAAAGTGAAAATTAGAAATGTTTTCTTGGCAAATAATTGTTTAAGTTACAAAATTTCTATAAAGCTAAACCGATGTGTATATATATATATATACACACAAAATAAAGTGTAAATAAAAGCTAATGTGAAATATTATAATAGTGTATAATACTTTAACACCAGCCCAAAAAATTATTTTGTATAATTAAAATGCACTTAAGTGTAGACACACACAGATTATACCAAATAATTATGCACAGCTGAAAAGAGTCACTGTGCCACTGAGCCGAGCTGCCCACAGAATGCTCTTCTGTCCTGCCAAGGCCCAGCTGCAGCCTTCACCTCTCCTGTAGCCCAAATAGCTAAATGGCTCTTTGCATGGTCATTTATGAGTCACTTTTATACTGTAAAACAAACATCAACTGCCTCTGCCTCGTAAAGAGACAGGTGTTCCAATCAGCTGTGTTCAATCTGGTGATGCCTGGGCTGATTGGATGATGATGGGAAGGAATAGAAATATAAGAAGTGGTGGATCTATGGAGAAAATAGAGACTTTTTTTTCCCGCCAGGGCTACTCTTCCTCCTGGTTGCTCAGATTCGTTTGATTTTTGTTTGATATATTTTCAAGTGAACTCAGGACTTTGTTGTTTTCTTGAGCAGAAAGATACTGAAGTTGTTTAAAACCTGAGTTGAGTTGAGTTGAGCTGAGTTGAGTTACTGAGTTTTGTTGAAACATTAGTTCCTGTCATCAAAATTTAGTTTATGCTCTCATTTGGCTTTATAAGTAGTAATGCTTTTGCGATATGAAAGACCGATGGGAGCATGACATCACAGTACCGCGGCATGGACGTGATTACAGAGAGCTGCAGGTGCTGCTGGCGCTCTCTCTGGCAGCGGCAGGTCACAGCGCCACTTCCGGTGGCATCGGCAGCTGCCACAATGTTCCCACAACTGTGATATTTTATTATTATTATTTTTTTCTATAAATAAACTACTGTTTTTCATTATGAAATAACTGTAAAAATGGTTTGCAACAAAATTACACATGGTTTTGCAAAAAAAATATATATATATATATTTTCTGACACATTTGTCACACATTTGCCCATTTTCATTTTTGTAGGCTAGTTATTACAAAAATTCTATACTTAATTGAACTGACCAATTTCCATTCAACACTTTATTAATTTGCAAGCATAAGTTGAAAATTAACCTGCCAAGATTTACATAACCTCAAAGCCAAGCAAAAACACTAACTTGATGAACCTTATTGGTTTTGATAAACAGAATATCACATATGTTTATCATATGAGTAAAAAATACAAAATATAATTGTATCTTCCCTTTTTAATGTAATGTTTATTTAGATGATATTAGAGACTGCTTGCCCATGTCAAACTCTTTCCACACAGATTACACATACAGGGCTTTTCTTTAAAGTGAATTCTGCGTTTCAGCTTGAGATTTATTTATGAAACACTTTTTACAATGAGGCCAGGTGAAAGGCTGGCAAACTTAAATACCGCACTAGCGCCACCTACTGTTGTACCGCATTAAACAGACACACGATACCCTTCATTCAATTGTTTTTATTACAGTATATTACACATTTACAAACACGAGCAATTCTGTGTAACATGCCAAAGAGTCTGAGTAATCATATTTTGTAAATACTTCAATTTCTATATTTAATTCAATGAAAGAGTAGCACAAAAAGAAAAAAAGTGCTTCATTAAAAAAAAACGGGCAACATAAAAAAAAAAATTCTTACATGCTTTAGAATCTAATTTTAATTCTTAGTAAATTATTTTCTATACAGCTAGTTAGGTCTTTAAATTAGACTGAATCATCAGCATTGTTTGTACATACTTTTGACCAAGACCATAACAATTATAAAAAATATATATATATATATATATATATATATATATATATGCATGCACAAAAATGCTTGTTTTTTATGTATGTATTCCTCTAGGCATCTATACTGACTATGCTTGGCCCTTTCTAAATATATGATATACCTATAGACCATATGTGTGAGAGAAACAAGTGCACAGCCATCTTTAGATTATTTTCTTTGAACTTCTGTTAATGCAGTAGCTCTGTAGCATCACTGTTGAAGAGTAATTATCTGAAGTGGATTTACTTATTATAGAGTAATCAGAATCTACCACGTACATTGTAATCTTCAATGCAGATGTCAGTAGACCGGGAAGTTTTTAAAACGAGTGGTACAACCCATACGTTCTTCACGCTGTGGGAAGACAGAAGACGACGGGGCAGAGCTACATAAGGTCTATATTTACATTTATGTGTTATAAAAAAAAAAAAATCTGATTTAATTCTTTACCTTAAAGTTTTCTTTAACAATAAAGTACTATATGCACAGACTTTCTGCTGCCATTTACATTGAATGAGGGCTTATTCGCCACTTAATGTTGTAGATGTAATTGCTTTTTTGGTAGAAACGCAAACTTTGGGCATATCTGACACTATCTGGATTTCAACGGAGCATGAATTTGGCCCACTTTGGCAACACTGCTTTCCTCTGTGATAACTTAGACCTTTAGCTGAGGTGAAGCTGCCTCCACACTGAGTGCAGGTGTACGGCTTCTCTCCAGTATGCAGTCTTACGTGTTCTCCCAGGTTTGCTTTCTTACCGAAACTCTTTCCGCAATATAAGCACATGTACGGCCGTTCTCCGGTGTGGACCTTTTGGTGTTTTATCAAATAGTTGGCTGTAGCAAAGGCTCTCCCACACTCGGAGCAAACATGGGTTTTCACACCCTCGTGTATTTTCTGGTGCGCTTTGAAGCACAGGAGCCACAAAAAACTTTTCCCGCAAAACGGACAGACAAAGGGTTTCTCGTTTTGATGGATTTTCAAGTGTCTCTTTAGGTACGACTCCAACACAAAGGTTTTATTGCAGTGCTCGCAGGTAAACTCCCTTTCTTCCGAGTGAGAGTGGCGCATGTGGATTTTCAGACAGCTTGCCCACGCAAAACCCTTTCCACACTGAAGGCATTTAAAAGGCTTCTCTTCAGTATGAACTCTCATGTGAGATGTAACGTCTCGTTTACTGATGAAGCTCTTTCCACACTGAGAGCAGGCGAAAGGGCGCTCTCCGCTGTGGATTTTTATGTGATCCTTAAGGTGTCCTTTATTCAGGAAGCTCTTTCCGCACTGAAGGCACGTGTGCAGACACTCTCCAGTGTGAACTTTGAGGTGATCATTAAAGCTTCGTTTATAACTGAAACTCTTTCCACACTGAGAGCAGGTGAAGGGCTTGCCTCCATCGTGACTTAGTAAGTGACTTCGAAAGTGTTCATTACGTTTGTACCTCTTTCCACACTGAGGACAGACGAAGGGCTTCTCTTCATTGTGAATTAGTATGTGATCATTAAGTTTCCTTCTGCGGGAGAATCTCCTTCCACACTGAGGGCAAGTGAACGGCTTCTCTCCGGTGTGAGTTAACATGTGATCGTTCAGGTGACCTCTGTGGGCACATTGTTTTCCACACAGAGAGCAGGTGAAAGGCTTTCTGACTGTTGTTTGTGTGCTGCTTTGTAAGGAACAGTTTTCATTTTGAGAGCAAGTCTGTGATTTTTCTCCAGTGAGGACATCGTGAGCTTTCCGATGCTGATGTTTCTCCTCCACTTCATTCAGAATTTGACTTTCCTCTTTCACTTCCACGAGGCCTGAAAGAGAACAATAAATGATTGAAAATCAACCCTTGCAGGACAAACAAGAAAAACTGGTTTAAATGCATTTTGTAGTCATTTATATTCTTCATCAGATTAGCTCTAACTGGTTCCACAACGATTAAATAATAATAATAAAAGTCAAAAATGGACACAAACCTTCTTCGTGCTCACTATCTATTCTGTAGTTCTCTGGATCACACGTGTCCTCACTCTCCTCCTTAACAAACATCATCTTTGAAGTTGCATTTCACCTCAGTCTCTCATTTACTGGGATGCGTTGTTGTTGTTGGTGTCATCGTCTTATTCTTGTAATGTTGGCAAGCCACCTTTTGGCGCATTGCTACCACTAACTGGACTGGAGGAGGAAGTGTCAAAATGAAAGAAGGAAAAACTGTTCTTCCTTATCGTTTTTCTTTTCAAAACAGATTTTTCAAAATCCATAAATAACAATGTTGTGAGAATCATATGAGCTCACTTGTTTAACATGTAATTCGTTATTGTTCCCAACACTTTAAAATAATATAAATTGACATTCTGCTGAACCAATGCATCAAAGGCAAAATAAAAAATGCAGCAATCACAACAAATCAAATACTGAGATAAACATAAGAAAATAATAGTAAAAAAGTAACTGTAATTTAAAGTCATTTTTGCTGTGTTAATTCTGATGTTGAAGTATGAAAGTTGTGACTATTTAAAAATGAGTAAAGTAGGTTTTTGTTTTTTGATTTAGTACATTTATAACATATGTAATCATTTAAATTCAACATAAGTATCATCTAAAAATAAAACAATTGTTTTATAAGTCAAAATTCAAAGTTTGTATTATTTTAACAAAAATGTTAAATCACACCAAAATATTTTTAAAAGGAATCATAAAATAAATGGACAATGCTCTCGTTTCCTTTCTTAGAAATAAATAAAGTCAATGATTTTAAAATAACATTCCACTTTTTTTAGCAGATGGGGCCGCTTGTGAAACTGACGTAAGTTTTAAATGTTTATTTTAAGTAACTTACTGCAAGTTCCAAGTAATCCTCCTATGTAAAGTCCCCTAAACAAAACCCTAAAAAGGGTCCCCTAGAAGTCCCTGTTTTAATATTGTGCTGGTCAGACATGCTAACTTACAGCTTTGCCAAGCATATATGCAGACGTACTTGTATGTTAGTTTGTGTGTATATAAATAGGTTGTGTGTGAGGTCAACAAATACAGTCATGTTTCTGAAGTATTGTAATCATTCACAGGACCTTTGTCACCACATGTTGTTGTTGTGTGCCCTATTGCTTTTTTGGGGTTACGTAGTGGTAGAGAGTTTAGTTTATTCCAAACTCAAATCATTTGAACACATTGACCACAAAGATTCATACCGACAATGTTGGGCAGTAATAGTTACTAGTTGCTGTAGTAATATTACTTTTTGCAGGAACTAGTTGTCTAACTAATTAGTGTTGCCAGAGAGTGATAAGTAAATTAACAATATTACTTTTTAAAGGAGTACTATAGTAATATATTACATTATTTGAATAACTAGCCCAACACTGTGTATGCCAGAATATAAACACCAGAATATAAAATTCCTGATAATTTTTCTCACCCAATGTCATCCAAGATGTTCACGTCTTTCTTTCTTCAGTCAAATAGAAATAAAAGTTTTGAGGAAACCATTCCAGGACAGGAGAATCAGCGGACGGCATTGTTGTTGTTTCATAAAGTGAAAAAAAAAAAAAAAAAAAAAAAAACAGGTAGGCAGTGTGAATTAACAGTTTTATGTTATTACTATGTAGTAATGTTTTTGTACCTTGTCATTAGATTTTATAAATAAAAAAACAGGGGTTTTTGTTTCCTCTGTTGCTAGTGTGCCTATTGTAACCAGCATGTGACTTCAAACCTTAGGTCCAGTGAAAAATAATGAGACATTAAAGTCATAGTAGAGACCCAGACTGAGATGTTATTTGTGATCTTTATATTGAAATTGTTTGCTGCATTGTGAATACATACCATTAAAGGTATTAAGGAGAATAGTACTATCTGTAAAATTACAAACTGGGAAAGGAGTGGGAGAAAATATGCTTTTCTTTGGTCCAATATACTTTTTATAAATAACTGTTTTGACCAGATTGAGCCAGCAAAGATAATCTAATATTAATAAATCCACAAATATTCCTATGAATTCCAGGCAATCCCACGGATATTGTGTGGCTATTGTATTTCTGCAAATAAACCTTTTAATCTTGATACAACATCATAGTTTATTCCATCAAGGTCTTGCTCAGAATGAACTGTTTATACTGCTGTTGTTGTCCTGTCTTTGTATGTTTTATATCCATTTGTATTTACAAGACAGTTCCAGATACCTTCTAGAATGTACACTAAATAGCTATGCGGCTTTTCCATTTATCCAAATGAAAACAATTGTTGGTGCTACACCATAAATAAAAGCTAAATGCACAATGATTTACTTTTTTTTTTACAGAAAAGGCAAAGCTGTACATTAAAATTGTATTAAAATGGTTTGTGTCTGAGCAACAAGTGTTGAATGACGTGAGGCCGCTAGGGCGCGACCGTCTCCGGCACAGAAAAGAGTTCACGCCGCTCGCGCAAAGACGTCTGGGACTGTGGAGGACTGGCTCCAGCGCTTTGATTTCCGCAGTGCAGCGTGGGATAGTGGAAGAAGTCAGCGAAACACTCGTAGAGACATGGTGAGTGAGGAAGCAAATGAAACCTAGATCAAACGTTTTTCTTCGTTTTGTAGTTTAAAAATGTAATTGTGAAGGGTTATGAGCAAGCTAGCTGCTGACTGAAGCGGCTAGCGCATGTTAACGCAGCCTTTACACAGTCCTCTTTGTTTCGCAATATTTTTAGCAGCCCGGCTAACATTCCCTGCTAAATTCGCCCCATCTACTTGTGTTACTAATTAGATTAGGAGTACATTGCGCTCGACGACCGGTCTGGTCAGCAAATATAAAAAAGCGATGAGCACACGGTTTGTTTTCTTTATTTGTATATGAGCTGTACACCCTCTGGAGCCGAGACGGGGCTGTTTACCGCGATGTTGATTGGATGACAGCTTCAAAATGAAGGAACGCTCCGGTCATTGATCATTCTGGGCTGTGCCATTTTAGATGCTCATCTAGTCCTTATAAATCGATAAATGTAGACGAATAATAAACAGACTATAGAGCGCAGATTGGTTGCTGCATGTTTCTGTCCTGTCGTTACGTCAGTTGCTAACGTTAGCTCCGGGTTGCACGTCCATTTTTAAAAGACAACTTGCAATAACGCGGCGTATTTATACGTTATTTAATCATGATTACGGTTAGTATTAGTATATTATTGCATTTTCAGCCCTTTGCCATGCTGGTTATCTGTTGGTATAAACAAAACGCCCTGGATTTTCAAGGTGTTGCTAGTAACTAAGTCAACAACAAGTCAACACAACTGCAGCTGTCAGCGTTTCATCAGCACACGCCGCGTGCAGTTGTGCAGTTGGCTTGATTCAGCTGCTCACCATCTGCTCTTCTCTTCATTATTTCATTTCAAAAGCCAGTGGTTGTTCCACCTGTGAATTACAACAAACACCGCTTTGGAGTTGAGTTCTAGAAGTTAGTTGTTTGTTTTCATTCATCATTATTATTCGTCTAATACTATTTGTATTTGATTGTATTGTGTGAAGGACATTAAATGTTCTGTAGGGTTTAAATGAGCCATGAGTTGAATTTTGTGGAGGGTTGATCTTAGTATAGATCAGGACGTGTTGATAATGAGATTGGATCGGAAGTTGAATATCTGACTCTCTTTATAATTTTTTCAGGATGTATTTTTGATGATCAGACGTCACAAGACAACCATCTTCACAGATGCTAAGGAGTCCACCACAGTCTACGAGCTGAAGCGGATTGTGGAGGGCATCCTAAAGCGAGCGCCAGAGGATCAGAGACTTTATAAGGTCGGTAAAGAAAGTTCTGACGATGTCGATTATTCATTGATATAGAAATTAATAAATGTTACACTTCTTTTCAGTATCTCCTGAATGTTGTATGTAGTTGGGTCATTCCTGGTATGTAGAAATAAAAGCATTCCAAATAATAATAAGAAATGTGGAGTTGGTAAGAGTTTTAAAAAGAAATGTATACTTTTATTTAGCAAGGATGCATGAAATTGTTCGAAACTGACAGTAAAAACATTTGTCACAACAGATTTCTATCAAACAAACGCAGTTCTTTTGAGCTATATTATTCAAGGAATCCTGTAAAAAACAGCTTTTCTTGAACAGCAGATCAGCATATTGGAATGATTTTTGAAGGATCATGTGACACTGAAGACTGGAGTATAAAACTCCAAAACAGCTTTATTGACATTAATAAACTACATTTGAGAATATTTTAAAATCGAAATGTTCTTTTAAATTGTATTAATATTTCAAATAATTACTGTTTGTACTATATTGTTGATTAAATAAATGCAGCCTTGGTGAACATGAGTCTTCAAACTTTCTGAATGTTAACGTTAATGTGTGTAAGACAAACTAATACCACAAAACATCCCAGAATCTCAAATCCCTTGCTAATACTAGCTCAAACCCCTTAAGCTAAGAAAACCCACCCATTGTATCTCAGGGGTTTATTAACTTGTAGATTTACAAGATACATTTACAGGATTAACAGAATGGAAAGTGAAAAACAATCGAATTACTGTAAACAGCATGCCCAGGAATACATTTTTTGTTTGAAACACATTCTACATTAAAAATTAAGATCAAATTCTACAAACTAATAGTATTACATTTTTCTCAAAAAATTGTGAGTTTAATACTTTATCCTGTGTTTTAAGACAATAACAGTGGGAACATGCACCGCACAATAAGAATGACCAATTTATGAAGGACCACACACACAAATCTAAATTAAGCTGTTGTGGACTAGTTAGAGTTGAAGTGATTTTGAGTATGCCCTTTATTAAACAATCTCTTCATGTCCTGCAGGATGACATGCTGCTAGAAGACAGTAAGACTCTCGGAGACTCTGGGTTCACAAACCAGACAGCCAGGCCTCAGGCTCCGGCCACAGTAGGACTGGCTTTTCGCATCAGCGGTGAGCTCCTGTTTCAATCGCTTGCTTTGTTTCCCGCTATGTGATATCTGTTATCTGAATTTGCCTACCGTGTCTGTTTCTTTTATCACAGATGATGCTTTTGAGCCTCTAAGAATAGAGGCCTTCTCCAGCCCTCCTGAGCTTCCTGATGTTATGAAGCCTCAAGACTCGGGCAGCACTGCCAACGAACAAGCCGTGCAGTGAAGGAGGAACTGCTGATAAAGGGTTGGGGGGTGGGGGGGCAGAGGGGGTTAAGAGTGTCCCAAACAGTGGACAGGCAAAACACGTGTTTTAAGATGATGGTGTGTATTGAATTACAAAAAGAGCATGAGTGAGAGTGGGCTTGTGTGATATCGTAACTTTGCTGAGAATTTGAATCGCTCTCCCTGTTCCTCCTCACGTCCCATCGAGCACTAGCAGCTTACTCTCACTGTAATGTCGCAAAGCCTTCCCATGTTCACTGTCAGCTCACCTAAAGCTTAATCCACAAAATCACAACGTCCCATTTGGCGCAGGCACATTTTGATTTGACAATGTTTCCCTTGTTTTCTGAATGATTCGCTCATTTTCAGACAGCTGTTAGTCACCCGTCGGAGGTGGTTAGATAGCGGAGTATTTAAACCTGTGCATCTTATTTAATTCACGCAAATGTTATGTTTGGAGAGTTGAACGTTTTGTGCTTTTTGTGTGTTTCAATCTGTTAGGGGTGGGGTGGGTTTGTGTTTGGGGCTGTAAAGTTTTTCAGATGCCCACTTTACCGATCGCATTTACAGTATACTGTTGTGTGTTAATGAGTATTGATATTATAATTCTTATTTAGATCCTGCATCATTTTATTGGGGGGCAAAAGGCCATAGGCTGAAAAGTTTCATGTTACCGACATAATATAGTGTAAATGCACATGGAACTTGTTGAACGTCAGAATGGGTATGGATGCCGTCAGGATATACCTGTAAATGAATACATAGCACATGGTTAAGGTGAATTCTGTCATTGTAAATACATTTTTCCACTCTCATTGTTGCTTCCTCAAGTGTGCTTTGCGTTTCTTTACAGTTTTGTGTTGGAGGGGTTAGTGTCTGCTTCTTTCTTTTTGAATATTTGTTTGGAAGCTTATAAGTATTGACATTTAATTCCCTGAATTTGTATTTAAATCAAAGGGGAGTGTAAATGATAGTGGGTTTTTTTCTTTGTGTGTGTGTGGCATTTTAAATGGTGGAAAGAATCAAGTTAAAATGTAAAGATCAATACGAATGATGCCTTTTGGGCACAGTTGCTTGAACAAGTGAATGTTTAACTTTAACAAAAATGCTGACATTGTGTTCATCCCAAAAAACAAAACCGAGAATCCTAATGTTTTTGCGAACTCCCCCCTATTCTTCTGAGTGACGGCAGTGTTCCTTCACAGTGCTCTTGCAAAAAAACAATAAGTTAAAAACAGAAAGTAAAATCATGCTGCAGTATCTGTAACTGAGTTTGAATGAATTAAAATCAGCCCTTTTCCACTCCTTGTCTAATGTTCAACGTCTGTTTTTTTTAATAGTGTCGCTTTTGGGGCTTTAGTTTTTTTTTCTATCTATAAACATGCAGATATAATTGTTATATAACAGAATGACAACTCACAACAGAACAAAAGAAAAGAGCAACAAAAGTCAAGGGGAAGAAAATTAACAAGAAATAGGAAATATGAAAAGCAAGACGGTGCTTTCTTCACTTCAGTGTTTTTTAGAAGTGTTTCAAAATATTACTGAAATTAGTTGAAAAACAGCTTCAATGCCATTTTCAGTTTCTGTATGAGTAAAACCTAGCAACACGCACAAAAATTTACACAGAAAACGGTACACAATCACATTCCTGCAAAAACCTTCCCCAAAGACTTGTGTAATATCTGGGGTTTTAGGTGCCCTGGAACTTCTCAGTGAACTTAAACGATTGAGATTGAAATCACTGACGATTCATTGAACCAATTGAAATCACTGACGATTCATTGAACCGATTGAAATCACTGACGATTCATTGAACCGATTGAAATCACTGACGATTCATTGAACCGAGAACGCGGACGTCTGATTCGTAATGAGTTAAGTGTATTTGGAGGGCTTCACTGATGAAAGAGTGAGATGTAAGTTACTTCGCTGAATAGCAGAAATGTTACATACTGGAAATATGCTTATGACCTGATCAACAAGTATACGAAACAGTAGGTTTCAATAAATAGTATTTTATTAAAACGTTCATAAATTATTTTCAAAGAAGAGTTGAGTTTTAGAAATTAGTATTGCTTAATGCTAATTATATTAACAGGTTTCACGTGAATTTGATAAAATTATTTTTATCATGAAACTGCAAAAAAAACTTTTATTAAAAAATGTAAATCCAATACATTGAGATGTGAGGTCGGACCTCCAGTCACTTACTACTAGTAACGATCAAATTCAGACCGAGTCTGGTAGAGAACAAGTTAAAAGAGAAAAATAGTCTACCCTCTAAAATAAAGATTCGTTAAGAGACATATAATTTACGCTCTTTTTTGCTATACATTTTTTTTTCACTGTATTATCACTTTGCCGTTATCTATAACTAATGAGTAACTAATATAATAGTAGCTTTAAGCGTGATTTATTGAATACTTGGAGAGATTAAATCTTCCAGGACCAATCAGAGTGTTGAACGTGCGCATGCGCAGTAGATCCCGTACATCTGTCTTACAACAGAAGCTAATGGAAAGAGATGATCGTCTGTTTTAAAGGTCCTGCAATTCAAATATCTTCTCCGTGTTTTGGTATGGGGTTTGAATTAATATGTTCGCGCCACTAAGTAATTTAGGTTTCAACACTTTTATCTAATTTCAAAATCGCATTTGTCTGTTGACTCAATCACTGGTTGAGCTATCCATATTAGTTTACTTCGTTCGTTAATTTTGCTCTGTGAAGTTATAATGCTTAGATCTAACTTTATCTGACTGGTTTTACCCTCATTATTGCTCAGACTGAGATATGTATTCCAGTTACCCTGTTGATTTTCTGTAGCAACGTTTAACGTATGTTTTTTTTAGACACGCTGACTTGCTAGCTTCATCCCTTGACTCCAGATGGAGGTTCGTGAAGAGACCGTGGCGCCCGGAGGACGGGTGTTGATGGACGCCATGCAGGCTGAACTGGAGCAGCTGTCTAGCTGGGAGCTTGAGCATCGACTGGAGCGTGCAGTGGAAGAGATGATAGAGGCTGACCTGGTGGCCCGGGTCCAGGAGCAGACGACCTCTCAACAGGAGGATTCAGCGCCACCAGATGAGGCGGAACAAGCCGACCCTCAGCGGTCCGAGTCCAGGACAGCCGTGCAGCGGGCACGCGCTCCGGAAGCCACGGGGACAAATCGTATTGTACAGGTAGATGATCAGCTAGCTATCTCATGTGCTTTTCTTTTATATATTAAAGTGATTTTAATGATTCGTTTTCTCACTTTACATCAATAGTTCTCAACCAAAGGGCCTCAATATAACATGAAATGGTTTAAAATAAGACAAAACAAGTATTAAAATGTAAAAGATTCATTCAGATTGTAAAAACCTAAATATTCATGAGGAAGTCTAATTTTAAAGTAATGTGTATATATATATATATATATATATATTACTTAATTTCTACCTAATAAATATTTATAATATAATATTTTTGAGTTTGAAATACCTAGAAAAATTTTGAATAATTAAGATTATTAACAAATGTAAAATGTTTTTGAAATAATTATCTTATTCTGACCGGTCATTTATTTGATAAGAAACATATATATTAGTAAAACAGTAATATTTTAAAATAATATAGAAAATTAAAATAGAGAGAATTCAAAAGGTTGAGATTAAAATAGAGAGAATTCAAAAGGTTGAGAAGGACTTCTTCACATCTTGTTGTTTTGTTATTTGTTGCAGTATGTGATACATTTTTTGCAAAGCGGCAACACAAGCAAGAAGCGATTGAGTGGAAGAGCTCGACTGTCCTCGTCTCACACTGTCCTCCTGTCCCTCACTCTCCTGTCCAAACGCATCAGCTTTTGCAGCGTATCCTCTAGTTTCCAAATGAAAAAGGGAAATATTTACAGGATCTTCTTCTCTTTCTGTGATCAAGTGACCGCACAAAAGGATCGGGTCATTCAGTGGCCGACAGGTACTACAGTTAATTAGTCCACACAATTATTATATCTCAGAATCTAGGACTATAAAATATCTAGAATCTAAAAAAAAAAAAAAAAGTCTAAAACACTAACATTTAAATGACGACAGAAGTATCAAATCAAAATCTAATTCAAAATAATAAAAGAGATTATAGTACTATATTAATGATAATAAAATTACACTTGCTTATTGTAGTCACTTAGCAGGTTTACTCACTATACAGCTGTCTTCTCTTTTTGCCCTGTAGGACAGGAAGCACTGCAACATCTGCTTCCCTTCTGCAGCTGTAATGAAGGTCCGGAAGAGAGAGGTCTCCCTCGAGTGCTCGGCGTGCTGGGTGACACACGCATCCCCATCCGCTTGCGTGTTGCCAAACCATACAGCGAGAGTGACACTCCAGAAGCCATGAGACCAAAGAACAAACCACATCCAGATTCCTGGCTGAACTTGGAACTGGTCTGCAATGACAAAGGCCGCTTCATCTACTGTCACATCAGTAAAGGATCGGAAAAAGACAGAGGACGTGCGTTAGCCGAAAGGATTCGCCAAAACCCTGAGATGGTGCCTCCAGGAACCTGCCTCATAGCCGGAGTGGGATACCCGCTCACAGAACAAATACTTACTCCATTCCCACCAGGTCAAAACCCGCAGGAAAACCTCTACAACAGATCGCTGGGGAACCATTTAGGCCGAATCAACCAGGCTGTGGCGGACTTAAAAGAGCGGTTCAAGAAATTGAGATATTTGGATATGGGAAACTACGACAAGGCGAAATCAGTGGTTCTGACTGCTTGTATATTACACAATGTTTATCTGGACATGGGGGACATGACAAAGGGACTGGTAGAGAGAAGCACACCAGAAAACATGGAGGAGGTAAACAAAGATGCTGCTGGGGTGAAAATGAGGGAGACTGTGGTGAATCTGCTTCACAGGACATTGGAGGCTGCACCACAATAAGATTTTGAACCATCAAAGTTTTGGTGGAATGGACCATAGTTTCACTGAAAATACTTTAATTTGTGTATTCAACATCAACAAAAGTCTTGTGGATTTGGAAAGACATTTAAATGATGAAAGGATTCTCATTTTGGATGTACTATCACTTTAAAACTCTGAGATTATGTGTGTAATTAATGGATATTTGATTATATTATATGACATTTTGTATGATTTTGGTTTAAAAACAAAAATATAATGTACAATTGTTCCTTTTCATTTTACATGAATGCAACAATTGAAGTTTTTAAAATATTTTTACTTTTTTTTGTTATTTTGGTACTGCAACTTAAACTAAACCAAAGTGGAAATGTATATTTGAGAAGCTTTTGTTTGTTTTATTTGGCGGTATGAAGGAAACTTTAACTGAGGAAAAAAAATAAAATAAGTGACAAACATTTTCTATGATTTTTATTAAAACACAAAAATACTATGTACAACTTGTCCTTTTCTCATTTTACATGAATTTGACAAATTAAACTGATCATTTAAATTTGTGCAATTCATAATGAAGGAAAGGGAAACCAAGTATATTTCAACAAGTTGCTGTTCAATTCAAGTCTTTTTAATTCTCTGAAAAGGGTTCAACATATCAGGCATTTCCCTAAAAATAAAAACCAATTTCTTAGCTGAAAAGACAATGATAAACACACAACTAATTCCTATTCCTATTGTTGGGATACAGGGGTGTCCGACACACCCTCTTTGGGGTTTTGCAAGGTATTGTCCTGGGACAGGCAAGTAATGGCACGTGCCAAATTATTGATGGCCTCGATCTTCCTCTCTTCCAGCGCTTTCTGCTGAGCCCACATGTTCAGTTTCCTCTCCTGCAGCTCCAGGTACAGCTGCAGCAAATCCTGAGGAGGCCTGGCGTTGGGTAACTGTGGAGCCGTAGCGGTGGGTGTGGGAAGTATTGGGGTAAATCGTTTGCTGGCTATGGCCTTGCCCAGCTTGGTACCATTGAGCTTTGCCTTGCGCTGAGCCTCAACCTCCTCGTAGCTCCTTCCCAGCACTTCATGCATCTCCTTGAAGAACTCCCAGTGAACACTATTGGTTCCCAGTCTCTTGGCTCGCTCTGCATTTTTGCGATACGTCGCCAACATGTTTCTCCACTTTAGGTCACATTCGAAGGCTTTGACTGAAACGTCTGTGCCCTCCTCGGCTCTTAGCTTCGCAGTCACTCTCTCGGCCACAGTCTCCCAAAGCTTCTTCTTTTTGCAGACGGGCTGGTCAAACTCTGGGTCCATGTCCAGACGAACGTGGACGAGATGCCATGTAGCTTGTAGTGTCCACACAAACTCTGAATGAAAAAGATTATTAGAAGATTGTTATTTCAGAAAAAGAATCTTAAACAGATATTTAGTTGGAAATGTAATATTTAAAGACTGAATCTTAAAGGTTGAGAACATATCACAATTCAGTTTATATGTGTGTGTGTATATGTGTAATTTGAGTTTTCTGAAGAAACATCACTCTATATTGATGGACATTTAATTTTGGCTAATGCATAAAATGAATTAATTAAAATCTAAATTAATTATGTTCTTCATATAAAGTGATTGTGTCTCTTTAAATGATTTACTGGATTAAACTACTCAATTTATATGATTTCCTAATGTCTTTATGAATTGTTTGAAGCATTGAAAGGACAATGGAACGAGATAAATCTCTCAGGTTATCTAAAATATACTAAAAATGTACATTTGTTTTACTTTTGTTCAACTTGTACCATTTATTGCACAAATATGTGTATACATATTGCTTCTAAAATATTACAAAATATTCCACGCAATTAAAGAAAACTGTTAGGAATGCACACTAATTAAAACATACCGTAATAATTCTTTTGTTTGGAGGTCTGAAGCTTTTCTAAGTTACCTAAACCTGGTGTGAAGGCCAGTCTGTATCATCAGGCTCACTGTGTCCTCCTCGCGGGCGATGCCCAGCGCACACACTGACTCACATCTTACCTGCTTTGGACTTTTCGGTCTCCAAAGTCGTAACCGTAGTTGTTGAGTCTTCCACCTCAATGGCGTCTGTGACAATGGACTCAATGACCTCCATGTTGCAATTCTTTTATATTAATCTTGTCGAGCGTTATTGCAACTAATCGTGGATTTTAACAACTCCAGCGATGAGTTATTTTCGAGCGTCGACTACAGCGATGATAATAACAACGACCTCGTTCGCACCAGACAGCGCCGAGCAGGGTGTTGTTGTGCTTTTTCCCGGAAATGGCCATAGCGTGTGACGGGGGATTGTGGGAAATGCTTGCCATTGTTTTTACAAGTGTTTAGCGGGCAAAGTAGAAAGTCAAAACACACAGCCTGTTTTCTTCTTTATAGCAGAATAAATATCTGCATACATTAATTTATGCCGTTTTTATTGCTCCGTTATCGTATGTGTTAAATAAAGTCAAAAATTGAGCTATTCTGAAACTACAACTCCCATAAGCTTTAAAGAGACCGAGTCTACAAATACCCCTCCCTTTCTGGAAAAAAACTCTCTTGTTTGATGCTCTACTAAAGATGGCGCCAGTGCAAATCTGAAGCGATTGCGCTTTGTAGCGCGTAAGAAATTTGACGTGAGTACGATGAAAAGTTAACGAAGCCTTCTCACTCTTCATCGAAACATCCAAATACACCCAAATAGATTAATCTTAGGCAGCACTGTCAAGGATTTATTTGTTTGTGGCCTACCTCCCACTGTAGGCCGTAATGAAATCTATCGCATTGGGTAAAATACTTCATTTCCCAGAAGCCATTGCTCTGGGCTTGCTTTAATTGATGAACATGGTAGTTGTAGTTTTTCGAATGCTTGTTTGTCTGTGTATGGAACGTGTCAATCATAGGAGAATTTTGTATTAGTTCTTGTGTTCTTTTCTTTTTATTTTTGTAATTCTACAAATAATAAGAGTTTGGTGTTGTTGCAAAGTTATGTAATGACACTAAAATATTGTTGTACCTTACAATTTTAAGAAGATAAATTAATTTTAAGTTACAAAACAGGGAGTGGTGGTGGGGAGGTGCTTCTGGACTCTGGGTTCATCATGTCTACATCTTCAGAACAAGGAATTAAACGATTTCCGAAAAGTTTAAACGGCACCTCAGAGGCATCCACCACTCTCCCAGAATCCTCTCTGACCTGGTGTTTGGCTCAGCTGTCCAAAACACGCACTTTAAAAGACAGTCACAGCAGTGGACTGACAGGAGCAGACAATAAGTCCATAACTGAAGGTGACAAAGCCAGGGATGCAGACAAGAGACTTAAAGCTGGTCAGTGGAGGGCACTCGTGGCTATTCGGATGCAGCATATCAAAGGAGGTGGCGGCAAGATATCCCGCTACCAATCACGAGGAGGACTCCCTCCTTTACTGGATCTCCTCAGGCGACCAGAAAGCTCCAGAAAGTTTCTGGACCTGGCACTTAGCATCCTGGCGAACTGCTGCACTGAAAAACAGACAAGACTAGAAGTAAGGAAGATGCTGCTTTAATATATAGCTTGCTTATGTATATATATATAATGTAGCTTTAATTTTTTGTATACGATCATTTATTATTTTTTCTTCTCTTAGGTAAGAAAGCTTGATGGCGTATCTATTGTTGGTAAGTCACTCAAAGGCTTCATAAAGATCAGTTACTGTGCATACTGACATCTGAAATGGTTTTCCACATATTTGATAATATTTTTAATGCGTGCATTAAAAAAAGGCACCGTGAAATCCCTCAGTAACAAACTTTTAAAAGTCTTTATGAATTCAGAATTGATAGTCCTTTTTATTTTTGGAATATTGCAATGGTTATCATAAATTATTCATCAGTGCACATCATTATTACTACTAGTCCATCATTAATCATAAATTCATGTGCCATATCAAATCAATAATAGCTTCCTCTCCCCTTTGCAATGACATTTCTTCTCTGATGACCTCCAGCCACCTGTCACTCACATGAGATCACGGCAAAAAATAAAATCTTTGAAACAAAAAATGCTGCTTGTTTGCATAAATAGTTATAATCATAAAATGTGATCTTTCATTTTTGTAGTGGATGTCCTCAAGAGGAATGTCTCTGTGGAGACAGTGCAAAATCGAGCAGCACGAGCTCTGGGAAATCTGGCGATGGACCCAGAGGGTTCTGCTGAGATACACTCTGCAGGTTAGTCCCAAAATTTCATATGTTTAAAGTAATATAATAATAAAAATGTTTCTTCTCCATTATATACAGTTAGATATAGTAAAACCACAGAACCATAAAATCATTATATTTCTGTCTCTCTCTCTCAGGAGGTGTTCCACTTCTCCTGCTCTGCTTGTCTCTCTCTCCACCTCCATCCTCTCCCTCTTCATTGACTCCAGCCCCTGAACTCTGTGCTGCTAAGGTGGAATGTGTCCAATCTGCTGCCCGGGCGCTTGTCTACCTTTCTGACACGCCTGCCAACCGACTCCTGCTGCTTTCACAAGGCGCTCTTCCATCTCTAGCTTTGTTCATTGCTCCAGAGTACCCTTTAGGACTGCGACGGGCGTCACTTCGTGCCATTCATGAGCTCAGCAGAGGCTGCAGCGCAGAGTGTGCCAGAGACATGTCCAGATCCGGGGCCTTGACTCAGCTCGGGCTCCTCGCCTCAGGAGAAGGTGGTCAACTTTTGGAGGAGCTAGCTTTGAAGACTCTGGCTAACTTGTGCTCTCAAGGCTGCCTGAGGCCGCTGGTCGGTTCGTTGGGAGTCATTCCGAAGTTCGCAGAGGAAGTGAAGAAGGATCCTCTGAAGTCGGGTGTGTTCTTCAAGGCCCTGTGCCTGTGCTGCAGAGAGGCTGTGAACAGGGCCAAAGTTAAGGAGATCGGGGGACTGGAGGTGCTGATCAGCTTTTTATCAGCTCATCAAAACCATCCGCTCACGCGCTTTGCCTTTCTAGCTTGTGTGGACTTTGTCTACGATGAATCTGCTCTTGAACAGCTGCAGGAGCTCGGGTTGGTGCCCCTGCTGATCAAGCGGCTGGTTGAGTTTGCTCATGGAGAAGAACCGACCGCAGGAAAGATGGATGTCAGCCTGTCCTCTAGTTCTCCATGCTCTGAACTGATGACCTCGTCTTTTGACTCGTTTGACTTCTCAGCTCTTGAAGGGAACAAGAGGGAGGATGTGAGCAAAGACCAGACTTCGGGATCTTCTAGCTTCCTCAGTCTCAGGTCCGCTATTCATAGTTTTACCGAAAGCAGAACATACAAAATCTTGCATATTAAAATGAACATCATAACCATATTTTTACAATAGGCAGACTAACAGCACTGATCAGTAATATGATATGTAGCATTAAATTGTACAAATTTTTTTGTTTTGAAATTTCGTTTCTCATCAAGTTTAGTATCTAGCTTTAGTTATAAAAAAAAAAAATGTTTGATTAGGAAAATTAAAAAAATATGTATTTTTTTTAAACATGTTTGACAAAATGTCTATAAGTTTTAAAACATTACTAGTGCATTAATATCTTGCTGCTATTCTTTTCATAAACAAAACGTTTTAATTTAAAAATAACCTTTTTTTTTCCAGTAACTTTTGGAAGTATGAAGATGCCAATTATATAACTTCAGTTTAATCTTTTGGAATTTGCTGTGTAAATCATCATTGATCTATGTGTTTTATGGAGAAAGTGCTTGTATGTTGTTCAGTTTTGTCTGTGCTCCTTCCTCCAGGTCGTGGCTGGTTTCTGAGGGTCTGATCTCATCTGAGGGTGAGCTGACTGAATCTCCATGTGGAAGTGATGTCTTTGGGGGCAGCCCTCAATCCTCCGTCTCACCATCACCACCTTGCTCTGAGTTCTTGCAAATCTCGACCTTGCGTCCGCCCCACTTTTCTCCCTCCACCCGCTCCAAACCCATCAGACCCTCCTCTTCCTCCTCCTCCTCCTCCTCCTCCTCTTCTACTTCAGTATCTCCTCGAAACGTACCAGCGTCGCCTTCCTCTTCACAGCCTTCCTGCACCTCCACCCCTATATCTGAGCAACCTTCCTCATCTCCCCTCCAAATCTCCTCTCCTCCCAGAAAGAGACTCCGTACCTCTTCTACTTCATCCTCCTCTACATGCTCCTCTCTCTATAGTGTGGTCCCCCTGGACAGCCCCCCTGTGATGTCTAAAACACCAGTCTATCAACATCCTTATCACCCTGAGGCCTGGGCCCCAGAATCCCCCATTCTTCTGCTCTTGTCCCGCTTCTCCCACGCCTCAGACCCCAGCGCAGCGCTCGTCAACACAAATGTTTTCTCCGGGCTGTTGTACTACCTCACCCAGCATCATGACCCCAGTGGGCGATGCTTTCGGATGCTTGTGCGCCTCAGCTGCAACCCAAACTGCTTCCAGGCTTTGGTCAGAATTGGAGCCGTGGCTTTGATCAAACAGAGACTGTGTGTGAGAGGAGAGGAGATCGGGGGACGCAACGGAGGAACGGACAGACAGTCGGAAAAAGTCAAAGGCAAAATCACACAACTAGGTTTGTGACTTTATTAATATACCATATTGATGCATGTTGTATTTAAAGGGGTCATCTGATGCTTTTTTTAAAAGATCATTATTTTGTGTATTTGGTGTGATGGAATATGTTGACATGCTTTAATGTTCAAAAAACACATTCGTTTTCAAATACTGTACATTATTGTTGGTCCTCTATGCTAGGGTGGCCATTTGAGCTATTTTCCCAGGACGCGTCCTTGCCAGGATTTTTATATTGCCTAAAACCTCCAGGTTTTGGCTGCTTGTGCTATGCAGATCGATCATTGTATGAAATTCATAAGAGCTATAGAGAGCAGAGCAGATGGCTCCTTATGCATTAAAATCACTCTCTTGGTACTTTGGTGTCATACAATGACCGTCTATTTGCATTGCTTTAATCGTTCTCTGTAGATCTCACCTTCTCACACGCAACGATTGGTTGATTATGTACCATACCTGCATGTTAACTGGTCAAACTACTTTGGACGTTTTAGGCAATATAGAAATCCTAACAAGGATGCGTCCTGGGAAAATGGCTCATATGGTCACCCTACGCCTCTCTCAAACGGGTGTTTTTCTACAAAAGTCCCTCCTTCTGACAAGCGCAGTCTGTTCTGACCTGGCCTGGCAGAGTCTTGACTTCTATAAAGAAATAGTTTTGGATTTTAGACTTTAGTCTTTGCAACTTTACAGATCTTCTTTATTCACCAAGAGCTTGTAACACTCCAAAGAGAAAGATGAAATCACATATTATGACCCCTTTAAGACTGCACTTTATTCAAAGCTAAAATGTTTCTGGCTCCTCAGGTTTGACTCTGCTCAGTAATCTGAGGGTTCAGAGCGAGTCTGGATTTGGCACCGGAGTTCTTTCACACATCGTGCTGTCCGGCTCTGAATCTGACAAGCTGTACTGTGTCCTCTCTCTGCCTTTGATTAACAGGTATGACTAATTGACTTTCAGGGTTTTTTTTTATTTGGTTTAATAAAGCTTAATATATATGGGTCAATGACAAATATGAGTGTTAGCGGTTTAAGAAAGATCTTATTCAAAACATGTCAAGTTCATAGAAAAGTAAACAATGTTGTTTTTGTTGTTCTGAAAAATATCTTTGATCAAGCCAAACAAACTTACAGATTTTCTTTTGAAGAAAATCGGACAAAAAGATAGAGGTACTTCTTAGTCTGTACCTAAAACATTTAATAATCAAAAGAACTACAAACCATTGAGCACTGCAAACAACATAGTCAGAATAAAAATTATGGCGAAATATAAAACTATTGATTTATAGATGTTGATTGTGTATATCAAACAATTTATTTTACATTTATTTCAAAATATGTATGCACAAATTCTTTAAGTTGTCATGGGAGTGGGTGGGTGCTAATGTGTACATTTGGTGTGATTTGCTTGTTTCGTTTATCAGATGGGCAGAGATTTCTTTGTGGAATCATAGTTGTTCACCATGAATTTTTGCTATTGAACAGAATGTTTCGAAATAATGTGGGGCGATGGCTTCAACAAAAACTACACAAAATATTAACAACCTTGTTACTCAGAGTATGTCTAGCTACTGTTAAAAATCAATTCCCCAATGAAGAAAATGAGTTGGATTTTTACTTATGACTGTTGCATTATTAATTCATGGATATCAAGTTATTAGGGAGCTGCACCAACCTCAACTGAGCTTGACATTTCATGAAAAGTTCAGTTTGAACCATCAACCAAAAGTCAACTTGAATAAATATCTTTAAAACATTCATCAGAAAAGAGGTGTATTAGAGTAATTACACTTATGAATTGTATTTTTAAATTAATTAAAAAAAAGGAATGTTCCAGTATTTGGCTTGACCACCTTCTTTTTTCATTCCTCTGCAGCAATAGAGTTCTTTTGAAGAAGCTGCTTTTGGATAGTGGAGGGCTGGCAGCAGCTCTCGAACTGATTGGTTGTCACAGAGAAAATGATGATGTCGATGGTGACGAAGATGGACAATCCGACAAATATAGGACATTTCTTGCCGGTTGGTTGCATCCTCTTGAGCAAGCGTCCTCTTTAACATTTAAGTCCCTGTATGTCTCTCTTTTGATTGGCTGCCTCTCCAGTCTGCTGTCAAGTTCCAAGGAGGACAGAAAGAATTGTAGCATAGATTGCCAGATCAGAACAGAGACAACCCAACTTCTGGATATCAAATCTCAACTGCAACAAAACCAGTCATGTCCCTACTTGAAGGCAAATCATGACCTATCTTTCCTCCTTGACGATGGAACCCTTCTACTAGCCAGTCACGAGGCTGTCACTGGGGAAGAGGGAGCCAAAGACATTGGGTCTGAGTATTTTAGAGCCCTCTTGATGGGAGGATTTGGGGAGGCTCAGAAACCTAAAGGTGAGGCCATCCGGATCAAGGACGTAAAGAGTGGGATGCTGTTACCAGTTCTCCACTACTTACACGGCTGTCGCTTGACTGACGGAAACAAAGACAAGATGTCAAAGCAAGATACGAATTGTCTTGTTTTGTCCTCTCTAGCCTCCGGTGGGCTACTTAGACCAAATGAGGAGGTGGAGTCATGCTTGACAGGAGAGAAGGAATTTCAGAAATCCCCTTTGGCTGAAGTGATGATTGGGGCTTGTAGGTTTTTAGTACCTGGTTTACAACGGTCAGCGGAGGATCTAAGTGTGAACCTTCTCCACTCAGTTATAAGGAGCCTGACCAAATATTGCTGTTTGAAAGATATCACTACAACCACCAGCGAAATGAATGCAGGTTCGGTCTGCAGGGGTCCTGAAGGATCACCACAGCTGATTAAAACTGAAGTGTCTGGGTGTTCCAAACAACATTCTAAATCCTGTCAGAGTTCCAAAAAGATTCCGTCATCATCCTCATCATCTTCTGACAGTGGAACTGAGGGAGCTTGGCTGAGGGCTTTGCTGCCACAAGTGTACTGGTTCTCACAGCGCTACTCGTACCTGCGACTGGGCCAGGCTTGTCTATCCATACTGCTGCAGCCTCAGGGGCTCCATCCCGCTCCCCTTCACCCCTCCCTCTCCACCGACTGCTTCATGCGTTTGGCCCAAGAGGCAGACTGCGCCAAAGGGCTGAGGCAGGACATCTTAGACCTTGTCAAAACGGCCCTCAGCTAGAGGGCAAACAGTAGTGCATAGTGAAATGAATGTACTGAAGTGTTGGTGTAAACACATTTAGAAGCTGCTTTAGTGCACACACAATACACAGAAAGGGAATGGGAATTACTGGATTTTTGGGACGTAGATGTAATAGAATAAAAATATTCTCATTAAACTTCAGTTAGCAAGTAGCTATCAAAAATATTTAGAAAAATTACTTGGAGCATTTTTATTCATAATTTTTTCATGTGCACATTTAGTTTTTTCCAAGACATGTTTGTATATGGGGTAGAATGACCAACTAACTGTACATATATATTTTTTTTTATTTTGAAATCGTTTTTTTTTTTTTTTTACTACATTTATTCATTTTATTTGGCCAAAAAGGGTTTAATGCCGATTCCATGTTAATCACAGTGCATCCAGACGTAGTACGTTTTTGTACAGTATGTTATGTGAATAGTATAATGTCAAGGAGAAGAGCCGTTTATGTTAGCTTTATTTTTCTTTTTTGTATATGGCACTTTATTCATTTATAGACATCTGGATTATCTGATGTGTGTTGTGTGCCATAGGTTTTTTTTTTATGTATATATGAGAAATTGAATCATGGAAATGGCCAGATGTTGATAGAAGGCAGAGGATGGTTCTCAATAAATGAGCTCTGCATTAATGTGGTCTACAATTTGTGCTTCATTTGGATTTAGCAATTTCTTCAAAGACTTTTTATTTTTTGGCATGTCTGGGGTAGCTTTTCTGTAGTCTTTATAGTCTTATCCATGTAATGTTTGGGACCTTTCTCAATAAGTCACACACATAAAATAAATGTGAAAACTGTTGTTTATTTCTATTATAAATGTTAAAAGCTTGTCCATCAGTGTTGTTTGGCATCTGAGGGGATGGCCAGTTGAGACAGCAGTGGGCGTCCTGCTCAGTGGTGAGGTCCCTCATAACCAGTGGGCAGAGCGTTGGTGTGAGCGTTGTGGAAGAGCGAGTGATTCCCATCGCCCCATGGCCATGGCTGTGAAAGAAAGGTAATGCTATTTGAAAAACATTTGTGTCATGTCCAATGTTAGAAGGATGTTTTACAAAGTAAAGGTAGTCCCTGTGGCTCAGTTGTAGAGCATTGTGTTAACAGTGTAAAAGGTTGTGGGTTCAATTCCCAAGGAGCACACATACTGGTAAAACAAAATGTGCCTCCTGAATGCACTGTGGATCACTTATCATTTTGTATAAAAGCATCTGCTAAATGTAAAGGCATCAAAATTTTCTTCTATTTCTGTATAGCAGTGGTTTTCAACCTGTGGGCCGCCAATTAATATTAAATTATAATATTTTTAATATATGCAAAAATGTCTAAGTCATAACATAACGTCATTTCATATGTATAATTAAATAACATAAAATAAATATTAAATTGTAACTGATTTCACTATTCGAGCTCGCTGATTGGTTTAAGAATAAATCGTGTCTTTATTTTTCCCTTCAATGCAGCGTTGCTCTTTATTGGGTTTCTCTCTTTCCACTCTATATCCGCTCTCAGTTTGCGCTCGTCACTCGAGTCTGACTCTAGTCTTGCTTTGTCCAGTGCTCCATTCCTCTGCCGATTTTGACTGCTCGACTCAACACTGCTCTGCATGTTCGCTCCTGACTGCATGCTCCGCTGACTGTCTACCCGCTGCCGAGCTCTGCCTGGATCTGGTTTTCCCGTTTTGCTGAGCGGTGCCAGCCCCAGTTATTTTTGGTTCATTGCCAGTTCATTCAATAAAGACAGTTAACAATCTATCTTCTGAGTACTAAGTTATTAACCCAACAATAGCGGGGTCAGTTAATTTTTCTGCAGTGGGCCGTGCAAACGCGTTTAGTTTTGTGGGCCACAGTTGAAAAAGGTTGGGAACCACTGCTGTACAGGAATCCAAGAGAAGTCCACATCATGCACGATTTGAATGAAAAATAAATATAGTTACCTTTGTTCGGATGCGGAGGTGTGGGTATGGCACAAACTCTGGGGGATCATGGGAATGGGCCTGCATCTTCATGTAAGCGTTTGCCATGCAGACACTCACACCAGGCAGAGCTAATATGAAGGACAGGATCTTCCAGGTCCTTGCTGTGTGTGATTCAAAACAGTACATCTTTTAAATGTTGACGAGTGTAATATATAGCAAAAGGATCACTGATTGGTAAGCAAATGTTTTTAAATTGTTTTTTTTTTTTTGTTAGTATTTCTTTCTTTCTGTAAGAATATGTAAGTAACATGAAAATGAATTCATTTGATAATTTATGGTTTTTAAAGCGTGAAGTCATTAAGTTACAAGAACTATTTGCTTACAATATAAACATTTTTTTATTGTTTAGGAGAACTTGCCTATCCAAACTGGTTAACATCTGCTTATTTTACCCTGTTTCATCTAGCCCACCCCAAAAAACATCTCAGACCTCCTCCTTCATGACTCCCTTGTGATGCAGCAGCAAGAGCCCGGCGGACCACCACAGCAGTGGGAGACATCGCCATCTCTGAAGCACAGACAGTCAGCAACACTTACGATTATTATCATTTTAACACTTAGAGAAGATTATGAGTCAGTTATATTTTTGTTTTACGTTCACTGCATTCATTTGATTACAAATAAAGAAAAATGTAAATATTGTCAAATAATATTACAAAGTAATAATACAAAATAGAAACGTATTCCTGTGATAGCAAATCTTAATTTTCAGCATCATTACTCCAGTCTTCAGTGTCACGCAATCTTCAGAAATAATTCTATGTTGATTTGGTGCTTAAGAAACATTTCTTGTCAATGTTGAAAACAGTTGTGCTGCTTTACATGTTTGTAGAAACCATTATATATTTTTTGAGTTCTCTTTGATGAATAGAAAGTGTGAAAGAACACCATTTATGTGAAATGAAGAAAATGTGGAACACATGATAAATTTAATGCACCCATGCTGAATACAAGTAATTTCTAAAACGTTTTAAATATAGTATAAAACATGAAAAATATTGCAGCGGAAAAGTAATTTAAATAATTTTTTTATGCAATAGAAGTTGTGCAAAAGTCAAATGTAGTAACTTTCTGATTGCTCAAAACCCATGAAACTGTGTTAAGTCAGTGTTATTTGTCACAAAGGTTAATAGTGCTTTCATCAAAGCGTGAAACAGCAGCAAAAGTTAAATGAGGTGAAAATGGAAGCATATCAGAAAGATATGTACTAAAAGATATGAAAGTCATGTACTTGTTTGTACATTTACTGTGGTTTTGAACAGTAGAAAAGTGAAGGTAATGCAAAGTTTGAGGTCAAATAATGATCAAACCTGACATGTATCTCCATTACATCCATGTAAACTGTGTATTGTCTCCTCACACAGTTAGAGGAGGATGTTTATTCTTAAATATTACATAAATGTTCTGCTACACCTCTGTTTAGAATTAAATTAAATATAAAATGTAATATTCCTAGATGGTTTCTCATATTAGCCAGGCTGTGGCCTGTAGCTTATCTCATCTCTTTTCCTGTCCTTCAATGCTGAATGTTATTTATAATCTTAAACCCCCTTGAAACTATACACGTGCTGCATTTATAAAAACTGGCATACATTTAGATGAGATTATTTTAATCTTTTGACTTAAGTTCATGTCTCTTGCACAAGGACAAACAAGATCTCCGTGGGTCATGAGTTGCATTACTGCTGTTAAAAGAATAAAATACTTCTCCAGTGCGCTTAATACTTTACACTTTCAGTTCAAAACAGTTAAATTTATACATGTAATGCAAAGAGCACTTACGTACTCTGCTTCCAAAGAGGATGGTCAGGTGTTTTTGTTCTTTGTTCCTCAGTTATTAGCCACTTTCTCTTTCTATACCTCTGTCTGTTTGTCCTCTGGTCTGTCCTGGCCTAAACCATGAGACTCCTCCCAGCTAAAATCTGTCTGTCTGCCAAGAATCATGAAGTTTATATTTGGTCAAGTGCATGGGCAGATCTGTAATGGAGAGATAGGGAGAGCAGCGAGTAGCTATATTTAAGACAATCAGGTATAGAAGACATTGCAAACTGGCTTGTGTTTGAAGAATATGTCAACTCACGGATGTAGGTCTAGGTTTTATGAAATGAAATGAACACTGTTAGTTCATGTAGGCTAGTTAATGTATATAGCTGTACAGTTGACAGCTATCATAGTTATACACACGGGTTGGGTTTCTGCGTGTACGTGACTAAGCGACCTGCCACTCTTGCAGTTTTTCTCTTTTTGAATTTACATGTTCAGTACTACACTTCTCTTCTGGCAATGGGTTAAGTTCCGCAGTTCTGACGCTTCGACCACACGCGCTCCATACACGCGTTCACCAATTTCACTTGTTTTGTTGTTGTTGTTTGTTTTGTTGATTTTATTTAGTATTTCATTTATTTTTTCATTTATTTAGATTTTTTTTTTTACATTTTTTTAATTAATTTATTTATTTTACAATTATTGCCTGTTTGGATTCATTGATTTTTTTTACTTTTTTTTTTTTTTTTTTTGCTTTTATTGTTATTTTTTATTTAAGTCGGGGACTTCGTGGCTCATGAGGAATAGTCTATTAATTGTTTTGTGTGATTGGATGTTCGATGTTGGCAAGCTGTCGTAAAACGATTCGTTGTGTAATATTAATATTCGATCGGTTTGGTTTAAACGGTCGTTAAAGGACAACGCGGTAAACCGTTCTAACTGTTTATTAGGCACAAGTTTGAAGAAGTAATAGGTTTCGAACTTAAATATAAATATTGAATGTAAAATGACTTTCAGTTACTTTAGATGTTCGTTCTATTTTTATTTCAGATTATTTATTTGTTTACATTGCATATTCATATTAATTAGTGGCTTCCCTGTGTTCTGTTGTTGATTAGAAATAAGTTCTAATTGTATTTGTGATAAATGAAGTCGAACTGAGAGTGTGTAGTAGACTTACGTGTCACAAGGTGGCGCCATGAGTCTTTGCTGGCAGCTACTTCCATGATATGGAGATTGGTGCAGTGTTTATTCTTGGCCAGACTGTATGTATAATTTAATTTTGTTTATATTAGTCATGTGACTGACATTTCCTACAATTTCCCTGTGGGAAAAAAAATAGTTTACTATTCGCCTTCATTAGCATGCTTGTAGCCTACCTTAACAAAAAAGGCCAGATTTAATTTCGTCCACTTTCAGTTTGTAAAGTGAATTAAAATGTAAACGTTTGTTTTGTCTATAAGTGTACACTCTAACTATATCTTCTTTTGTTATTCAGGGCTGTTCCATGAATTAAATTTTGCATGCATTTGCCCTTCATAAACCAAGAATATCCTATGCACATTTCCTAACTTTGTGACGGTGGGTTTTGGGAAAAACACAAGGTGAGGGCAGGATCCAAATGCAAGTATGGTTTATTGTAACAAAAAGGTAACATACAAAATAAATAGTCATGAGAGACAAATAAAACCAAAAATGAAAGAGGAAACCGGATGGAACGGGAACTCGGAGGAAGCGAGAAGGTAAAGGGAAGACTCGGGAGACGAGCACAATTCACACATAGGGTAAGGACTCCATACAGATGACAGAGAAAGACAGCTATACATAGGGAGACTAATGACAGAGGATTGTCAGCACCTGTGCGATTCTAATTGGAGTGCAATTACTGTGAAGACAGAACCAGACTAGAGGAATTAAAGTGCCTATGGTGAAGTGCCGAAGGAGAAGTGAGCTCACTAGGGAACACCCAGGAAGACAGAGACTGACAGCGTGACAAATGTTGACTCTTCAACTCAAAGACATATTGTTTGAACAAGAACAGTAAACCTAGGAAATGTTGCATGGCATACAAATGTTCCTTTGGAGACTTAGTATAAGATATTGGCCAGTTAAATGACTAACTAATAATTAATGTACAGAATGGCTGCTTTATGCTTGATACTATGGGTAAACTTTTTTAAAAAGTTTGATTACCAAGAATGATAACTATAACGATAAAGATACAGTTTTAAAATATATTCTTGTAAATGTGGATTAATAAGTGTGGAAAAGTGTGCATATTTTTTCACACTCATTGCATCCTATGTGCAAACTAAATGTGTTAATCTCCTTCTACAGAGTCCTCTGAACACTGCTGTCTGCACAACTTCCCTTTCGATGTTTGCAATGCAAACAGACAGTGGTGCCAGCCAGGCATAAAGAAGTAGCCGGGCATCGAGGCGGTTCGTCTGAGTGTCTGGTTCTGTGTTTTTGTGTGCAGAATCGCCATAGCAGATAGACAAATCAGAAGTATCAGCACAAGCTCTGGGGCAGTGAGAGACTCTAGCCTGATGGACTGATTCTACTGTGCGTTTGTCAATGGAGAGCCATTTTGCAAGCTCATATGGAGAATGGTTTTTCTTTCTCTTGCGTTGGCCAGGTTAATCTAGCATGCACCTGTTACTGTAAACTTGGCACAGTATTTAGTCTCCGGAGACATGTAGACTCAACACAGTATAATACATGTATAAACAGAGTAGTAAAGATTCCTCTGGTTTTGACTGGATCCACAGTAAAAACTACAGAAATCTTTAACCATGAAACTGGTCAGAAACATGACACTATATCATCCCTGGCACAGCCACCCTTTGAGAAGGCTGTGGTCGGCATCTTCAGGGGGATGAATGCAACTTATATCTGCACTGGAAGGTATTTAAAAAAATAGTCAGTCTGTTCGACTGCACATGCTGGGATAAAGGAACTCAACATTGTTATGTGGTCAGAGGTTTTAACGGTGGATGGAGGATTCCTGTGTGAAATGGGTACCATGGTATGTCTGACAGATTCGAAGAGGAAAAGAAAAAGGGATCAAAATAAAGAATGGCAAAATCTGCAAGACAATGCAGAGATGGTGGGATTGGAAAGGAAGGCTATAAAGGCATTTGTTTTAACTATTTAATGTTGTGCTTCTATTTTAAGGAATTAATACTTTTATTTATCAAGGATGCATTGATTAAAAAATGACAGTAAAGACATTTATAATGATACAAATGGTTAGACAAAAAGATTAAACCGCACAACTGATTTCAATATTGATAATAAATATTTATTGAGTAACAAATCAGAATGATTTCAGGAGGATCATGTGTCACTGAAGACTCGAGTAATGCTGCTGAAAATTCAGCTTTGAATCACAAGAATAAATTACATTTTAAAATATATTTCAATGGAAAACAAATTTAAACTGTAATAATATTTCGTAATAATGATTTTTTGTTTTGTTTTGTAGAACAAAAAATAGAGCATGGCACTAGCATCGCCAAAGCCATGGGTTTGATTCCCAATGAAATCAAGAACAGATCAAATCAAGGTTGCCTTGAATGCAATACACTTTGGATAAAAGCATCTTCCAAAAGCATACATTGTAATTGTATTTTTAAACATAAATGTTTTATAGACATTTAAAAAACACAACCAACCACAATATTTTCAAAATAGTGTACATCTGTTTTTTTTTTTCTTCCTTTTTTTATGTATTTTTAAAAAGAAAAGAAAAAAGTGTTGAAAAACATCGTCATGTCCTTTTTAAAACGTATAAAACACAATAATTAGCTTTCTGTCTGCATTTGACCTCCATGTCCCCTTTCTTGCTGTCTGATTCTCTGTAGGACCAGGACAGGACTGCTTTTCTGTTTTTAGTAAAGGTGTCTTCCTTTAGACTCTTAAGCAAATCTTTGACATGGAAGAATACGCCACTAATATTGTCCCTGTCCGTCTGTCTGTCTGTCCATCCATCCATTATTATGTCTTTATCTCTATGATATTTATTTTTCAGTTTTGATGATTACACTGTATACAATGGTATCTGCAAGATAATTAAGAAATGATTTAGTTTTACTGGACCCATAACTCACTATGACTCATATATACCACATATTTTGACAAACAAGTCGAAGTTGCTTCATAAAGTTGATATGAAGGACAAAGTGTATAAAAAATCACCATGTTTCTGTGGTTCAGTATGTGTTTCCACTGTTTCTGTTACACTCTGTGCAGCGAAACGCTAACACAGCACCACCACAGGAGCAGGCAGAGTGACCTGTACATGGGCTAAAGACATGGAGTGCTATGCCACAGAAATACTAGATGTTGGAGAGTTATTCTGCAAGAGTTTATTATGCAGCATAAGCACAGAAGACTGTTTCAGTGCAATAAAAGTGATAAACACTCGGAAGCATTTTTATTTACACCAAAACACACACATTCTTACACATGCATAAGAAAGCTTTAACAAAGTGAATTTCACTGTGCTTATTTATCTTCACCTCTTCAGTGCTGGTGGCACACAGTCAAACTCCTGCGGGCCTCAAACTGCATGTGAGGTATATTTAGAAATGGTAAATTTGCTTATTTATGGGTCAGACACCAGCTATCAGGTATTATCCAGTGTTCCTTTCTACTCTAAGCTTCTGGGTGGCTTGTGGTCAGTGTCTGGGTGTCCTTTTAAGTGGACAAGAGAGCCCAAAGATTAGGCCTGTCTCTCTCTACATCTATATTATGGTTGTGTGCACCTAATCTCAATCTGACACCATCTGAATCTTTTTTTTTTTTGTAACTTTATGAACACAACAGTGATTTTATCATGATTATCTGGAGTTTTAGTTGCCGCACTGTCTGCAGTGAAATCATTTTAACAAATGAACCAGGTAGCTGAGGTCATGGCGCACTGGTTGTGCACGTGTTTGCAACACTTTAGCACTGTTCCAAAATCTAGTGTGATGCGTAATGTGAATGAAATGAAACAAAACTTTAAAAATAGTTCACCCCAAAAAATTAAATGAATCATTTATTCACCCTCCAAACAAACAAATTGAGAGTTTAATGCACATATTCATCATTCATCATTCATCACACTCCTTGTATAATATAAAGTCATATACGCGCATACAAGAGACAAGACACTCATATAAACAAGATTGGAGACGGATGGATGATAAAGAGTCATTAGTCTAGTTTTACACTTGTTTGTGCGTGCATTCTGTCTGATGAGTGTCTGTGTTTGTATTGCTATGGATTATAAAGCAAAATAGATTGTCTCGCAAAAAGAGTGGAAAGTGTGAACATGACAACTGTGATTTACACTGCATGTTCTGTGTTCCGTGCAAAGTGGGTTTTTTCATGCCTTTTGCAAACAAATAGGCAGAAAAGAATGAATGCAGACAGAGAACGTCGAAATAAACCCAAAAGTCCAAATGAACTGCTGATGACATAGTAGTGAAGGCTATAAATTGCTGTTCAAATATGACTTCACTGGACTGTGTTTCTGCCAGTGACTCTCCTCTTTTTAAAAACCAGCTTTTATCAATGTTTAATGTAAAACTTTGCTACATCCTACACTGGTTTGTATTATTCCTCATTTATATTCACAACTCTTCACTAGCAGGACATTTACAAGGTTTGTAAATAAAACAAAGTCACGCAAGCTATCAGAAAACTAACAGGTGGAACCTTAACCTTATCCACAACAGAGTGGCCCAGTCCTTCCATTTGGCTCTTTTCATCACAGGTTCTGGACTGTGCTCTGTCTGTCACAAGTCTCAAAAAACCCTAAATCATTTAAGCCAACTGCTTAGAAAACAGAACAGTATGAAGCTTGTCTAAATATTAAAAAAATGTTAATTATTATATGCAAGTTCACATAATGTCCATCGGTGAAATGGGATGATTGTATGAATCCTTTAGGGGTTCATTTTGAGGGCTCAAATGAGGAAGCAATGGAACATCTGAGGACAAGGTTAATTAACATCCATAAACATTTTTTTTTCCTTTTTTCTGAATCATTGCGAACAGAAGCTTCTGCAGTGACTCACATGAAAATCATGGCACTCGATTCTCAGTTAAATATTATATATGTTATGCTGTGCTGCTGTGCTGTGTTATGCTTTTTTGATAATGACCAACTGGCTGTACATTATCCCCTTTTACATGACTACTCTGTATTCTATATACACATAAATACATGGACATAAGGTATTGTTTTAGTTGAATTATTTAGTATTACATAATATTGCTAATGATACTTAAATTACATACATAAGAAAGTATGTATCTATAGGGGCATATTACAACAAAAATCTATTTGAAGCTGGCTGTCTTCTTCAAGCTTGGTAAAGCATGAGAAACGGTGGTAGAGTGGGTCGAAAGAAAGGTCAGATGATTATTTTTTTTTGTGTTGGGTGGGGGGTGGGATTGGGGGCAATAGAACAGCAGAGGGCAGGGCGAGTCAGAGGAAAGACATGGGTGTTCAGAGAATAAATAAAGGCCTGGTGGGTAGATTGGCCAGTGGTGCTGCTTTCAGCTGAGGGTGCTTAACTCTCACCTGTGTGCATTTCTAGTCATTTGCTAATACCAAGTGTATCTGTCTGTCTGTTTGTGTGCTAACATGCTGGTTCGGGTGATCCTACAGACCTCACTGGTCCTGTGGCTGGCACAGAGCACCATACAGGGAGGTAAGTTAGATGTGTCTTCTAAAATGTTTGTTGTAGAGATTTGAGGGTGATGAAGAGAAATGAGGAGCGTTTGTGATGCAGGAGAGGGAAGAAAGAGGGGCAGTGGCTTGTTATGATATCATATCATTGTAATTATGACTGAAAACAAAATAATTGTAATCTAAAATAGCACTAATCATGATTTAAAAAAAACTGGAGACTCCAAGATTGTGAGGTTAATCCCAGGTAGAGCTGACCTTTCAATGTGCCCTAGTGGGATGCCCTTGGTTGCTGAGAAAATTAAATTTTTATTTAAACTGGCACTTTAAACAGATATAGTGAATATATGCATCATTAGGTGAAGAGACCAATAATCCGATGCATTTGTTATCTGAATACCACTTTGAATGTCTAATAATATGGTTCGGTTGCAGTTTAGTAATTAAACTTACATTTAGAATGAAAAGATCAAAATAAAATAAAATGTTTTTCAAATATTTTTCTTAATCTATGTAGTATATGCAGGGGGTTTGTGAGTTGGTGAAAAGGTAATAATTAATTAAACCATTAAAATGAATAATTAAAATGAATAAATTAAGTAAAAGTAAAAACAAAGTAAAACATTTACTTAAAAAGATTGAACATTTTATTTGTTTACCTGCATGTCATGTGATCGGCACCCAGCATAAGAGAATCTCACGCTGTACTTTCAGTAAATATTTTAGGTCAAAAAGGTTTGGATGACAAACTTTTGGGGAATCCGGTTGAAATATATATCTCATAAATAGAATACATTAGTTTTCAATTCTTGTTCTATTGAGAATAATAATAAAAAAAGAAAATCAGAAGAAATACTTTTATCTGCTTCGACTTTTACATCTTTTTTACAGGTTACATGTCTCACCCTGATGATTTAATGTAATATATCACACTGAGGGTACCTGAAATCAGTTTGCATACCATTTGGAGCAAAATAAGTGTTGGATCTCTGGTGCTTTTCTTTATCTGGTGCCAGTGAGGAAGGGATCGATGAGAAAAGCAACAGTATGCATGACAGATCAAATCAGTCATAGCTTGACTTGCTGTCTAAATGACAATCTATTTTTTCTACTTGTTTGCACCTTGTATAGACAATCAAATGCCACCTATTGATACTTGAAAGACAAAAAATATTATTATTATTATTACTTTAAATTCATTATGTAGTATGTGCCACTCTTATGGCCACTACACTGTCTTTTCAGTCATCTTGAGGCATTATTGCATCAGATGTTCAGCCAACAGTCACAGATGATTGTATGTGAGATTAAAAGGTGTCTAGAAAATATCGTAATATAATGCACGTAACGACTCTATGTTACATGTCTGACAGCTCTGATAAATGATAAAAAAAAAAACCTCTGGAAGTGAGTCATGGTTTGACGTGTCTGAGTTTGCCTGGATCTGCTCCAGCCTCTATAACTCTGACCGCAACGTAAACACTTGGATTTCTTGTCTGAAGATCAAAACTCTGGGCCTGAAGGTGACAGCGGTGGTCAAAATTTGTCGGCCTTCTGTCAGTCCTGACTTTATATGACCGATACACAGCCCATTTTGTCCTACAGTTTCTGAGCATCAATGGAGGCCTGTTCTAGATACGCAGTTTGGTGGAATTCACACTCCTAATGTCTTATGAACGTCAGCTGGCATAGTTTCTCAACCATGAAAGCTTTATAGGTTGATTTCTAAGAATTCAAACAGGAGTCTCGCTAATCTCACTAATCCAGACGTGCCAAAATGTTTGACCACCCTCTGCTGAAGTATTTTTTACGACCTTCATGAGCCCTGCCCTTAAAAACATATTGTGGTAGTATAGTAATGATATCAGATAATATTAAATTGGCCATAATAATTATTTGCATGGAAGGTTTGTCAGAAAACATGGTATTATATGTGCAAAAATATTGTATTCTTTCTTTAGTAATTTCTTTTAGGCTAAATGCATTAACACAGATTTATTTTATTTTATTTCTTTGTTTTTAAGGAGTTAGACCACAGACTGGAGCCCTGGGAAGATTGGCGAGTCGAGGTAATTTAGTAATATATGTGGGATATTACAGAGGGTTAGAGGTATGAAAATTACATTACATAATGTGTTTCTTCATCGATCCTGCCTTCTATCTTTTCCCTGTAGGTCCTGGTATCAGTGCAAAGTCTGGAGGTACGTCTGTCTGCCTGAACCTGATAGATGCTGCTGAATCCAGTTAATCCAAGCCATTTGCTTATTTCAGTACAATGGTTATGTTATCTTTCTTTCATTTCTGCTACATGTCCAGTGGCTGGTATTCTTGGAGCCCGTGGCTATGGGGCAGGCAAGCCAGGAAAGACAAGTGGTAAGTGACATTAACCTCAGATGAAGCTGAGATGAAAACAATAAGTACAAACAATAAATAAAGATTTATATTTAACCTTTGACTCAACACATGCACAAATACAAGGAATTGACTTTGAAAAAGGGAGTCAACGAGACAATGCCCTAGGGTATTTGTTTATTTCTATACAAAGAGTGAATGTAAGTCTTTTGGATTCTGTCATGCCAACTATCTAATGCTTTTTTTTCTCTCTCTCACAAACAGCTGGCCGTTATCTTGGAGGTAAATATATTCTGTAATATGAAATATATATTTTACTTACAGTGCCGTTCAAAAATATTGGGTCTCTAAGATTTCTTCATGTTTTATAAAGAAGTCTCTTATGCTTATCCATAGTTTTTGTATTTGATCAAAAATACAGTTATTTTCGTGAAATATTATTACAATTGAAAATATATTTTCTCTCCTGTAATATAATTTAAAATGTAACTTTAGGGGAAACCTGTGATAGTGAATGTGATTTGTCGGCAGTCATGACTCCAGTCATCAGCGTCACATGATGCTTCAGAAATCAATCTAATTTTCTGATTTGCTGCTCAAGAAAATGTCTTATTATTATGTTGAAAACACTTGTGCTGTTTAATATGAATTGCATTTATTTGCATTTAAATAGTAATCCTTTATCATTTAAAATATTATACTGACCACTTACTTTTGAACGATGTGTAAAATGCATACAAGCAGCTGTCTGCATGTGTGTGCAGTACTCTGTGCTATTATGTGCATATGTGCTTAATGTGTGTGTAATGAATACGGTGTCTGTTAGGGGCAGCATACAGACCCACTGCATTCAGAGGAGGCCTGAATCAAGGATATGGAACACTCGGCTATGGAGGAGGTAAAACTGTCATTCCTAAAAAAAACATAATGGGCAGATGTCAGTGTTTACATCTGATGGATTTATTATTCTTGCATTCATCGCCATGATCCTACTATTTTGGTCTTAGTTACAAACCTTGGGACTGGCCTTGGGGCAGCCGGGCTGGGCCTCGGCGCAGGGTATGGCTTGGGCAATGGGCTGGGAGCAGCCTTAGGTTATCCAGCAGGGAAGCTCGGAGGAAGAGGTGAGAGCTGCTCATTTGCTTTGCATTCATTAGTGCTCTTGCATTCATTAGTACTCTTGCATTCATTAGTACTCTTGCATTCATTAGTACTCTTGCAACACCTACTCACTGTTTGATTTTTGCCATTTTTTAGGTTACACCAGTAATGGCTATGGAGCGCAGCTAGGTGAGCGTGTGCACCATAATAACCCAAATCAATAAACATTATATGACACATTTTAGTTGAATGCCATCTCTGTCCGACCCGAAGGTTGTGTAGCAGATTGGATCTGAGCTAACCAATCAAAATTTGACCTTGTGCTGTGATTAAAATCTTTCACAAGTGGTGATATATGCTGTCCATTTGCCGTGATTAGGTGTCATATTGTTGATGAAGTTGTGTGGGATTGGGAGTTTATGCGTCTACTATGAGAGGCTTCCACTAAACAGGCATTTCTTCTTTCTGTAACCTTGACAGCTCTCTTGTCTTGTTGCCAGGTTATGGTGCAGGAGGATACCTCGGCGCTGGTCGCGGTATGTAACCTCTCCTTGTCAAAGCATTAGGAAAATGTGTGCGTTTAAACTCAGGGGTCTGCACAAGGTTTTGTTGTTTACTCGGTTTGCTATAGCAACCACAACTGACCAGCTTCATCCCCTTTATTCCAGGAAGCAGTTTCCCCCATAATATTTTCTTTATTTCAGATTTTTGCAGTATTGGGTGTTCTATTCATAAAGTGATTTTTTTTTTTCCAGCACTGATATAACAGTATTTAGGTACACTATGTGCACCAAATTTGTGTTCATTTAAACCTTTGTGGCATTTCATAAGTATTTTTTGGAAGTGCTTTATTATTCTGCCATTTTAGTATCTTTTGATGGGAGGGATTCTAGTCTTCTGGGACACCCATAAACTACATAAATCTGCAAGAATAAAAAAGAAAAAAAGAAAGAAACCTGCAGGATTTAAAAGAATTACATATTAATTCAACCTACTATATATTCCATAATTCTTTTTACACTGGATCCAGGGGCCCTGCTGTGGCTTCTGGGCCCCCTGAACAGCATATCGACTAGGGCCCCCACTTCCCCCTTGGTAGAAATCGTGTTTGTGCTTCCTCTCCCTAATCGGGTCCTTGGAATTGTCCTAAAAGCACCCCCCCCCCAACCCCTAATCAAGTTACGGTGACCATGGTTGCATGTTATGGTTTCATTAAATACATAAATAGGTATTGATTAAAAATTAAAAGTAAATAAATATTACTTTTATCAGTGCCTTTTAGTAAGGTACTGATCTTACTTTTTACATGCTAAATAAAGTGTTGAGTTTTTCAGTTGTTGACTGCAGTACATCTATGTGCCACTGATAGGCGTTGCAGGAGGGCATGCGCCTTCAGGACAAGCTTCTCAACTGGGGAAAAAATACTGACTCAGATGTGTTTGCATAGCGTTTGCCTACACTTAATGGTTTGCAGAATCATTTATATACTTTCATCATTGTTAAATGATGTACTTGCATACCCAAATTTAAAAAAAACCACTTCACTGCTTTGGAAATAGTGAAGCTGATCACTTGATTTATGGTTGTGGGTGAGCTAGTGAGTTCTAAGAGATTATGCAGATGTCTTGTGCTATCATTTTCATATTGGTGGATGTGATGGATGGATATTGTCATGGGTGCAGTCCTGTTGAAATGATAATGTTTGCTCTTTAGTCTAAGTGGTTAGTTTAAGCAGACATTATTATGAGTATTGCTGGATAATTTAAGCCACTGTCTTACCATTTTTATTGTTTAATTCCAGTAATCTTTTAGCTTTGCATCTATAATAAGCATTATGAGTTGAGTAACAGCTTATGTAGATTTTTATGGTACAGAAGGAGCAGTTGTGTCTTCTGGTCAAAGTGTTAGAGACAATGGTGATGGACTTCTGTGTTGTAATTCCAGAACATGCCAAAGAACAAAAGGCTCAACTAGATTTGTTGTATCAAAGCTATGAAACGGACATTAATAATGCTCCACAAAAAACACAAGTTAAATCCAAGACAAACAATATAAACCAATGAACTAATAAAAGTAAAGTAACAAAATAAGAAATTACCAATTTAACAAACTTAAGAGAATGATCAAACAAAACCAAGAATCAAGACTAGAAAAAAGATTAAGGTGCACTTTATATCGGGAGGAAAATACATGAGGGACAGGTGAGCACAATTAGACCAACTAGGCTAACAAGAGGTTGTGGTAAAGAGGAAACAATGAGGAGGGGCTAAAGGAGCACATTGCGGAGAAAATAACTAACAGGGCCATGTGCTGATACTAGACACAGGAAACAAACATAAAACAAATTCACAGTGCGAAACCCTGACAAGTAATCAGTAAAATGTAAAAATACATTTACCATGTTCATTGGAAGTAAAGGGAGAGTGAAAGGCAATCCGTGCTAAAAGACTGTTTTTAAAGCATAAGTGAAGGGATGGGAACTATGTTGGATGGTCTGTGTTGAGATAAACCACTGTTGTGACTAGTTTTGCCCAATGGACAGGGCACCAAACCATCCAATAAGGGTAAACGTCTTCTATATGAAAAGTGAAAGTGAAAGTGAAGTGACATTCAGCCAAGTATGGTGACCTATACTCAGAACTTGTGCTCTGCATTTAACCCATCCGAAATGCACACACAGAGCAGTGAACACACACACACACACACACACACACACACTGTGAGCACACACCCAGAGCAGTGGGCAGCCATTTATGCTGAGGCGCCCGGGGAGCAGTTGGGGGTTCGATGCCTTGCTCAAGGGCACCTAAGTCATGGTATTGAAGGTGGAGAGAGAACTGTTCGTGCACTACCCCACCCACAATTCCGTCCAGCCAGAGACTAGAACTCACAACCCTTCGATTGGGAGTCCAACCCTCTAACCATTAGGCCACGACTTCCCCTATATTAAAATGTCACTGGTTTATGGCTGAATGGATGTCATGAGATGGTGTTTTCTCCAGTCTAAATTCTGTGCTGTACTCCAGCGTTTATCAAATGAAATGAATAAATGGCCTTTGACACCTTAGAATGTTAGTGATTGTGGATTGGAGAGTCCACCCGTCATCATGGACTCATTACAGCTGCAGGTTTATGAATAAGTGCTTTTCTGACCCACAGCTGTTCAGAAAGGTTTGTGTGCGTGTGGATTAATGCCTCATCTATTTCTCGAGGCTGTTCTCTTTACTTTTTATCTGCTTCACCTGAGCCTTTATCTTTATATTTGCCTCTGTGCTGATGTGTGCCCAATGCATGCTGCATTATTTTTCTCCCACAGGCCACATGTTTGGACCAGTCGCACCGTGAATTTGTCTTGCATGATTACTCTGACCCACAGGTCCCTGAACAACCACATCATTCTGTGATGGACATGACCTTAATTACTAGTGGCCAAAGTTTCACAGTTTGTATATTTTGTTCACAGGATATGGCCTTGGTGCTGCTGGCTATCTTGGAGCTGGTTTTACTAACGGATATGGAACAGGTATCTAGAAATTGTGACATTTAGATTTTTCTCTCAGAGGTACAAGTGTCATTAATACAAGCTCTAGAATATACATATTTTGCTAAAGCCACCTTATTTGTTTTATTGCTGATACAGGTCTTGGGGCAGGTGGATATCCACAGGGAGTTCGAGCAGGAAAGCAGATTGGTAACTAATGTGTAATTTATTCATTATATAGAGGAGACTACACATAAAAGTGTGTTTTTTTACAGTGGTTTATACACTACTCTTCAAAAAATAGGGATCAGTGAGATTTTTTATTTACTAAAAAATTAACAAATATTTCAGTAAGGACAAAAGTGATAGTAAAGACATTTATAAGTTGACAAAAATTATACTTCAAATGATTATTGTTCTTTTAAACTTTCTATTTATCAAAGAATCCTGGAAAATATTAAGCGTCACAATTGTTTTCAAGGAAATGTTCCTTGATCAGCAAATCAGCAAATGATTTCTGAAGGATCATGTGACACCGACGACTGCGGTAATGATCATTCAGTTTTACTATCACAGGGAAAATTGCATTTTAATATATATTAAACTAGAAAGCAGTTATTTTTAAATATTTTGCAATATTATCAAATAAATGCAGCTTTGGTGAGCATAACAGACTTCTTTAAAACACACACACACACACAAAAGTATTTTAAAGGTAGTGTATGGTTATGCACCCCTGGTTCAAATACATATGTACATTTTTATGCTATTTTTGTGGATTCTCTCCACTTTTCTATAGCTGTTGGGTAAACAATGCCTCACATTTGTATTGTGTATGTTGTGACATATACAGAAATAGAATAAATATTTACTGGAGTAAAAACTGTAACACTACTTTAAGCCTTTTCACCCCTATACAGATAATTCAAATAATGTCCGGTGTTTCGTCTAATGATTTTTCTTTTCTGTTCTGTTAGTAACTGAGTGAAACCTTGTATAATATCATAATACTGTTGCAGCATGATGCATTACGCACAAGTGTGGTCAGATCAGCTGGTTCAGCAAAAAGCCGAGAGCTGTTCTAGAGGAAAAGTGTTTGTGCAAGGAGCAACACCAAATTTCACACTCTATGTTATGCTCATTGGTTTCTGAATCATCTTGGTTGACAAGTGGTTGACTTTGCCTGTGAAAACACAGAGGTGCTTCCTGTGTTACTTTTACGCATCACCACTCTGAGGTGTTGAGTTGATTTTTATTCTCCTCTTAGCAGGCTACAGCAATGGATACGGCAGTGAGGTTTATGGCACAGCAGATGGTTATGGGGCAGGTGAGTCTGGACTGGATAGGTACAAAGTAGCATATCCTAATGTCACACTAACATATAAGCAAATTTATAATCGAGTTAAAATTAGAATTATGTTACAGGACCTGGCTACCCATCAGTATTAGCTGATAACATTGGCCTGAATGGTATAGCTGGTAAGGCTAAAGGTTATAAGTGTAACTAACAACATTGCATTCACACTAAAGAGAGATACCTAAACACCTGAACTGTGTGTAATTCACTCTGTCCTGTGATTATACACAATATTGTTCTACTCAAGATTGTAGAAAATAACCTCATCCGTCCTAATCTGAGTAACTGAAGTATCTGAACTGCAATAACTTGAACACTGTGAAATCAGCGGATGCCTGTGCAGTTGCTTTTATACGAGTACTAAGGTAAAGCAAGACTGTAGTTTGCTCCTAGAGTACTACTAATGGAAAATGGTAAACCAATTCTTTCGCATACATTAACTAGAAGCAGCAGCATCATCATGAAATCACAGAGGTCGGTGTTTGCTCTCTCAGGTCTTGGAGCTGGAGGCCTTGGAGGTCCAGGGCTGGTGGTGAACCCTGGCCTGGGTACTGATGCCAAGTCGAGAAAGTATGGTAAGAAAAAGGCATCTGAAGATGATAATTAAATGAAAAGTAATTCAATTAAACACACTAAATATACTACTGTTGGGGTCAGTTAAGTTTTTGTTGTTGCTATTTTGAAAGCCACTTATGCTCATGATAATGTTGATCTTCATAGCGATCTTCTTTCTCTAGATATGTCTTAGTGGCTGTGGTTGCTTGATCCTGTGTTACGTCTGGTTTCATTTGTCTGAAGGGGCTGGTGGAGTTCTTGGAGCTGCCGGATCCTTGCCTTACGGTGGCCAGCCTGTGGTCTCAGCTGGAGTTGGCCATCAGGGCAAGACTGGTACTTATGGTGGAACTACATACAGAGGAATACCAACCCTTGGGCCAGACACTGCTTTGGGTACGTGCATTGCACATGTTTGTTATTCAAATGCAACATGCAAATCTCAGTTTTCCGGCTATCCTGATGCTTTGCCTGAGGATTTGACTTTAACACGAATGTCCCTTGTGAGAAAAAAGAAAATTTAAACAAGAGAATAAAGCATATTAATAAACCAAACATGATTATAAAGATCAGATAACTATTATAAGAAAGAATGTAAAGATGAAATGTCTCCTATCAGGTGGTACAGGTGGAGCAATGGAGCCTTTAGCAGGTAATATTGTGGAGTTTTAGTAAATATATTTCAAGTCATTCTTTTAATAACTAAATGTTACTGCCACAGGCGGAGCTGTAGGGCAGATTCCTTACAGCGCACCAGTCATTGCAGCTGGGCTTGAGGGTAAGTTGGTAAGAACAAGAGAAATAGAGAACATCACGTACTCTGATTGTGACACAGGTGTAAATGTGTTTACCTGCAGTAGATGCAGATTATGCTTTTGGTGCTGAGCAACTCGGTCTGGGTGCTGATGCTACAAAGACAGCCGCCAAATATGGTGAGAATATGAGCAGTATCATTTAATACGTATACATATCATACATCTATTATAAAAACCACTACCATAAAAAGTTTGGGGTCAATGAGATGCGCTTTTTTTTTTTTTTTTTTTTTAAGAGCCATAACAGGAATAAATTACATTGTAAAATAGAAAACAGTTGTTTTAAATTTTAAGATTATTTCACAATATGTTTTTTTAAATATTGTGTTTTTTTTAATCAAGTAAATGGAGTCTGGTTGAGCATAAGATACTACTTTTAAAAACATGACCCCAAACTTTTAAACAGTAGTGTATGCATTAAATCTCTTATATCTGCTGATTAAATAACTAAATAAAATTTAATATAGACTGATAATTGGTACTGATATATCATGCATGCCATCATTTATGATGTACGGTACATCATTTATTAACTATCATGTTAATATCTAGCAGACATCGACTAAACACCGACATAAATGCGGTTGACTAATGCAATATGAATCATGTCTAGGCACAGGATATGCGGCTGCACTAAGTACTGCTGGTCAGGGGCCCTATGGTGGTGAGTACATCAGTGACATAAGTTTGACAAACTAACCTAGATTCTAACCTAATGACCTCTTTTAAGGTCTAATGTGTGCATAGTTTCAGTATGTTAAGTTTTGTTTTTTCACAGGACAGAACGATGGAAGCAAGCTTAGTGGCATTTATGGGAATGGGTACAAAGGTAGATGACATATTAGAAGATCTGTATTCTTAACTAAGTATATTGTTTCTTTTACCTTTCTCATCCATCTCTTTTCATCTTCTCTTTCCGTCTAGGTTGATTTCCAAGGCCATGCTGTTAACATCGTCAGTGTGGTGGCGGTGTTGTTGTTGTTTTTATTTTTTGCCCAATTTTGCCTAGTATTCCTCACTGTTGTGCAGCTTTGTGCCTTGTTTTTGTTTGCCATATTGTTTTAGTTTTAGGTTTATGCTCATTTGTGTGGGCATGTGTGTATACGAGTGGTTTTGATGTTCATTGTCCTTGATTTTCGCCCAGTCTGTTCATTTGTCTTGTCCGGTGGAGTGTTTAATGTCCCTTGTGCGTCTCTGTATCAAACTAAAACATGCTAAGCACTTCATTGGCGGTTATTTTAATTCTTATGAAACACTGAATATTTCCCCATCTAATCTGACTCCTTAGTGTTTTTGACAACTATACGATCAATGAGGATTTTAAAAAACTGCCCAGTCCTGCTTAAGGATCCAATTATGGTAATTATGGGGTTTGATCCTACGCTATTAGCATCAGAACAAGCTAACATATGGTTTTGATCTCTATTGTGAGGTCCTGTCTTATCAAATTAAACATTGCATTGTGTCTTAAAGCGAACGCTAACAAAATGACAGAGTATAATATCAGTCATAATCTTGTGAGCCCTGATGTTGGGTTAACATACTGCTCTGAATTCTCATCCGTCTACAGGAAAACCACACAAAAAGCATCCGGTTTGACTGGTGAGACACCATTAAAGAGGAAACGAATCAGAGCCATTGTTAAAGGGATAGTTAACCCAAAAATTACATTCTGTCATCATTTACTCACTCTTGTGTAATCCCAAACCTGAAAAATATTTATTTCTCAAAATGTTTCATTGGGGTTTTTTTGAGGACTAAACGATAAAAGTCAGTGGTGTCCAGTGTTGTTTTGGACCCCATTTACTTTCATTTTAGGGACAAAAACAGTTCAAAATATCATTCAAAATATCTTATTTTGTGTTGCACAGAAGAAAGTAAGTCATACAGGACTGTAACAACATGAAGGCGAGTAAATGGCGATATAAAAAAAAACTCCAAGCAGACAATTTGTTGCCTTTTGAACTTTTAATAACGCAAAGCAATGCATTATTAGTTATAGATTGTTTTTACACACAATAAAATGAAGTGCCATAGTGACTCATAAAATTACTTGTGAAGACTATGAAATGATGCTACTTAAAATAATATTAATTTCAATTAAATGATGTGTAGAATGAAAGAGCATAACGCAGTAGTTACAATGTATACGATGTTTCGAAAAATTGCAACTGCAATAAAGATATATGCAAGCATAATATGTATTACACATCGTTTCCGAATTTGAGAAATATTAAAGAGTTATATTAAATATGTTTTTCTAATAGTGATAAATAAAAGCGAGAATAAAGGTATATTGCGAATAGCCGCATAATAAGATCTGAAGCCAAAACTTGCTACAGAATAGTTTTAGCATTGTAATTTGTCTTTTGATATACGTAAAGTTTATCCAGAAGTACTCCCTTGCTCATCAGTATTTCTGCTGGCACAGGTCGTGCATTTCGAGATACGTATGTCTTCTCCAGGTGAAAGTTCATGGGTGAACCGACATAGTTTGCGCAATAGGGACCAGACAAACTTGGGGCACACGTCACTTCTGTTTTGTAGAACAGCAGACCGTGATTTAAAGTGCAGAAATTGTCATTCTGACCTGCTTTTATGGGTACTTCACAGGTTCCCAGCAAATCGTCGTTCCATTTACTATCTTCATCCCACACCTCGAATTTGATCTTGTCATTCTCTGCCAGGACAACATCACCCAAATCAAAGGTTCTCCCCCAGTGGGGTGAGTTGTTATTTAGGATCATATCAGTGCGGCCAACCTGAATGTTACTTTTGTCGAACACTTTAACGTACCCATCGGTCCCTGTGGTCGTGTCACCCCACAGGTCTTGAGCCCTCACGATCGTGACCGTTACCCGAGAAAGTCCACGCTTAGACGGGCAGCAGTCTGATGTGATCCCAGGATTGTTGTGACAAGTGCAGACGCATGGGTCATTTGGGTTGGTTTTGACGCCGTCTTTGCAGGAGTCGGTGCAGTTCTTCAAGAGGGAATTTTCCAGGATGTAGTCACGGATGGCTTGGCGCAAGTGTTTGCGTACTGGATCTTTTTCGGAGATCAGCTCATGCAGGGACTCCAGAGAGTAAGAAAGCATGTCTGGGTTTTGTGGTAGAGACTCGAGCCATTCTTTGTAAGCTGATGGGTCTTTTCCTCCCGAGAATAAGAGCTCAGGTTCTGTAGTGTGACCTCCGGTCACCTCGGTCAGCCTTTGAATGAAAAAAAAAACAACAACAAAAACATACAAACTTGAATTCCAGTGCTTCCAGAACAAAAAGAGGAATACCTTATGCATTTAAGCCCATTATGATTGTATTTCTTGAGTCACTTAATCAACACATGAAACTATACATATAATTCCTTAACACAACAAAGTAGGAACAACATTAGATATGAACATTTGGCTTGCACTTATCCACCTTAAGAGCTTAAGCAGAATTCCTAATGCCTCCTTAAATGCCACCTGAAGCTTTTTTTTAGCATTACTATGACTACACCACAAATGTGCCGTATAAAAATAAGTACAGTAAGCTTTAAAATGTGCAATTTTAACATCATCTGTCCACATGTGAAATTTACGAGCCAACATATTTGCCGTTCCATATAACACAGCACTGGCGCTGTACATCGTCATCATAATTTAAATCATCTCTAATAATGTGACCCGGGTATTTTATTTTATTTACCACATTTAATGCTTGGTCGTGTAAAGAAAAGGGGAAATTTCGCTTGCGATCCTCTTTAGTTTTAACATTCATAACCACCCTCTTTTAAATATTATATTTGATATCATGTTGCACACCATAGTTTGAACCTACATGAAGCAACTGTTGTAACTCAGCATTAAAAGGGGACAGAATAACTGAGTCATCTGTATACCTCAAAAGGTTGATAAGACTATCACCTATTACACATCCAGTTTTACATTCATTTAACTCCACAGAAAGATCATCCATGTACAAATTAAAAAGAAGCTGTGACAATGTTCCACCGTGCCAGACCCCATTTGTCATATAAAAGGGTGTTGATGCATTCCTGCTCCTTCTGACTTGTATGGATTGATGTATATACCAGTATATACATGTCAAATCCTAATCAAATATGGGAAACCCCTCTGTTTGTTACTTTATAAACAGTTTAGAGTGATTAATTCAATCAAAAGCCTTAGAGGCATCTAAAAAGCACTGTGAATTGTGCTCATAATACTAACCAACAGTGCCATGTTTCCTTTTACAACTAAACTGATTATATGTAGTTATCAAATATTATTTGAGCCTATCCATAAGGATACACTCAAATACATTTGAAATTATATACTTGCTAAGGCAATTGGTCTATAATTTTCTATGCTAGATATTTTACCAGTTTTATCTTTATGAACTAGTACTAATAAAATTGTAGATTCAGGTAAAACGGTATGTATCCTGTGAAAAACAAAACAAAGTCGTTACTAACTTCAGCAGGCCTAACTATCTCACCATCATCATTCGAAATATGACTTGCATCCTATTCTTGCCTCTCAACACATTTAAATATATCCTCGTAATATTTTCTCCTCTATTTAACAATCTTCTTAGCCCCAGCAACCTCTTCAATACTAGCTGGCAATGGCACTTTAATATTATTAATAACCTTAACTTTCCAAAATTCATACACAATATTTGGCTGACATTTCTTTGCCATTGAGTTTGCGCTCATGGTTGCCCTCATTTCTTCTCATGAACTGTACAGGATATTTAAATTTATCATTTGTTTCTTTTTCTCATATTCTGGGCCACAAATTAAAATTCTTTTTTGAAGTCAATTTCATAGTCAGTATTTTTGTCCTGTTTTCCGGTACAAATAACTAAACATTGTAACATGAAGATATATTTACTTTTAGAACAAAAATTGTTTCTTAAAACAAGAAAAAATATAAATGCGGTAAGAAAAATTACTTTTTGTTTATGTTTATTTGTCTTACCCCATTGATATTTTTTCTTGTTTTAATAAAACATTTTTTTTTTAAGTCTCAGAAATGAGACTTACCTCATTGTGCTTCTTGATTAAAGGTCAGCTAATTTTTATTTATTTTTCATATACATTTTTAGATATTTATACTGGAAAACAAGGCGAAACTACTGAATAAGAAATACACTTTTTGCAATGTGGCTGATAACCAATAAAGGCTGATATTAAGATCCTGTACTGTTTTATCTAAATAAATTGAATTCAAAATATGAAAAAATAAATATAAATTAATAAACACAAATTAAAATCAGTTTTTTTTTAATGCTACAAGTGAATTTAGGCACCACATCATATGAAAAATATAGATTTCCTAAAGAAAACATTTAGCAGTGTTATTTATTCATGTTTTTAAGGATTTACTGACAAGCTGAATAACAATAGACATCATAATTTAAACGCACCTGTCATTGAAGCGGCTGGAGAAGCTGCTTTTGCTCTCTGTTTTGTCCTTGTCTTCATTACAGTGCTTAGTTTCTGATTTCATATCTACTTTGCCAAGAACGCTGGCACTTGCCTCCACATCCAAACATGTCTTCACTTCATCAGTACTTAAGCCCTGAAGAGCGGTCTCACACTGTCTGATACTGGTCACAGAGTGTACACTCCCACCAAGAGTTACCTGGCAAAACAAAAAAAAGTAACAGACACTACTGATTAATGATTTGAATGGCAATGCATTTGGGCCCTTTGTAATCCATAAATGTGAAGAAAATTGCAGAGGATAAAACTAGAATTACCTTAGTGATGTAATGGGTTCCATAGGTGTTAATGAACTTGTAAAAACGGTTTTTGAAATTAAGATTGTATATCTTAGGAAGCTCCTTCACAGAGCGCTTGAACTCAGGATGGAGAACAGGCATGTTGGAGACCCTGTAGCTGGAGGTAGATATGGAAATGTCAGAAGAAACAGGAGAATATTGCATAATATGACTCTTTTCTTTCATTTATCAAGGAAGGTATAAGGCAATGGAAGCTGGTATGTCACACCTGTAAAATGAACAGGAAACACTTTGACTGGCAAAATTGTACTTGTCTTTTTTGGTCTTCTCCATTGAGTACTCGGCAAGCTTCGATTTAGTTCCAGCCAAAATGAATTTCCCCCCTGTATTGTGGTCAGTTTCTATATCCAAATTTGTACCCCAGTTGTTCTCAATGGAAGAAGTGCTGGAGCTGACCAGTTCCTCACTGGATTGGTACAGGGAACTTGATACTTGAATGCTGCACTTCTTGCTGGCTCTCCAGTCTACCACAGATGTAGGAAGCTTTTGATTAGCTCCTTCCATGTAGGGGTTCTTGCAAAGAGAGCATGATTTATCATTTTGCCTCCAGACATCCATGTCAATGACAAAGGCTCCCTTGCGCTGCATCTTGGTCACATCGTATCCTTCTCCGGCCAGGTTGGACCCGGGGGCGAAGTTTGCTTCTGCACATTCATTCGGTTTACCTTTAGTGCATGACTGCACGATGGGCAGAAAGAGATAAATAACAAGCCCGGCCCACATTCCTGCAAAATGGATTCAGCTAAGGTGTATGGATGCTCTTCTTTCCTATTGGAAAAAAAACATGAAAATGATGTGTGTATTTTTTATTTTATTTATATACTAATTTATTTAACTTGATATAAGAGTACAACATTGCACATTCAATGGTGACAAAAAAGGACTAAATTACTAATTACTAAATCTCAGACCTTCCCACTCAAAATTCTACATTATTATGAAGACAATTACCCACATCTATCTACAATAAATAAAATAAAATAAACAACTTCGTCACTTGTAACAAATAAAAATATGTTTTGATATTTAATATCTTTAAATAATAATACTTTTAAAGTTCGGTCTCTAAAACGTCACTACTTTTGAAATATTAACAGGACTGTCATAACAGGATGGAAGTCTTGTGCAGCAAGTTTTTATTTTATTTATTTATTAATAGTGTGTTGCACATAAACATGATGGAAAAGTGTTATTATATTGTATAGTAGTTAAGATTATGGAATTTGTGAGAACGTTTAGTGAATCTTGCCTATGGGGATCATACGGAATAATATTTAAGAAGAACAAATTTCAGTTACTATTTAATTAAATTTATTATTACTATTATTTAAAAGTTCCAAAACCCTCATAGTAATCATAATGTAAAAAAAAAAACATTGCATAATAGTAAATTATCATTGCCAAATAGAATTTGAAATAGTTTAACCGACACTTCTAAAGTAAAAAACAAAAACAAATAAATCCTTAATGCCTTAAACTGCAGTCTATAAAACGTCACTAATTTAGAAATATTAACAGGACTGTCATAACAGGATGCAAGCCTTGTGCTGCAGGTTTTTTAATGAAAGTGTGCTGCACATGAACATGATGGAATATGTTATATATTGTGTGTAGTATAGTTAGGATTATGACAATTTAGTGGATCTTATCTATAGGGGTCATGAGGAATAATATTACAAAATAACACATTTCAATTGCTTATTTTCTTTGCAATACATTAGAGGCATAACAAGCTTAAGCAGCAAGAAATAAGCACTGTGTTCTTTAAAAGGTGATGTAAAATTCTGTTCTTACCTTGAGCTACTCTGTTTTACCCAGCAGGCATTTGTGAGTGATGTGTGAAAGGGGCTATATGTAGGAAATAAACCTTAACTTGTGGGTGGGCTTTACCGTTATGTGCTACCAATAAAAAAAATACACTCATTGAGGGCTGGGTGAGGGTACGCTTTTCAGTTCAGAGAAATTACGTGGTCTTAAATGGCCACTGCAGTGCTGAATATACTCTGTGGTGAAGCACTCTAGACATGTGAAACATTTGAGCATTCATTTAAACGTTGACCTGTGCATTGTTAAAACAGCTGCATGTAGTCATAGACCTTGACCGTAGAACTAAACTAGTCAAATCAAAACTTTACTAAATGTTAATGTGCCTCAGTCTTGCTGTTAGTCACATTGTTCCTCTTGTGGCATTTGACCTCCTACACACTTTTCACAGTTTGGCACCCTAATGACCAAAAATGACATGAATCACTTTGAAGAATAAGTTAACTTGCTCTTTTATAATTCATTTATTAACCACAAAAATCTGCATGCAAGTAATTGCAAAGCATGCGAAGAGTATAGCGAAAACCCACAGAACACATCAAAGATCTGATAATCAGAAAGAAAAAGCTGGGCGTGTTGTGACATGTATAACTTCTCTAGATGGAAGGGGACATACTCTGTGCATGAGGAGCCAGCTAAACTAAGACCACAAGTTATATCTGTCTTGTAGTACAGCAAACCATGGTTAAGTCTACAGAAGTCACTTTTTACTCCAGCTTTTAGTTTGCTGCTGAGATCAAACTTCTGGCTCCAGGTTGGTGAGTTTTGGTTCCAAATCAATGATGTTTTCCCTAGCAAGACCTTATGATTTCTCAGGACCTTTACCTACTCATTGGTCTGTGATGTGTAACTTCCCCATAGACCTGTCACCTTCATCACAGTTACACTAATCTGAGCAAGTCCACGCTGTGCAGGGCAGCGGTTTGATTTTACTCCAGGGTTGATATGACAGCTGCACTTAAAAGGCTCTTTAGGGTTAGTTGCAATACTGGCCTTGCAAGGTATAGAGCAGTTCCTCCAAAGTAGTATGTAGTCACAAATGGCTCAGCGTAATTGCTCATATTTTGGGTTTTTGACTGGCAGCAACATACAGTATTGTTCAAAATAATAGCAGTACAATGTGACTAACCAGAATAATCAAGGTTTTTAGTATATTTTTTATTGCTACGTGGCAAACAAGTTACCAGTAGGTTCAGTAGATTGTCAGAAAACAAACAAGACCCAGCATTCATGGTATGCACGCTCTTAAGGCTGTGCAATTGGGCAATTAGTTGAAAGGGGTGTGTTCAAAAAAATAGCAGTGTCTACCTTTGACTGTACAAACTCAAAACTATTTTGTACAAACATTTTTTTTTCTGGGATTTAGCAATCCTGTGAATCACTAAACTAATATTTAGTTGTATGACCACAGTTTTTTAAAACTGCTTGACATCTGTGTGGCATGGAGTCAACCAACTTGTGGCACCTCTCAGCTGTTATTCCACTCCATGATTCTTTAACAACATTCCACAATTCATTCACATTTCTTGGTTTTGCTTCAGAAACAGCATTTTTGATATCACCCCACAAGTTCTCAATTGGATTAAGGTCTGGAGATTGGGCTGGCCACTCCATAACATTAATTTTGTTGGTTTGGAACCAAGACTTTGCCCGTTTACTAGTGTGTTTTGGGTCATTGTCTTGTTGAAACAACCATTTCAAGGGCATGTCCTCTTCAGCATAGGGCAACATGACCTCTTCAAGTATTTTAACATATGCAAACTGATCCATGATCCCTGGTATGCGATAAATAGGCCCAACACCATAGTAGGAGAAACATGCCCATATCATGATGCTTGCACCTCCATGCTTCACTGTCTTCACTGTGTACTGTGGCTTGAATTCAGAGTTTGGGGGTCGTCTCACAAACTGCCTGTGGCCCTTGGACCCAAAAAGAACAATTTTACTCTCATCAGTCCACAAAATGTTCCTCCATTTCTCTTTAGGCCAGTTGATGTGTTCTTTGGCAAATTGTAACCTCTTCTGCACATGCCTTTTTTTTAACAGAGGGACTTTGCGGGGGATTCTTGAAAATAGATTAGCTTCACACAGACGTCTTCTAACTGTCACAGTACTTACAGGTAACTCCAGACTGTCTTTGATCATCCTGGAGGTGATCATTGGCTGAGCCTTTGCCATTCTGGTTATTCTTCTATCCATTTTGATGGTTGTCTTCCGTTTTCTTCCACGTCTCTCTGGTTTTGCTCTCCATTTTAAGGCATTGGAGATCATTTTAGCTGAACAGCCTATCATTTTTTGCACCTCTTTATAGGTTTTCCCCTCTCTAATCAACTTTTTAATCAAAGTACGCTGTTCTTCTGAACAATGTCTTGAACGACCCATTTTCCTCAGCTTTCAAATGCATGTTCAACAAGTGTTGGCTTCATCCTTAAATAGGGGCTACCTGATTCACACCGGTTTCTTCACAAAATTGATGACCTCAGTGATTGAATGCCACACTGCTATTTTTTTGAACACACCCCTTTCAACTAATTCAACTAATTGCCCAATTGCACAGCCTTAAGAGCGTGCATATCATGAATGCTTGGTCTCATTTGTTTTCTGAGAATCTACTGAACCTACTGGTAACTTGTTTGCCACATAGTAATAAAAAAATATACGAAAAACCTTGATTATTCTGGTTAGTCACATTGTACTGCTATTATTTTGAACAATACTGTATGTAGGGGCTTCAGTGAAAACAAAATTACATCCAGTTTTTTTAGGCACTGAGGAGAGCCATTTCTGATGTGACCAACATTTTCCTTATGCAGTGCAACACATGTCCTTCACATAGAGTTGTTCAGGTTGTTGATTGTGACTTGTGGAATGTTGCTACACTCCTCTTCAATGGCTGTGCGAAGTTGCTGGATGTTTGCAGGAACTGGAACACATTGTTGTATATGTCGATCCAGAGCATCTGAAACATGCTCAATGAGTGACATATCCGGTGAGTATGCTGGCCATGTAAGAATTAGGATGTTTTCAGCTTCCAGGATTTGTTTACAGATCCTTGCAACATAGGGCTGAGCATTATCATGCTGCAACATGAGGTGATGGTCGTGGATGAATGGCACAACAATGGGCCCCAGGATATCGTCACCATCTCAAAATGCCATCAATAAAATGCACCTGCGTTCATTGTTCATAACATATGCTTGCCCATACCATAACCCCACCGCCATCATGGGCCGAGCGATCCACAACATTGACATCAGCAAACCCACATGATGCCATAAACGCTGTCTGCCATCTGCCCTGTACTGTGACGCTTGTAATGGAGGACAGGAGGCAAATGCAAGTAAATGATGTTTATTGAATGGAGGTTGTGATGAATGGATGCTGGAGAGTGACGCAGGGACCTCGACGGCAGCACAGACAGATGAGTGGGTGATTTGAGTGCGTTGGTAGAGGTGATGGTGGTGATAGATCCGTGAATGGTGGTGATAATCCGTGAATGGTAGTGATAATCCAGAAGCGGCCGAACAGGAAACAGAGCAAGAGGAGGAACGCTGAAGGACGAACAGACATGAACCACGAGGACCTCAAACAAGGATCTGACAAACAAAAGATGAAAGACAGGGCATTAGGTAGGCTGTTGGAATGAGCTGCAGCTGCCGCTGATCAGCAGTAACACCCACATGAAACAATTAACATGACGTAACATGAACACAACAGGAGACGGTGCATTCATGAACCGTGACAGTACCACTCCTTCTAAAGACGCCTATTGGCGTCCCCAGAATCTCTTACCTGTCGATTGTAATCATCGATAAGGGAGTGATCCAGGATGTCCCTAGCAGGCACCCAACTTCTCTCCTCCGGACCGTAACCCTCCCAGTCCACCAAGTACTGACACATGAAAGGCGGGATGAATTCTCCTGTACGCAGGAGGGAGTTTAAGGTGGACTGCCACCGGGCTAATGATCTTGGTGACAGTAAACGGGCCAATAAATTTGGGAGCCAATTTATTAGATACGGAGCGGAGAGGAATATTCTTAGTAGAAAGCCACACTTTTTGACCCAGGATGTATACGAGAGGCCTAGACCGGTGGCGATCGGCTTTGGCCTTAGTGCGTGCCCCCACTTGGAGTAGAGTCTCGCGGGCTCTAGTTCAAGTGCGGTGACACCTCTGGACGAAGGCGTGAACGGAGGGGACTGCGACTTCAGATTCCAGACAATTGTTGGCTCCAGGAGGAAGGATTCTTGGAGACCAAACATCGCAACACCCTTTCCAAATCTTGGTTGGCTCTCTCGGTTTGACCATTGCTCTGGGGATGAAACCCTGAGGACAGACTTACAGTCGCTCCCAGTAATCTACAGAATTCTCACCAAAATTTGGACACAAATTTGGGAGGGCGGGAGGGCGGTTATAAAATCTAGAGCGATTTGGGACCAGGGTCTCGAAGGGACCGGCAGCAGTTGAAGTAACCCATCAGGGGGCCGGTTGGAAGTCTTACCAGTGGCACAAATCGAGCAAGCCAAAACAAAACTGTGAATGTCGCGAGCCATAAGGGGCCACCAGAATCGTTGCTTGACCAAAAATTTAGTACGGTTAACCCCTGGATGGCAAGCCACATTAGAGCAATGTCCCCACTGGATAACGTTGGACCGTAATCCCTCTGGCACAAATAAGCGATTCGGTGGGCACCCGGGCGGAGGCGTTACCCCTTCTAAGGCCGTCTTGACCTTCGATTCGATCTCCCATGTGAGTGTGGAGACCACTAATGTCTCAGAAAAAATACACTCGGGAGTGGACAGGCGTTCGGAACTGTCAAAAATACATGACAAAGAGTCGGGTTTAATATTTTTGGAACCCGGGCGGTACGAGATAGTAAAATCAAAACGTCCGAAAAAAAAGTGCCCACCAAGCCTGCCTGGAGTTCAACCTTTTGGCAGTGCTAATGTATTCTAAATTCTTGTGGTCTGTCCATACAATAAAAGGAACCCCCGATCCTTCTAACCAGTGGTGCCATTCCTCTAATGCCATCTTAACTGGCAACAATTCTCGGTTACCAATATCATAATTTTGTTCGGCAGGAGATAAACGATAAGAAAAATATGCGCATGGGTGGACCTTGTCATCTGAGGGAGAATGTTGAGATAACACCGCTTCTACCCCCACCTCCGACGCATCTACCTCCACCACAAACTGATGTGCTGGGTCAGGGGTAATCAAGATAGGGGCTGAAACAAAGCAGCTCTTCAGTTTGGCAAACACAGCCTCAGCTGTGTCTGACCACCTGAACGCAGTTTTGACGGAGATCAAGACGGTCAGAGGTGCGGCTAGTTCGCTGAAGTTGCGAATAAAACGGCGGTAGAAGTTGGCGAACCCCAGAAACCTCTGTAGGGCCTTACGGGAATCTGGACTTGGCCACTCTACCACAGCCTTAACCTTCTTGGGATCCATGCGTATTCCCTCAGTCGACATGATATACCCCAGAAATGGAATCGACTCTGCATGAAACTCGCATTTTGTCCGACTTGATAAAAAGCCCATTCTCTAGCAACCTCTGATGCACTCGTCGGACGTGCTGCACATGTTCCTGGAGAGAAGAAGAAAAAATCAATATGTCGTTCAGGTAGACATATATGAACTGATGAATCATATCTCGCAGCACGTTGTTGACGAGTGCCTGGAAGACCGCTGGGGAGTTGGAAAGCCCGAAGGGCATGACCAAATATTCAAAGTCCTCTGGGGGTATTAAAGGTGGTCTTCCATTCATCCCCCTCCCTGAATCGGACCAAATGATAAGCATTTATCATTTTAAGTCCAGTTTTGTGAAAATCGACGCTCCCTGCAATCTCTCGAAGGCTGAAGACATCAACGGCAAAGGATAAGTATTCTTTACCATGATGCTGTTCAGTCCCCGGTAATCAATACAAGGTCACAATGATCCATCCTTCTTCCCTACAAAAAGGAACCCGCCCCCGCTGGAGAAGAGGAAGGGCAGATGAACTTCGAAGCTAGAGAATCAGAAATATATTTCTCCATAGCCACCCTTTGCGGAACAGAAAGTGAATATAATTTGCCTTTAGGCGGAGACTTACCTGACAGTAATTCTATGGCACAGCCGTAGGGACGATGCGGAGGAAGAGAAGCAGCACAAGATTTACTGAACACTTCCTTCAGGTGGAGGTACTCCGCGGGCACATTAGACAAATCCACCGCCTCCTCTTGTAACACAGACATAGACACAGAAGGACAGGCAGACACTAAACAAGACTCATGACATCTTTTACACCAGGTTAGAATGGAGTTAGAGGACCAGTCTATTTTGGGGTTGTGGAGGAGGAGCCAGGGGTGACAGAGGACTATGGGTGCCAGAGGAGAGTCAGAGTGATTGCCTGATGTGATGAGGGTGATGTCTTCAGTGATGTGAGATATGACCGGGAGTTTCTGTCCATTGAGGGCGTGAACCGTGATGTGGTGCGGAAGGGCTTTGAGGGGAATGTGTAGTGTGCTGTCCATGAAATTACCTTCTGCCCCTGAGTCCAGTAGTGCTTGACAGTCGTGGGTCTGTGCTGACCATCTTAGTCTTACCGGAAGGAGCGTAGATGATGATGAGGTCTTCTCGGCGGAGATCCCACCCGATAGTAGCCTCATACGTACTACCGGGCTTGGCCCTTTTACCAGACAGGTGTAAGCGGGATTTCCGGTTCCCCCGCAGTAGAGGCACAGGCCAAGGGATCTCCGCCTCTCCTTCTCCTCCCGGGAAAGCCGAGCTCGCCCTACCTGCATGGGCTTGTGATCGTAGAAGGGGCTGGCCGCATCTCCGCTGCTGAACCGCACGTCAGTCGGTGTCCTGGATGTGGTACTGGGTAAGCTCCGCCTCTCCAGCCGCGTCAGACGTGCGTCAACCCGCAAAGCCAGTTCTATGAGCCCATTCAGAGAAGTAGGGAGAGCCAGGGCGTAGATCTCCTTCTGGACGCGGTCAGCCAGCCCATGCAGGAACATGTCCCACTGCACCTCCTTGTTACAATGGCACTCCACCGCCAGGGTTCGGAACTCGATGGAATAGTCTGAGACGGATCTCTCATGCTTACGTACCTCAGCCTCTCTCCCGGCGACGGTCCGATCAAAGACCCGTCTCATCTCGGCGGAGAGTGACTGAAACGAGGCGCAGCATGGGTCCTGGTTCTCCCACACCGCTGTTCCCCATAATGCCGCCCTCCCAGAGAGCAGCACACGAAGGCCACCTTGGCCCTCTCATTGGCGAAGGTTCTGGGTTGGAGGGAAAAGTGCATGTCACAGTGGGTTAAGAAAGCTCTACAAAAGTTGGGCTCACCCGAGTAAAACTCCGGAATCGGGAGACGTGGTTCCGGCTGGGAGGGGGTCTCTGATGGTGCTGGAGGAACAGGCAGTGTGAGTGGCGCAGTGGGAGCTCGTAGTAGCTGGAACTGTTGGGTGAGCTCGGACACCTGCGTCACCAAAGCCTGAACCGCGCGAACAGTGTCATTAAGATTCTTGGAGGTTGTGATGAATGGATGCAGGAGAGCAGGGACCTCGATGGCAGCACAGACAGATGAGTGGGTGATTTGAGTGCGTTGGTAGAGGTGATGGTGGTGATAGATCCATGAATGGTGGTGATAGATCCATGAATGGTGGTGATAATCAAGAAGTGGCCGAACAGGAAACCGAGCAAGAGCAGGAACGCTGAAGGACGAACAGACATGAACCACAAGGACCTCAAACAATGATCTGACAAACAAGAGACGAAAGACAGGGCATTAAGTAGGCTGTTGGAATGAGCTGCAGAAACAATTAACATGAAACATGAAACAATTAACATGACATAACATGAACACAGCAGGAGATGGTGCATTCATGAACCGTGACATGTACAGTGAGAACACCTCTCCAAAGTGCCAGACGGCATCGAATATAAGCATTTGCCCACTCAAGTCAGTTACAACTGACTGCAGTCAGGACGAGACCCCGATGAGGACGATGAGCAAGCAGATGAGCTTCCCTGAGACGATTTCTGACAGTTTGTGCAGAAATTCTTTGTCAAACCGATTGTTACCGCAGCTGGTGTGGTTAAATGTGGTCTGTGGTTGGATGTATTGCCAAATTCTCTGAAACGCCTTTGGAGACGGCTTATAGTAGAGAAATGAACATTCAGTTAATGGGAAACAGCTCTGGTGGACATTCCTGCAGTCAGCTTGCCAATTTCGCACTACCTCAAATCTTGCGACATCTGTGGCATTATGCTGTGTGATAAAACTGCACATTTTAGAGTGGCCTTTTATTATGGCCAGCCCAAGGCTACGTTCACACTGCAGGCTGAAACGACCCAATTCCGATTTTTTTCATGACAGTCTGAACGACACAGATCCGATCTTTTCAAATGTGACCCAGGCCACTTGGGTATGTGGTCCTGAATCCGATACGTATCCGATCTTTTGAAATGTGACCTCCGTCTGAACGGCCAGGCCACATGTATCCGACCCGTACGTCATTGATACGCTACAAATGTCATAATTCTGCGTTGAAGTAGGCGGGAACGAGAAGAGCCACTCACATCAGTATCCCACCACTCCTGGCTGCGACTCCGCACTCACACGTTTCTCTGTACCGACGTTGCTAACAATGCTCCACAAAACGCCATGGCCAAAAACCTTGCTCTCCTCCTTCTTTTTAATTTTCTTCTTAAAACGAGAAGATTGTAATTGTGCTGGCTCCATTGGGAAAATAACTTTAATATTGCAAAAAGAGCTCCGCTGTTGACTACACTGTTGTTGACATCCATGTTTAACGTTAGCTACTTCCGCAAACAACGAGTGACGTCGTTCACCGTTGAGTACTCTTCTGCGCATGCGGGTCACTTCTGGGTCATTTCACGTTCACACAAGAGATCACAAAAGGTCGCATTTAATTGGAAATGTGAACGGCCTTGCAAAAAAATATTTTTTTTTCAAAAAATCGGAATTGAGCATTAAGCCCTGTAGTGTGAACGTAGCCCAAGGCACACCTGTACAATAATCATGCTGTCTGTTCAGCATCTTGATATACCACACCTGTGAGGTGGATGGATTATTTCGGCAAAGGAGAAGTGCTCACTAACACAGATTTAGACAGATTTGTGAACAATATTTAAGAGAAATAGGCCTTTTGTGTACATTGAAAAATTCTTTGAACTTTGAGTTCAGCTCATGAAAAAGTGTTGTGTTCATAATTTTGTTCAGTGTATATTAAATTATATTAATCAAAGAACAATAGAACATACAGGTGACCCGTGCTGGCAAAATTAGTTGGCATGCGCACGGACTAATTCTGATATGCAGAATATCAGAAAAATATGCAGTGTTACTAGGTGATTTTGCTTTGGAACCTTCCGAATACTTTACATTTTTCTCTAAATTGACTTTGCTGTCTCTATCAAATTGAAACAGGTGCAGCTCATTCATTTTGTTTTTCATATTCCAACAAATCATACATCATTTTGAAGAAAGAAAATATATATTTTTTAAATATTATGAAAATATATATATATATATATATATCTATATATATATATATATATATATATATATCTATATATATATAGATATATATATATATATAGTGACGAGCACTCCCAGAGGAATCAGCGTCGCCCTGGAAACCAAAGCAAAACACCTGCATGTCCTCGTCACCGGCTGATCGGTCACAGCTGCTCCCCATCAGCCAGCACATTTAAAAGGAGCAGATGTTACACTCAGAAGAGGTTCTTGAACCGAATGCAATGCTGGTCTAATCCCTCTCTCTCCACTTTGCAGAAAGCAGCGAGTGACCGACAGCCCAGCCACTTTGGAGCACATTTGGGCACCCACTTTCACCTTAACTGGCACAGAAGAGCACACGGGAAGCACCGGCCACCAGATAGCGGAGCAGCACCTTTCACCAGGCATCACTGTGACAATAAATCCACTCTCCGGGGCTTTTGATTTCACGTACCTCTTGTCGAGTTATTCTTCACCCCGTGACAATATATATATATATATATATATATATATATAATTTTATTTTTTATTCTATTTGCCCATTGTGACTCATTTTGTCAGCACAGGTCATATACAGTTTTGTTCAAAATAATAGCAGTACAATGTGACTAACCAGAATAATCAAGGTTTTTCGTATATTTTTTTATTGCTACGTGGCAAACAAGTTACCAGTAGGTTCAGTAGATTTTCAGAAAACAAATGAGACCCAGCATTCATGATATGCACGCTCTTAAGGCTGTGCAATTGGGCAATTAGTTGAATTAGTTGAAAGGGGTGTGTTCAAAAAAATAGCAGTGTGGCATTCAATCACTGAGGTCATCAATTTTGTGAAGAAACAGGTGTGAATCAGGTGGCCCCTATTTAAGGATGAAGCCAACACTTGTTGAACATGCATTTGAAAGCTGAGGAAAATGGGTCGTTCAAGACATTGTTCAGAAGAACAGCGTACTTTGATTAAAAAGTTGATTAGAGAGGGAAAAACCTATAAAGAGGTGCAAAAAATGATAGGCTGTTCAGCTAAAATGATCTCCAATGCCTTAAAATGGAGAGCAAAACCAGAGAGACGTGGAAGAAAACGGAAGACAACCATCAAAATGGATAGAAGAATAACCAGAATGGCAAAGGCTCAGCCAATGATCACCTCCAGGATGATCAAAGACAGTCTGGAGTTACCTGTAAGTACTGTGACAGTTAGAAGACGTCTGTGTGAAGCTAATCTATTTTCAAGAATCCCCCGCAAAGTCCCTCTGTTAAAAAAAAGGCATGTGCAGAAGAGGTTACAATTTGCCAAAGAACACATCAACTGGCCTAAAGAGAAATGGAGGAACATTTTGTGGACTGATGAGAGTAAAATTGTTCTTTTTGGGTCCAAGGGCCACAGGCAGTTTGTGAGACGACCCCCAAACTCTGAATTCAAGCCACAGTACACAGTGAAGACAGTGAAGCATGGAGGTGCAAGCATCATGATATGGGCATGTTTCTCCTACTATGGTGTTGGGCCTATTTATCGCATACCAGGGATCATGGATCAGTTTGCATATGTTAAAATACTTGAAGAGGTCATGTTGCCCTATGCTGAAGAGGACATGCCCTTGAAATGGTTGTTTCAACAAGACAATGACCCAAAACACACTAGTAAACGGGCAAAGTCTTGGTTCCAAACCAACAAAATTAATGTTATGGAGTGGCCAGCCCAATCTCCAGACCTTAATCCAATTGAGAACTTGTGGGGTGATATCAAAAAGGCTGTTTCTGAAGCAAAACCAAGAAATGTGAATGAATTGTGGAATGTTGTTAAAGAATCATGGAGTGGAATAACAGCTGAGAGGTGCCACAAGTTGGTTGACTCCATGCCACACAGATGTCAAGCAGTTTTAAAAAACTGTGGTCATACAACTAAATATTAGTTTAGTGATTCACAGGATTGCTAAATCCCAGAAAAAAAAAATGTTTGTACAAAATAGTTTTGAGTTTGTACAGTCAAAGGTAGACACTGCTATTTTTTTGAACACACCCCTTTCAACTAATTGCCCAATTGCACAGCCTTAAGAGCGTGCATATCATGAATGCTGGGTCTCATTTGTTTTCTGAGAATCTACTGAACCTACTGGTAACTTGTTTGCCACGTAGCAATAAAAAATATACTAAAAACCTTGATTATTCTGGTTAGTCACATTGTACTGCTATTATTTTGAACAATACTGTATATACAGATATACACGACATACAGTGTATATATATATATATATATATATATATATATATATATATATATATATATATATATATATATAACTATACCTAATATTTCTGTCAGACTATAATGTTTAGTCAATTTTTAACTAATCATTTAACTGATAATTCAAAGTCTGTTTTAAATCACATTCAGCCAAGTTAAAGCACAAACCTGTGCGTGCTCAGTTTTTTGTCTTTGCTCTGTTTACAGTGATGGTATGCTGTGTCTATGCTGATCCTCCCCATTACACTTGCATATGCCTCAACGTCCAGACATGATTTGATCTCATCCATCCTGAGGTCCTGTCGAGTAGCCATGCATTGTTTGGCACTGGTCACAGATTGCACAGCTCCACCGAGTTTCACCTGTAGAACAGATTACAAACAACAGAGACATATGTGACAGACTGAGACAAATAGCACACACTGATTTTTATATATTTTGGACAATGTAATGTGTGACAAACTTTTTAACAAGTCACAAGTAGCTTTCTTTTGTTTGGTTGTCATTTGTCTCTGGAAGCTTTTTTTGAATTCATAGCTTAGTTCCTGATGAAGAGGAGAGTGGCTTCTAATGCTGTAGCTGAAGACAGTAGTGTATTGTGCTGCACATACAGTCAATACATACATAAATACAGCACATAAACCATGACATATCACACCAACTGACTAATATATAGGTCCTTCTCAAAAAATTAGCATATTGTGATAAAGTTCATTATTTTCCATAATTTAATGATAAAAATTAAACTTTCATATATTGTAGATTCATTGCACACCAACTGAAATATTTCAGGTCTTTTATTGTTTTAATACTGATGATTTTGGCATACAGCTCATGAAAACCCAAAATTCCTATCTCAAAAAATTTGCATATCATGAAAAGGTTCTTTAAACGAGCTATTAACCTAATCATCTGAATCAACTAATTAACTCTAAACACCTGCAAAAGATTCCTGAGGCTTTTAAAAACTCCCAGCCTGGTTCATTACTCAAAACCGCAATCATGGGTCATTGACACCCTCAAGCAAGAGGGTAAGACACAGAAAGAAATTTCTGAACGAATAGGCTGAGTGCTGTATCAAGGCACCTCAGTGGGAAGTCTGTGGGAAGGAAAAAGTGTGGCAAAAAAGCTGCACAACGAGAAGAGGTGACCGGACCCTGAGGAAGATTGTGAAGCAGTGGACTGAGTCTGGAGTAGAAACATCCAGAGCCACTGGGGAGGAGGAAATGCCAAAATGCCTGAAGTCCAGTGTCAAGTACCCACAGTCAGTGATGGTCTGGGGTGCCATGTCAGCTGCTGGTGTTGGTCCACTGTGTTTTATCAAGGGCAGGGTCAATGCAGCTAGCTTTCAGGAGATTTTGGAGCACTTCATGCTTCCATCTGCTGAAAAGCTTTATGGAGATGAAGATTTCGTTTTTCAGCACGACCTGGCACCTGCTCACAGTGCCAAAACCACTGGTAAATGGTTTACTGACCATAGTATTACTGTGCTCAATTGGCCTGCCAACTCTCCTGACCTGAACCCCATAGAGAATCTGTGGGATATTGTGAAGAGAAAGTTGAGAGACGCAAGACTCAACACTCTGGATGAGCTTAAGGCCGCTATCGAAGCATCCTGGGCCTCCATGCCACGCCGCATTGAAGCAGTCATTTCTGCAGAAGGATTCCCGACCAAGTATTGAGTGCATAACTGAACATAATTATTTGAAGGTTGACTTTTTTTTGTATTAAAAACACTTTTCTTTTATTGGTCGGATGAAATATGCTATTTTTTTGAGATAGGAATTTTGGGTTTTCATGAGCTGTATCCCAAAATCATCAGTATTAAAACAATAAAAGACCTGAAATATTTCAGTTGGTGTGCAATGAATCTAAAATAAATGAAAGTTTAATTTTTAGCATTACATTATGGAAAATAATGAACTTTATCACAATATGCTAATTTTTTGAGAAGGACCTGTATTATAAGTCTTACCTGTAGTGTTTACAGGATGTAGACTGTTTAATGAAGCTGAACTTGTCCTTTTTGGTCTTTGCCATCGAATACTCAGTGAGTTTGGAGTTAGTTCCAGCCAACATCAGTTACATCCTGCTTAGAATGTTGCCAATTTCCAGGCCGACTTTCCAGTTCTTCTCTACGGTGGAACTGACCACCAGACTCGCTGGACTCATAAACGGAGCGGGATTATGACCTTTTGCAGTTTTGGGTGGCCCTCCAGTAAATGACAGACACCAGGAGCTTCTGCTTTTTGTCCTGCATGAATGGGTTTTTGCACAGGTTACACGTGTTGTTCTTGAGCTGCCACTTGCATGTCGATGACAAAAGTGCCAAGGCGTTGCATCTTAGTTATGTCGAAACCCTCTCCAGCCAAGTCAGATCCTGGCACGAAATTAGCATCATGATAGTCTGCTTCTTTACCCAAAAAGCATGCTGGGCTGGTTGGAGGAGAAAGGTACAAAAGAAGCCCAGACCACAGGATAAGTAAAGGAATAATTTGGATGTTACCCTGCTGTGATATACCTAAATCAGAAAGTAAACTTGAAAAAAAAAAAAATACAGTGCATACCTTAGTATATAATGTTCTTTGCTGATACTGGTTTTAATCACAAACTTTGTGATTTGATTGGTGTATCCAGACCATCCCTTATGTAGAAATGAACTAAATATAAAATAAGTTTTATGTTTATAATGAATAGGCAGGCTAGATTTTAGCAGTTTAACTTTCACTATGATATTGTTCCTATGCAAAATCGATAGAATAATGTTAACGCTTTTAGTGTTTCAGCATCATAAATTTTTTTTTGATTATTCTTTCAACAAAAAAAAGTTTAAAGATATTAATTTAGATATTATTACCAGTCAATAAACTCAGATTAACAATCGAGTAAATTTAGGTTATTTTTCACTTACCTACAAGGTTTTTTTTAAATTACAGTTAATCTGAGAGCGCTCAGCATGCAGACTGAAAAGTACCTATGCTGTGCTCATTTATGTACCACATGTGTCCAGCCTCTGCAATGGACAGGTACAAGAACATTCACACTTTGGTGGTCACTGACTCATCATGTGTGAAAAAATGTGTAAAAGGGTGGAATGTGTGTGAAAATATGTTGCTTGACATCAAGGGATGTGGTTTAACTTCAGCAAAGCAGATAGATGATGTATGCATGATATCTTAAAAAATATGACACATTAAGTGCCTATACCATAATTGGATAAACAGTTGCAATGAATCTTCAACATAGAAATGGAGACATTCACATAATGATATGCAGATGTCAAACTCTAAACATAGATGTTTGTCACTTAAAACAGCCCTTTCAGGTGGAAGTTTTTCTACTTGTTTTTAAAGCTCTACATTGTACTGCTGACTCAAATCTGTAAATAATGCAAACAGTATTATTGTATGCATGATGCATGTTATTAAGCTAAATTGACTGCAAACATATAAGGAAAACTGTATATATTTGTTTGTGTCATTTCTCCATTTTTAACATTATTACCTCAGTTCACTAGTTTGTTTTAAAGTAAGTGTCACAAATACAATGACTTGTTTGCAGATTTAATCAAAAGAGGTCACAGGCCCAGATGTTGCTAAAGATTGTGGTCTGCATGGTTTGGTCAGGGCATCATGACTCAAACTTTTCACATCAGTGGTTGGAAATTTTAATTTAGGCATGTGATATTTTGTTTTGCTTTAGTAACATGGATATTAAAATACTAAATAAATTAATAGATTTTGAACTGCATACATAGTCATACTGTTGATGAACAACGCTAAAATAAATGTGCAAGGAAACAAAATACATTATATGAATTAGAAACTCTTTACCAAACAACTTGAAACTTAAGCATGTGAACAGCTTTACTGAATCTTTTATTCAATCGCCTAAAACAGATTTATGCTAGAATGTATTTTCACTTAAAAGTTAAAGGCTCGTTATACAGAATAAAAGGCATACAGAAAACTTAAAACTCATTGATTGTCATCATGCCATCTGCAGTTGGAGACAGGGGTCTGCAGTGTCCCACACGTGTGCTTGTTGGCGTTATGCTTTAGTGAAAGGAAGTCCGACTAATTTTCTGCAAATCGTTTTTTTTAACTGATCGTTTCAAAGAACCGGTTAAAATCAGCGATTAATTTACGTCATCATCATGTGGTTTCTGGCGTCATGGCAAGTTATACATTTCAACAGCCAAAGCTAACCTATAGGTGTAGATTTCTGTTTATTATGCTTTTTATTACGCTAATTGTGTTTTAATTCATGTTGGTATTAATTTCATGTGTCCAATTTAGCTGCAGGTATGATCAGCGCTTTAAACCAAAATTAAAGAATCTAAATATCATTTGCATTTACAATAAACTGATACTAAAATTCCTTTAAATATCCTTTCTGAATCTTAATGTAATGTCTAGTAGGGCTAAACTGTCAAAATCAAATACTCAGTATAGGCTACAATCCAAATCGACTCATTATGAATCAGACTCGATTCGTAAGAGAATCATTTAGTTCGAATTATGAACGATTCGTTCAAACTCGACTTTGTTCAACAAATTCATTGGAAAGTTCCGACTCGTTCAGAATCGGATATCTCTACTTTTGAGTTATCATTATTAAAAAATAATAATAATAAAGACACAATGGGTGTCAAATAGACTATTTTGATGTCATCTTTATATATATATATATATACATATATTAATGGAAAAAAATATCTAAAGGGCACAAATTGAAACCATCCTGTCCTCGTGCCACCCCCAGCTCGTCCCAGTTGGTCCAGACTGGATTAGAAGGCTGCAGCATCAGCGGACAATAAGAAGAGAAGGCCGGGCAGCTGCGCCCCTCCAGCAGCCGCATGTTCCCGCACACCGGTAACAGTTAGCCCGTGAGAAAAGCGCCGCTGAATGTAGGAGATATTCACCTTTTGTGGCTTAGCCGCTTATCAAAAACGGATCTCCTCACCAGAGCGCTCGTTTAAAATTCTGCTGGCTGAAATCACTGCAAGCTAGCAGCAACATCACTTGGCAGTAGGTTACAGGGGAGACGTGTTCCTGTGAGCTGAGCTGACCACCACGTACATTCCTCCGTTCGCTGGATGACAAATGCCAAGCCTACGGATGGATATTTTAGTCGGAGCGGGGGGGATCACAGGAATGCGCGTGCCGCTGTTTGGGAAAAACTGGTTGTGATGTTTAACTGCTGCTAAGACATTGACTGTGAATCTAGTGTGTTCTTGCAGTTGGCACAATCAAGGTGAAGGCAGCTAGCCCATTAGCTCTCGAGCTATCCGGGTAGTGGGACAGGGAACAGAAAACGCATTGAATGGGTTTGATATCGTTATTGTTCAAATGAAAAAGCAAAGCACATGATAAGCGTGCACACTTTTTCTTTGCAAGCTGCACTTCCTTATTGGACAATAGTGCTTGTCACTGAAAAAGGAGCGGATGCCAGGGGATGCTTGATAGTATTCTGGGGGAAACTTGACATATCTATGAGAATTTTATTATAGAGCTTTTTTCCCTTTTACATCCGCTGAATATTTTAATATTAACCCCCCTGTCATATTAGTGAGTGACTACTCATGATCGGTGCCAAGCAATATTGTCCTATCATCACTACATTAAACTCGTACTGGCAGCCTATTTCTTTACCCTCAAAATACACCTGCTTCGTTCAGGTCCTTTAAATTGAGTCTTCTATCAGGTTCTTGCAAACACATGGGTCTTACAGAGCGCTGGTAGCTTAAATCATAGTGGATGCCGATGCTCTGGACGGACAGATGATGATGGTGATGATTCATTCACACACTACGGGAATATGAGGAAGTTACTCTCGGCTTGACCGAGCACACGGCTCCGCGTTCACGAAATCCATGCTATTCCCGATGATTAAATTATTACTCGGCGGCTATTTGATGATCAGCAAACGAAAGCCACCTCTCCTCGGGTTGCCTGTGAAGTCGAGCTGACAGAAGCTGGTAGGGTTTGTTTGAAAGGCTGGAGCAGGGTGTGACCGCACTTCGTTTAAATGTTACATGCCGCACTGTATATATCAGCGAAGCTCACTATGAACGCATCTTGGAATTTCTACGTCAATCCGTGCGGATGACGCCGCCACCGCCAACGTTCGAAAACAAAACGTCGCTGAGGCAAAAGTTCCTTTTTCAAATTCTTTCGGCTAAAGAGAAGGTCTGTTAGCCATGTAGCTGGCTGCACATGACGGGCTGGACTTCTCCGACTAATGTCTAGGGTGTCGAATATTTTTTTTTAGTCTGTGTTGTGCGTGGAAGTGTAGATGTATAGTGCAGTTATTTTAGCTTCGTCGTGACTGTTTCTAGTTGCTATGGCATTTTTAAACGGCCCCAGACTGCTGGACTGGGGAAACTCTCCTCCACACTTACAGTTCAACAAATATGTCCTGACTGGCTATAGACCCATCTCCTCCGTCCAGGAGTGTATCAAGAGTCTCTTCTATCTGCACAATGAGCTGGGGAACATCTACACACACGGTGAGTGAGAGAGCCTATTGCTTCAAAGAGGAAGCTGACAGTGCCCTCTCTCTTTATGTGCTTTTGTTACATGTCACCAGCTTCATTTTTTGTGTCATTTTTAAAACTTTTTTATATACTTATAATAAATCATTATTAATGAATTGCATTACTTCAATCATGTCCGTATGAGTTTTGCCCATCCTGGCTACTTAGGTCTTACCAGTATTTGCATTTGTATTATCCATTTATAGCTATAGTCTAAACCCCATTTAAATTATCAGTGTTGCTCTACCACCAGACACAGGAAATGGTTAATATTTCCTACTTGAGCACTGTGTGTTGTAACTGCAACTTACTAGCTCTTTCAGGAAACTACATGTTAATGGAAAAAATAAATAAAATAAAAAATAAATTATCTACATTCATGTTGGTCTAAACACATAAGACTTTCTTCTGAGGAAAGTTGTCCAGTCTCTTTCATGCAGCAACATTTTCCTCATTCATTGTCAAGCCTCAAAAGTCTCAAGTGTGCCATGTGAACTCGATACTATTTGCTGGGTTAGAGCTACATGACAGTGATGAAACTATGATGACAGAATTGTCTTCTTTTTTTTTTTTTTTTTTTGAAAAACCATCCATTTAAATTATTATACATCTACTCCATGAAATGCAAAGTTCTGCATCTTTTACTGAACTCTCCATCCCATTTTGTTGCTGTGTATGTCACTATGCACATAATTAATTGTTTGTCAATAACAAAAGGAGTTATCTTTTTAAGTAAAATATCACATATGCAGTGAGCAGTAGTTGCCAAGAGGAGATATAAAAACGTAAAATCAGGCATAAAGGTCAACTCCAAAGGAATTTCCGCTCGTAAACATGTAGGCTAAATTGCAGTCCTGTGTGGAATCAGCAAGCTGGGTCATGTGGTTGCCTGCAGGTATACTGTCTTACATACAGTACACTTTCCTTCCAAGAAACTGTCTTGTGGACTGGTAAAACATTGTTGGTACTACTTTATATTGTTTTGATACCAAATGACACACTCAAGGTCCGTGCACTGAGTTCAAAATTTTTAATGCGTTTTTTAATGTTCGTCATGGTAAAGATTTGTCACGCACCAAAACATATATGAAAACACATACATTTTAACCTGATCTGGAATTTTTTTGTGACGGACAATGTTTTGGACGAGAATTTCAGACTCTGTAAGGACCTGCAGTGTGCAAGGTTTCTGTGTGTGACAAATTTTTAGGATGATGAATACGAAAATGTGCATACGTATAAGAACATTTTGGACTCCATGTACAAGGACCTTCACACCGATGTGCATTGCTGAAAACCTAAGAAGAACGAGTGCATCTGTGCACTGCACTCTCAAAGTGTGTTCTCAAGCCAATGCTGTGGTTCAGAGTATGTTCAAGAGTGTTCTGGCCCACTGTAGTCAAGTAAGCAGAAATTAGAGATTTGAAATGAATGACACAGCTTAACCTGACCCGAAAGATGACTTTGCTGTAGGGAGCTGCACCAGGTTGCCTTTTTCGAAGAGGAAATAAAGAGGCATTCATTCTCTATTAATTATACATTTAAATAAATATAAATTCTTTATAAATAAGTAATCTAAACTAACTCTATGTGTACTATTTGGATTGGTAAAATACCTCCTTTTGGAGTTTGTAAGACTAGGTGACAACAAAGACTAATGAATAGGCCTGTCGCAGTAATCAATATATTGACTTTTCGTGCAATATATGTACATGACCTCAATCCTTTTTGATGACGCAATATATTGCACATTATATGTCATCATGTTTGGTACATTCCAATTCTGCCTGTGTTTTTTGCAGCTTCACGTACACAACTTGGTATAGTCATGAGGTGCTAGTTTAAATTAAAAAAAAATGCGTATACAAAAAAGGTTTCATCTGCAGATATGGTCTTGTTTAGGAACCTGTGCCTTTGTGCATAGACATCTGACTGCTGAGAAGTGATTGTGTTTTTCAACTTGTGTGTTGCAACAGTGTGCATCCTTAATTTACAGAGACAAGAAGGTCAGGGTAAAATTTGTAGATTGAAAAATCTCCATTCTTTGTGCATTTTATCCTTTGTATCCTTTGCACTTTTTGTTAGAAAATGATTTTTTACTTTTTATTCAGTTTTTTTATTTTATTTCCATGATCTGAATATTCAAGAAATTTGGAACTGTGTAGGCCCTCTTTTTTTATGCGTTACATTGTATATTCAGTGGCATAAAATAAATGTCTTTAAATTACAATAATTTAGCTTATCGCATTTATTTCTAGGGCAATATATCGCACAACAAAAAAATTGTTATCGTGACAAGCCTACTGTTGAATGAAAATCTATTGTGCATATTGTCAATTTGTTTTTGGTTTTTACATACGGCGATTTCCATTCTTGCATTTGAACGCTATACTGAGGTTCATGCTCCCTTCACTGTGTTTGCTTTGTGCTCAAGTATTTGTGTTTGACTTTGCATGTTATGTATGCACAATTGTATGGCATGTTTGCACGCCATGTCTTCAGAGCAACATTTGATGTACTTCATATCCACCTGTAACATCTGCTGTTTGAAACTGCTCTTTTCAGTTTCTGACTATGACTTGTAATCATTACTAGTCTTTTTCTGGTCTAACTACTTTAGATGTTTTTTGGCCTGTGGGCTTCTTTAAACCACATGCTGTTTTTCTTAAGGCCACTAATCAGCTATGATCTGACTGCAAACTTCTGCATAAATCGATTGATACTTGCACATAAACCACAGAATTGGTCAAAACACAGCTCACTCAGTAATGGAGAAAAATGTATCCCCATGCTGTCGAAAGACAAAAGTTATTTTAAGAAATGTCTCTCTTTTCTTGTTGTCCACACAATAAATTTAAAGGGGTTATATGATGTGATTAATTTTTTTAGATCTGATCTGTAAAGTTGCAAAGACTAAAGTCTCAAATCCAAAGAGATATTCTTTATAAAAGTTAAGACACGTCCACGTCCACCTAAAACGGCTCATTTAAACACGCCCCCACATGTTTACATCACTCTGTGGGAAGATATGCAAAAACGGTGCCCAAATGTTCACACAAAGAAAGAAGGTGTACCGTTTATTATCACTGTTGTCGCAGGTGCCATTTCGAGCATTAATTAGACCATGAGCTTTGTAAAAATCGACGCATTTCAGAAGGCAGGGCATAGAGGTGAAACAGTAATGTACATTATGTGGAAAATAATGTTTTTTTTTTTAACCTTAAACCACATAAACACATTTCATTACACCAAATACACAAAATAATGTTCCTTTTAGCAACATCATATGACCCTTTAAAGGTGCTGTAGGGAACTTTTGTAAAAAAAATATTTTTTACATATTTATTAAACCTGTCATTATGTCCTGACAGTAGAATATGAAACAGATAATCTGTGAAAAAATCAAGCTCCTCTGGCTCCTCCCAGTGGTCCTATTGCCATTTGCAGAAAGTCATGCACTCCCGGTAAAAAACAACCAATTAGAGCTGCAGTCCGCAACTTTGTATGTGTTCAAAATGTAGAAAAGTTTATATAATAAGCGAGTACAGCATTAATCCATTTTCCAAACCGTGTTTTTGGCTTGTCCTGAATCACTAGGGTGCACCTATAATAAGTGTTTATATTCGGACTATTTAAGATTGCTTCAGGGATACCGTGGCGGAGTAACCCAGTACCTTTGTGATTCTTCATAGACATAAACAGAGAGAAGTAGTTCCGGCTACGATGTTCTTCCGCAAGACGCAAGCAGTTCTGTTTTAAACCGCTAGAGCGTCAAAAGTTCCCTACCGCAGCTTTAAGTGGGACTCCACATCAAAAACATCATAGAGGTTTGGGATGACATAAGGGTAAGAAATTATGATAGAATCTTATGTTGGGTGCTTTGTCATGCTTTGTTAAATTATGATTATTAGATGATTTTTTATTTATTTTGTCAAGTCGAAATTATGACAAAGTCATATTCAGGATACGAAAAGTCTAAATTATGACAAATAGAGAATTTTTACATCATAGTTATGACTTTACATCTCTGATCATAATTATGATTTGCATTAGTTTGTCTTATATGGTGGATTTTTTTTTTACCTGATTAAGATGAATCATGTTACACTGGGGGAATGACAGGGGCTTAGAGAGAAAAAGAGTTTCACAAACAAGAAGACCGTCCAACAGTTTTTTTATGTTCTTCTTTGAGTCACTGGTAAAAATTAGGGGTTTGCACAAAAAGTTGAATTGTCAATCTGTAATTATTATTGGAAAAATAAGATAGAGATATTTTAAAATTCTTTTAAAATTCTGGCAGTTTAATGCCTACAAAAATGGCTGGTAAGGGACTACAATGAGCTTCTCCCGGGTCCATTATGTCACAAAACTTGATAACCAATAGAGATAGAGAAGGGGAAGAGAAAACGACTGAGGTGCCATTGAGCAAGGCATTAAATGTGACAAAGTATTATCTCTATCATTAAATAAATTAAGTTGAAAGAAAAAAGTATTTTGTCATCTTTAAAATTTAAGGCTGTGGGGTAACATTTGATTATGATTATTGATCCAAGTTAAAAATAAATAAATAAAAAATCCTAGTTGCTTGATTGAATGATTTAGGTTGACTGGACTAGAAAATAGTAGTAGGTCTCTGCAGAGCAAAAGCGGGCGTTTATTACCATGTGGGTGTTTTGAAACTGCTGGGTGTTTCTAAATCATGCAATCTAAATGATCCCCCTTACCCAACTCCACCCCTAAACCTAACGTCACTATGGCGTCAACCAGTCAGGTATCATGGTGTAAAAACACCCTTATCTGGTAACTCCCATTACTTTCCTGCAGAGACCTATACTTGTGGCTCTAGAGGCATTTTAGCGAATCACAACACACTGAGCCTGCTGACCAATCTCAGCCCATCGCGTATTTCAGAGGGAGGGGCTTCATAATAACAGGAAATAATCGATTTTAATGATTTGTTTTTAAAAACAAAGCATGAATACATGTTAGACTGCACCTCATAAACACAATCAAGCCTAGAAAAAAAATAAAACCAGTAAACCACCCCTTTAAATGCAGGGAATCCATGATAAATCTTAAGTAGGCTATGCAAAAAAAAAAAGTAAGTTATAATAACTTAAAATGTGGTTTTATTAACAAAGTTCGGGAGAAGCACGATCAGATAATCATCCAATTTGGTACAGGTGCATCTCGTTTAGCTAATCATCTTATAGCACGCACGCGTATATATATCCAGTCTTCCTACCTCCTGTCCCACGACAGTTTTTCGGCATAGACCGTCTGTCAGCATTCGGTTCGCGCTGTCCGTCATCTTATCACAGGCCCAATCTTCCTTCCGACGAAGATATCTATCCGCCGAACACCAACAAGCGTCATCGGTCAGCTGCTCTTCTCGCCAAGCCACACGTTGTGGCCAAAAGCTCGTGCAAATCCTTGAGCTCGCCTCACTCGGCAACACGATTTTCTCGCCAGGACCGGGCTCTATTATAATGCTGGATCGCAGCCGTGCTCCAGTTCTCCCCGCAGTAAACCTCTCTCGCTTTTTCAGCCGTGGCGCAGTTCGATGCTGCCTCCACTAGCGGCGAAGACCGTGCGTTGTTGTAGTGGCATGTCGTTCGTGAAAGAATCGTTTTTTCGAATGAATCTTCTAGGCGAACGAATCGTTCTCGGTTTACACTCATTCATGAAGAATTTTTCAGAGTTGTCATCCACAATGAGCGAGTTTCATATGAGTCTCAGAGATCGAGAGCTCTCATTCGTGAACGAAAGGACTAAACCGGTATACATGTCGAGTTGATTAAATAGATACATGTTGTTCGTAAACGCAAGGAACTCTTATCAATTTTGTTAAGATGAGAGTAAACCGGGTCAGTTAGCCATTTAGCATGTCAATCTTGCAAAATGTAAAGCGCAGTTATAGGTACTGTGCACATATTGTTTACATATTTAGCATACAAAAGATAAATTCCACGTTTAATCCCCGATTTATGAACGTGAATATATAGATCAATATATGAACCGTCTGACCAAACAATTAAAATGCTAATCATGCAAGAAAACCTCGTGATTTGCTCATCTGAACAATTTAAATAGACGTTATATATAGAATGCGCTTATGAAGACGCCAAAATTTGTTAAACGGCGTTATGACTTAACTCTGTCCGATGACGATGCCACTTTTTAACCACGAAGCAAAGGCTTTTTGCAGAGTTGTCATCCACACCGAAATGTCTAAAGACATCACATTTGCTTTACTGTGCATGTTTAAACCTCACTGAGATGATACAGACATAAGTTTCATGCAATTATTCCGGCAGGATCAATTATTTAAGGACATATTTCACCATTTACTGGCATGATTATTCAGAATTTTTCACGCTACTGCCTCGTGTTTGGCTGCAGAACAACAAGTGTGAGTAAATTTTCTATCATCTTTTTAGGACTGTTATATGAAAAGCATGCAAAGTAAATGTCTTTAGAAACGGCTTGAATTTGAATTACTGCAATTAACGTTACTGCTATAGACATGTCTATTGGTACAATGGTTTATAAAACTAAACATGCTACATTGTTTCAAAGCCTCTATTTTCACAGTCCATACTACAACAGGAAAACAGCATCCCAAATTTATCTGCTCCGGAGGCTGTTTAAAAGGGCCCGAAGGCCAAAACAAGAGGAAAAGATGCTTTTCCAACAGGACTGTATTAATTCAGACAAGGTTTGAGCAATTGTCAAATCAGCCAACAACTACAGCAGCCAAAGCAAGCATGAAGCTACTTTTACTTGCAACACGGGCCTGCACATCTCAGTATTTCCATCCTGTTACTTCTGCTAGCAGTGCAGGCTACACAGGTTCTTCAAGACATCACACACCCCAGCCCCTTCCCACGACCCACAGCTACAGCAGCTGAAGCAAACGTGAGGCCGCCTCCATTCGTAAACGCGCCCTCAACTCTTCCGCTCCCTCATGCTACTAACCATTTTTCCGTTCAGTGGCCTCCAGCTCCAGATTTGCCAGAAGGCAGAGGGTACCAAGACCTATTATTGGTCAGGCCGATTATTTCATTTATTTATATATCTATCTCGAACCCTCTTCAGCCAACCCCTCTAACGCCAGCTCATCCCCTTTCACTAAAACTCCTAATCTACCATAGCTAACTCTCCTAACATGCCCTATCTATCTGTAATGGTCAATCCTCACTTCAGCCATCCTTCCGCAGGAGCTTTCTCTGTATCTCCCCACCGCCGCAGCATTGTCCGCTCCCGCAGGAGCCTTCTCTATATCTCCCCACCGCCGCAGTATTGTCCGCTCCTGCAGGAGCCTTTTCTGTTTTTTCCTCACTGCCGCAGCAGTCTCCGCTTCCGCAGGAGCCTCTACCTATATTTCACCACTGCCGCAGCAGTGTCTGCTCCCGCAGGAGCCTCTACCTATATTTCACCACTGCCATAGCAGTGTCTGCTCCCGCAGGAGCCCTTTCCATCCTTCCCTACTGCCGCAATTCTCGCTGCCGCAAGAGCCTCAAAAATAAATAAATAAATAAATAAATAAATAAATAAAAATATATATTTTATGTCCATTCTCCAATTCAACCTCATCAGGCTCGCTTTTGTCTAACTCCGGAACGCCCAATCTAAATTCACGATGGACCCTAATTTCATCAACGACTCTGGTAAAAAAAAAAAAAAAAAAGAAAATTCATTGCGAAAGAACCCGACGTGAGATTTAGAATAAATTAAAAGAGGCTTCGAAGCAGAGGAATTTGCCTACATCATTTTTTGTAATCGCGTTACTCGAGGAATCGTTTCAGCCCTAATCTTAAGCAGCTCAAAAGGGGCCTCTCACATAATCCGATAGATGCCCTCGGTTGTTGTTCATCAGACATTTAAAAAAAAAAAAAAAAAAAAAAAAAAAAAAAAAAATTTATATATTCCTCCTTAAATCATGTTGTGTACTTGAATAATAGAAGCCTCTCAGTTATCGTTTCTTCGGCCAAAGTAAGGGCCCTCCAGCCATCGTTACAATCTCCTTGCCTATTTCAGCATCGGACAGGGCTCTCCCTTCCGGTGCAGCTGGGCAGTGGCTCCCTTCGGTCGCAGTGTGAGCCTTTCATCTGTCATTGAGTTGCGCTGCGCGCTCAGCGGCAGATGGGGGTATCCCTCCCGGTGCAGCAGAGCCACAGGCCCCCTTCGGTCGTTGTGACAGCCCTCCATCCGATGCATCAAATTAAGCCGCTTATACAGTCGCAAGGGGGACTCTCCCTTCCGGTGCAGCAGAGCCGCAGCTCCCTTCGGACGCAGCGAGAGTCCCTCCATCAGTCGCGTTTTCTTGCCTACTCCGTATCGGACGGGGCTCCCCTACCGGTGCAGCAGACCCACGGCTCCCTTCGGTCGCAGGGTGAACCCCCCGTCTGAGTTATGTTGCATGCTCAAGGGCGGACCGGGATCTCCCTCCCGGGGGAACACAGCCGCTGGCTCCCTTCGGTCGCAGCAGGAGCCCTCCATCCGATGCATCAAACCGTTCCTCGAATCTTCTTGCCTATTCTGCATCTGATGGGGCTCTCCCTTCCGGTGCAGCAGACCCACGGCTCCCTTCGGTCGCAGGGTGAACCCCCCGTCTGAGTTATGTTGCATGCTCAAGGGCGGATAGGGTTCTCCCTCCCGGGGGAATAGAGCTGCTGGCTCCCTTCGGTCGCAGTGAGAGCCCTCCATCAGACGCATCAAGCCATGCCTCGCTTCGCAAGGGGGACTCGCCTTTCCGGTGCAGCAGAGCCGCAGCTCCCTTCGGACGCAGCAAAAGTCCCTCCAACAGTCGTATTCTAGTTAGCGTCAATCAGGGCTCTCCCCTCCGGGGCAGCACTCCTGCTGCAGAGTTGCGAACCCCCTACGGAGGCTGGGAGAACCCTCAGAGGCAAAAAACCGTGCCTCCATAAACCCGCAATGGGGGACTCCCCCTTCCGGTGCAGCAGAGCCGCAGCTCCCTTCGGATGCAGCGGGAGTCCCTCCAACAGTCGCGTCTCTTTGCCTTCTCAGCATCGGACTAGGGCTCCTCTTCCGGTGCAGCAGACCCACAGCTCCCTTCGGTCGCAGTGTGAACCCCCCATCTGAGTTATGTTGCATGCTCCACGATGGCTAGGGATCTCCCTCCCGATGGGGTACAGCCGCTGGCTCCCTTCGGTTGCATTAGGAGCCCTTCATCCGACGCGCCAAACCGCGGCTCGAATCTCATTGCCTATTTAGCATCTGACGGGGCTCTCCCTTCTGGTGCAGCAGACCCACGGCTCCCTTCGGTCGCAGTGTGAACCCCCCGTCCGAGTTATGTTGCATACTCTATGGCGGCCAGGGATCTCCCTCCCGATGGGATACAGTCGCTGGCTCCCTTCAGTCGCAGTGAGAGCCCTCCATCAGATGCAACAAACCGCGCCTCGTACTCAGCCGCAAGAGGGACTCTCCCTTCCGGTGCAGCAGAGCCGCAGCTCCCTTCGGAGGCAGCAAGAGTCCCTCATTTCTTGATATCTGGCATTGTGCTCCTCCCATAAGCGGCATGGAGGGCTCGCTGGTAAGACGTTGCGAGCCGCAGCTCTCGTCGAACACTGCACGGGCTCTCCAGGTCGCTCTGCATTTTCTTCCCAACACGCATATTTTGGGGGGCAACTAAATTTTATCTCTCTGGCTGCTGTCCTATGGCTTTAAGCTTCTTTTGGGGAGTCATTTGGGTTCGGGCTATGCTCCGGGCCCGGACCCCTCCCCCAGGACAGCACGCCAAAATATGCCTACTATTTGCCTTCAGATTAGATGTAAGGGTGAACTCGTGAAATGTGGTTTTATTAACAAAGTTCGGGAGAAGCACGATCAGATAATCATCCAATTTGGTACAGGTGCATCTCGTTTAGCTAATCATCTTATAGCACGCACGCGTATATATATCCAGTCTTCCTACCTCCTGTCCCACGACAGTTTTTCGGCAACCCTCCTCCACCCCAACTCCTCACTTCTAATCTATTTATCCCAAATTGGGATAGGGGGAGTCATTTGGGTTCGGGCTATGCTCCGGGCCCGGACCCCTCCCCCAGGACAGCACGCCAAAATATGCCTACTATTTGCCTTCAGATTAGATGTAAGGGTGAACTCGTGAAATGCTCTGGGATGCGCTGTGGACTGTGTTAGTAAGTTTATTGTCACAGAGAATGTTATCGTCTGTTTTGAATCACTTTGATCAAAACAATCTTACAAAGTGGAATTACTTTTGATCAAATGAATCAGTGAAACGGAGTTATAATATCACCACCACAATTAGAAATCACATGAAATCTAAACGCACCAGTCGACTGATGAAAGATGAAACCGCAGTCCATTGCAGCTGTGCCCCGACATATAAACATGATAAACGTAGGCCGACTCGAGAATAAGTTCTGTACAGTAATGATCACTGTCTGCTTTATTATTTCCGTTTGCTCTGCTTGAGCTTGAATGCTTTTTCTCAATTTACTTTTTTTATTACTTTTATTATTATTATTCATTTTTTATTTTTATTTTTGCAAACATTTTCAGTTAAAAGAAAAACTTGAGATAAAATGTAATGGCTAATCATGAGCTTGTTCAGAAATGGTGTCAAAAACTTGATTATAAAAAAAAAAATTATAAAGTAAATCAAGTTTTTACCGTTAAGTATCATGTAAATAAGTATTCGAATATTCGTTTTTTTTTTTTTAATGAGCCCAAATATTCGAATATAGTATTTTTGGAAAATGCCCATCTCTACAAAGCCACTGACAGTCATTTAATGCTAAAGACTTTTAAAGATCTTTGTTTTAGTGTGTAGTTTGCATTTTTGCAGCTGCTGCTAAAATTAGCACAGCAAAGCAACTGAGACCCTCATTGCTGGGCCGTTCCCTGTGCCTCCATTAATCCATGTGTTCTTTAGTCTGCTTTAAACTCAAGGGACACAATAAAACACAGCAGGGCTTGTCTGAGCATAATGCCAAATAACCAAATAACCACCTTCTCGCTCTCTTCACAGGCCTTGTGTGTTTCAACAGCACTTCTGTATACAGTGACTCTCCTGAGCCTCTTTATCTTATCGTTTCTTTGTCTTCTCTTTTAGGAATCCCTCTGCTCTGTTTCCTGGTGCTGCTCCCCCTCAACATCCCTTGGTCACAGATCAGCGCGATGTGGCTTGGCGTTGTGCACTTCCTAGCCTGCCTGTCACCGCAGCTGGGCTCAGTGGTCTACCACCTCTTCATGAACCATAAGGGCGGCGAGCCTGTCTACCAAACCCTGCTCACGCTAGATATGTGTGGAATCTGCATGATCAACACGCTAGGTCAGCATCTCAAACTGCTGTCAGATTAACCCGAGCGCTCCATCACATTATCTCTCAGTACATCTTTTTGATTCTGTTCTGTTTTCCTCTGTGGATTTAGGTTTTTTTTTTCTCCGGCCACCCCACATTTGATATTTTTTATAGGTTGTTCATACCTAATGAGGTCACCTGATAAAGTGACGTGTCATTACATAATTTTAGCGGTGCACACTAAAACAGGCTATATTGCATTAGAGACGTGTGTCACAGCGGCCCAGTGAATAAGTAAAATATGCATTTCCTTTATATACAGTATGTAGTTATCATTCAGGCTGTTGCAACATTTTGCCAAAGGAGAAGTGTTGTACAAGAAAACAGTGTTGTAACTAAGAAAATAAAGGAGCAAAAGAGATATGGACATGAATCTATTAAAGCGCCTTACAACATGACAGTCTTCTCTGTTCACATCTAAAGCAGCAGTGACAAGCTGTTTCACAGCACTTCCACTGTCTCTTGCTTGGTTTGTTTGATAAAGATGTGTATGCTCGTATGGTCACGGCTCGTATCATGTGCGAGGAATTAGGAGCCGAGCAGAGTGCCTTATGAGCACTTCCCGACCTCCCGATCATTTTTAAACATGTCTTCGTGAGCGCTGTATGATGTTTCTAGCAGTGTGTACCATGCTTTTTAACTCTCTCTCTCTCTCTCTCTCTCACTCACACACACACAGGCATATGTGGTTTACAGTGACTCTCCATAGACGTAACGGTTTTCAAACTCTATATTCTATCCCCATGCACTACCTCTATCCATCATGTAAAAATGCATGTTTCAAATTTCAATTACACACCGTTTAGTATTTTTTAAGCCATTTGGTTTACGGGGGCACAGGAAGTGTGATACATTGTAATACCCCTGTCCTTGGTGGGATGTCGTGGCCTAGTGGTTAGAGAGTTTGACACCTAACCCTAGGGTTGTGGGTTCAAATCTTGGGCTGGCAATACCACGACTTAGGTGCCCTTGAGCAAGGCACTGAACCCCCAACTGCTCCCCAGGCGCCGCAGCATAAATGGCTGCCCACTGCTCCAGGTGTGTGTTCACAGTTTGTGTGTGTTCACTTCTGTGTGTGTGTGCACAATGGATGGGTTAAATGCAGAGCATGAATTCTGAGTATGGGTCACCATACTTGGCTGAATGTCACGTCACTCATTATAGATATTTGTGTCCCCATAAACCATATACAAGAACACACACACACACACTACGGTGACCAGACATCCCGGTTTCCTGTTGCTGAAAACTAACCTGTATGTGTAGGAAACAGTCACGGCTCGTATCAATATTTTATTTGCAGTTATGAGAGAGGGAGAGCATTTATATAAGGTGCGTTCGACTTGAAGCAGCACTGCACAGAATTATCACTGTATGACATCTAAGTACCGCGAGAGCGATTCGAATGCATTGGATCCATGTGCTCTCTTATCGCTCTCACAGTACTTTAATGTCATACAGTGGTCCTTCTGTGCAGCGCTGCTTCAAATTGAACGCACCTATCAATTTCATGCGATTGCTTTCGGAAATTGGCAGGTTGTAAAATCGTGCCGTGTATCACCTCGTCCATACGATTTTCCGATAAACTCACTCGTGAGGTGTGCATGGACATACGATCTTCAGACCATCCTAATTTGCACCGTGTATGCCTGCCTTAAGTGGCTGTTGTAATTGTATCACTCTAGTGATTACAGTGGATAGCTGTACACACGCATTTGTTGCTGCCATAAAGCAATCTCCCCTTTTTTGTAGATTTTTGTTCCCGCCTGAATGATGTGAGCTGTACAGTTGCATATTAGGCCACAAAAGGTATTCATCATAGTAACACTGTGTTTTGGTTCACTCACAGGAGCTCTGCCCATCGTGTACAGCACTCTTCTCTGCTACCCCTTCACCCGCACAGTGGCTCTGCTGATATACATCCTGCTCTCCAGTTACGCCATCTACTGTGCCATCACAGCACGCAGCAGAGTGCGGCGTCTGCGTTCCTTCGCCTGGCAGGCACTTTTCCGCTTCTCGTTTTTCCTTCTGCGCTGGATAGGTTTGGGCGGAGGGAGTCCCTCCTCACTGCGTCACTTCCTCACCATGGATGCACTCGCTGTGTTGGGCGGTGTCATCAATATCACACGAATCCCCGAGCGGTTCCGCCCGGGCCTGTTTGACTACTGGTGCAACAGCCATCAGATCATGCATGTGCTGGTGGTAGTGTCAATACTGTACCTACACTGGGGGGTGCGGGACGACTTAATATGGATCAACACGTATCACTGTCCCTCAGACTGACAGTGGCCCCTGCCGGTCTGGAATCAAGGGTAATAAGGCGTGAGGACCTCTTTTAGTAATAACATGTTTGGGAATGCGATGTAATTGGGAAAGAATGGTTTGGGGTCGGGGGAGGTTGTTGTGCTTTGTATATAACTGTGTGCACGAAAGTCTATAAGAAGTGTTTTACATGTTTTTGTTTTTTTTAGGAGACACCAGTGCCAGCTTTGACACACATGCTTGTTTGTGCCATCAGTAGCCAGAATGTACATATCCGTGTTTGTATAAACATTGGCTGTGCATGGCACTGTTTAGACCTGCTAGCTCAAACAAAGCTCATTTGTTTTTTGGTTTGAGACCTACACATTTTATAGGCACACACACACACACACACACACACATATGGGGTCTGACGTTATTTGATGTCATATGTTCACCAGCATTTAAAGCATTTATAACCACTAAATTTAGTTGTAGTTGAATAGTGAAAGACATGATTGAGCCCTTAAATGATTGGGTCTCAAAAAGCAAGGTTTAACAAATCACATAATCAAAAATTTCTTGCAAAAAATAGCATGACTTTTGTGAAAACTAATTATGGTTTGTCTCTTCTCAATTTTGCTGGTGATACAAACAAAGACCAATGGTGCAGAAATGATGTATGCACCACCAAATTTCAACGTATTACTCTATTGCAGACTATGCAGCATATCAAATGTAACATCAGTGCTAACACCACACACATACACACAGCAACATTTACTGGAAATACTTGAGTTGACTTTACTTGTTACATCACACTCTTTTTGTTGTTGTTCTTTTTTTTTGTGCCGTCTCCTTTTGTTCAGGTCCATATTTTTCACAGTCTCACCCTGATACCTGTAAGTGAAGGGTGAAGGGGTCATTCCTTGGTTTGCTCATTGCCTTGAGCTTTATATTTTTACTGGGTGGTTAAAGTTGCTGAGTGCCTGTTTTATGTCTTAGTGCCCTCTGTGACTTTGATCATGTTTGTTATATATTCAGTACCTGTGACTTTAATAATACCTGGGCAACATTTTACCCTACCTGCAGAAGATATTTTCTCTGCTGTGCTGCCGAAAAGTCAATTCAGCCTTGTACACTTATGGTTTTAATATCCTAATCTGTAGTTTGAAAGATTGGATTTTGTACCACTCCAAATTAGATTTAATTACTTTCTGACTTTTAACCTCAATATAGGGATGCACGATATTGGATTTTGGCCGATATTCGATATGCCGATATTTTCTAAATAATTTTGGCCGATGCCGATACCGATATCGATATATATACAAATATATACTGATATATTTACAAATATATACTGATATATTTAAACTTTAATTTTACTGAAGAGAAATCCATGTATCTCTTCTGTACTGATTCTACCATAAATTTATTATTTTACAAATGTAGACAGACATTCACATCTGAAAAACAGGTCAATTATTTCACTTGGAGAATATCGGTTTGGCTCATCGGCAGAAATATTCATATCGGCCGATACCGATAATGGTCATTTTAAGCTTTTATCGGCCGATACCGATGTTGTGCCGATATTATCGTGCATCCCTATCAATTATCTATGTAACCTTGGATTCAAGACGAGGCAAATTATTTTCTTAATGGCGTGCTGTTTGGACAAAGGCTTTAATTCTCTGCTGGCCATCTTCACCCACTGCGCACCTGATGTTCCCGCTCCTCAGATGTGGCAGATGAATATTAGACCAAATTAATGATTATCTAAATCCCTAGTAATAGGATGAACTTAACTGAATATAATTCATAATGGCCCCTTAGATTTTTAAGAAAAGTTGCCAAAAGACTTTAGCTTTAACAGAGCTGTTTGCAGTTGCTTAACCTTTATATCTACTTTAGAGTGTGATTCATGCAAACTAAACCAGTTCGTAATGCAGAATGCACTATGGAGATGGTCACATTGTTCCAAATGGGCTGTATTTATGCAGTTTTGCACATTTGGATTTGTTACCTTAGCACACTTATGCACTACTAAGCGGAACAAACCAAGGATGACTCTTCTAGCCCTTCCAACCTCACTAGTCTTAAAGAACAACAAACAAACATCACGATGTGATAGATTCACTGACACTATCGCAATGTAGCTTTTAGAATAAACATCAGTGAGGCCTGTTGTTCATTTCAATTACCTTCACTCTGTGTCATAGCCATTATATTTATTATATTTAAGATTAAGCTTTAACATTTGGCAATGTTTGAAGATTATTTATTTTAATACTACTACTACTGTTTTTATTTTTATGATTATTTTTTTATATATAAATTATTTGAACCAGGTGGGGATCACGCATCTTTACACAACCAGAATACTCTAATATCCTCTAGCAGAGATCAGACCTATTAGTGTAGAATCAGTGCATGTTAGGTCGAATGTTGCTCAGATGTATCTGACAAACTCTTACACATACTCAATGCCAAATTAAATGTTTGGTGGCCTCAGGAGTCCAGCCCTGATCTTAGAAGACCAGGGTGGTTTTAAAAACAAACCACACCACAAGTCCCTCAGAACAGGGAAGGTTTACCCCAACCCCTTTAATGCTATTAAATGACAAACATTTGACTCTGAAATCAAGTGGTGCATGGAAATACTAGTAAACCAATCCCCTTAAAACACAACATGCAATTGCTAATGCTTGTGCAATGCAACCCCTGACATATGTGCTTAATGTGCAGTAACAGAGCTAATGCATCAAATATATATTTGTCTTCAGAAATGGAATGAAATCACATGAGCAGCCCAGAGGCAATACAAACATATCAATTAATTAACTGCACTGTTTATTTATTTTTTACCAAAAGGGCTTTGGATCAAAGTGAAAACCAGTTAAGAACTTTAAAGTCCATATAGGTAACGTAAATACCTGTATGAAGACTGTATATGCATAAAATGCAAGTGGCATACATACTGACATTTTTATATATTCATATTAATATTTAGTGAAACAATGTTATAGGAAAATATATTGAATGTTAATATATTTCGTCTGATAGAGTGACACTCAATAAGGATTGTCCGATTTAATCTCAAAGGCATTAAAGATTTGATCATTCTGTAACTGTAAAAAGCTAAAATTGCGACATCACAATGACAGACCTGGCAGGAGAGTTAACAATGCTATTAGATTATTTAGTAGGGTTAACGCCATAATAATACGTCTGTACTACTATGATGTCATTATGTCTTTAATATGGTCGTTGGTTTTTAAACTGTTTAGAAGTTGCTGGCGAAATCTCTTTTTTACATTCAGAATAGTACAGAGATGTTTTGGTTTGGGGTCCTGATATGTTATTACCTCTGAAACCCACTGGATAACTATGCATAATCGAAATATGTACATATATATACACAAACACGTTTGTACATGTCAATTTCAAAAACAAGATGTTTTACCAGTCCTGAAAAGAAACAGCTCTGTGTGTTCACACCAACGTGTTTTGCTCAGACCATGCCATCCTGGGGTTTCCTCTTCTCAGGGTGCCCTGTCAGTGCTCACTTGCACTGAGTGACCTCAACAACTTTTCTTTTAATCCTGTTAGGTCTTCTTTGCTTGTCCTGGTTAAAATCGAGGACTGACTGATAAGTTGTATGTTTTTAAGGGCAAAGGTCGTGATGGCTTGTCAGTCATCAGGCATTTGGACCGTGCATCCTTCAAGATGCATATTGCCTTTATGGGGCCGAATGTGTCCAAAAATGCTGATCAAGGATGTGTTTATTCATGTAGTTAGTTAGGTGATGTGAGAATGTGAAGAGCATGTTACAGTGAGCCCTCAAGGAAATGGATTGCATTATAACCCATGTTTTAGAGGAGGAACAAGAATGATATTCTCATGGATGATGTTCTCCTGTCTGTATATTCTAATGTCCTGTGGTATAAATATTATGACATGATGTATGAACATATAATAACTTTGTTTTCTTAGTATGCAGGTGCTGGATAGCCTGTTAATGATCTTTTAAAAACTCATCATTGGTTACATTTTGCATTATTATGATAATGGATATATTGTTATTATTACTATTATTCTGAGATGGGTAACTACTATCAATGATAGTCTTAATTTAAGTACAAAGGCTGAGAATACTAATGCACATAGGAAGACAGGAAGTCTCTGAAAGATCTGTCGGGTTTTTTTTGTTTCCACTGCTTGTGTCTTTGTTGAATTTGGTTGTTTGGCATCATCTGGTGGCCACAGCGCTCTATAGACAACATAAATGATGTTCAGTTAAACCATGTTGACTTTCTGGATGAAGCCATTCACAAGTCACGCACTGAGCCTTATTGGCCATGTATATTTTTCTATTTTTATTTTTGTTTTGTTTTGTTTTATTATGTGTCCTAAACTAATTTATTGCAAAATTTACTATAAATTTAATTTTACATAAACATTTCTTGTTGTAAATGGTTTTATCTACAAGCGTGTGTCTCTGTTGGTTTGTTTTAAGGGCCTATATTTCTCTCTCAGTCTATTTGTGTGTCCACAGTTATATTTGTTCACACAATACAGATCTTCCAAACCCCATGGTCTCCTGCAGCGATTGTGCAATAAATTGAGGTTTATATTTTTAAATTGTCTCTTTTGCCTTTCTTTATTTCCTAAATGATTTGAAATATGCCTTTATATTTTGACCTTCGCTTTAGGTAACTCATGTTTGCCTAATTATTCTTACAGGTGTGGTGAAGTCCTTGTGTGACTGTGGGTGTCAAGTTTAAATATATATATATATATATATATATATATATATATATATATATATATATACACAGTGGGTACGGAAAGTATTAAGACTCCCTTAAATTTTTAAATATTGCAGCCATTTCCTAAAATCTTAAAAATGTCCTAAAAAGTTATTTTTTTCCCCTCATTAATGTACACACAGCACCCCATATTGACAGAAAAACACAGAATTGTTGACATTTTTGCAGATTTATTAAAAAAGAAAAACTGAAATATCACATGGTCCTAAGTATTCAGGCCCTTTGCTGTGAGGCTCATATATTAACTCACATACCGTCCATTTCTTCTGATCATCCTTCAATTTGTTCTACACCTTCATTTGAGTCCAGCTGTGTTTGATTATACTGACGACTTGATTAGGAAAGCCACACACCTGTCTACATAAGACCTTAAAGCTCACAGTGCATGTCAGAGCAAATGAGAATCATGAGGTCAAAAGAACTGCCTGAAGAGCTCAGAGACAGAATTGTGGGAAGGCAAATATTTGGCCAAGGTTACAAAAAAAATTCTGCTGCACTTAAGGTTCTTAAGAGCACAGTGGCCTCCATAATCCAATTTCCCAAAATTTTTTGTAACCTTGGCCAAATATGTGCCTTCCCACAATTCTTTCCCTGAGCTCTACAGGCAGTTCCTTTGACCTCATGATTCTCAGAACCCTTCCTAGAGCTGGCCGTCCGGCCAAACTGAGCTATCGGGGGAGAAGAGCCTTGGTGAGAGAGGTAAAGAACCCAAATATCACTATGGCTGAGCTCCAGAGTTGCAGTCGGGAGATGGGAGAAATGTTGTAGAAAGTCAACCATCACTGCAGCCCTCCACCAGTCAGGGCTTTATGGCAGAGGCCCGACGGAAACCTCTCCTCAGTGCAAGACACATGAAAGCCCCCTTGGAGTTTGCTAAAACACACCTGAAGGATTCTCTGATCTAATGAGACCAAGATAGAATTTTTTGGCCTTAATTCTAAGTGGTATGTGTGGAGAAAACCAGGCACTGCTCATCACCTGTCCAACACAGTCCTAACAGTGAAGCATCATGCTGTGGGGGTGTTTTTCAGCTGCAGGGACAGGATGACTGGTTGTAATCGAGGGAAAGATGAATCAAGTACAGCCAAGTACAGGGATATCCTGGAAGAAAACCTTCTCAAGAGTGCTCAGGACCTCAGACTGGGCCAAAGGTTAACCTTCCAACAATACAATGACCCTAAGCACACAGCTAAAATAACGAAGAAGTGGATTCACAACAACTCTGTGACTGTTCTTGAATGGCCCAGCCAGAGCCCTGACTTAAACCCAATTGAGCATCTCTGGAGAGACCTGAAAATGGCTGTCCACCAACGTTTACCATCCAACCTGACAGAACTGGAGAGGATCTGCAAGGAGAAATGGCAGAGGATCCCCAAATCCTGGTGTGAAAAACTTGTTGCATCTTTCCCAAAAAGACTCATGGCTGTATTAGATCAAAAGGTTGCTTCACTAAATATTGAGCAAAGGGTCTGAATACTTAGGACCATGTGATTTTTCCTTTTTCCTTTTTTAATAAAGTACAAAAATGTCAATAATTGTGTTGTTCTGTCAGTATGGGGTGCTGTGTGTACATTTAAAGGTGCCATATGCAAAAATTGAGGTAAAAATATCCATAACATGACCTACACGCATCAAAAGAATGAGAAGAAATAAGGGCGATGATGTCATTAAAAAAATGTCAAGTTATAGTGCTGCAGAGATATCAACCTTAATTAGCATTAGCATTACTAGCCCCGGCCCGACAGGTGTCGTAATACCAGTTTCGGCCATGGGAGGCGGTATGTGGGCAACATAACCACCAGCCAACCTGCAATACACGAATAACTCATGCGGCTTGTGGGCATGCCTGAACCTGATGTCAATCATGTGGAAAGTACAGCCCAGTACTCCCATTTCAGTTCAGGGAAGAGAGAGAAGGGATGTCTCAAGCCCTTGGCAAGAGACCACCACCCGCTACAGGGAAACAACCGTGCTCGGAATCACAAATCAAATCCGATAAGAATAGGAGCCGAACCAGAGTAAACATCGGCACTGCTTTTAATCGCTGGAGACAACTGATGGACCTGAAAGAAATGAGGTTCTACTCCGAACTTGCAACATTTCTTTTGGATTGGTAAAATTAGATGCTGTTAGTATTTCGCTAGAAGGTTGTTTTATATGTTTGTGTATTTGTTTTCGGGAAGTTATAACATAGAAATGTATCGAAGGCTGTTCGATAAACGTGCTAATGTTAGCGATGGCTAACCGTAGCTGCGTTTGATAATTAGCTAGCTATAACTTAACGTTACCCATTTTATTATTTCATAACTAACCTGCTCTGTCTAGTCTGTTGGTCTCCGTGTCCTCTTTGCTTCGTGGTTTTTCTGTGCGTGAAAAAATTGATGTGTGGCGTGAAAGCGTGTGAAAAGAGTCAATTGTGTGTGTCTCACGGTGAATGCTTGAGGGTTGGCACATTAGTTCCCAAGCAGAATAAAGGACAGGTTGATTATTGCTGTTTAGTGTTTGTATTAATCTATGATGTGTCCCTGTTTGCGTACAGGGTCATAAAAATAAATTAAAAGTGATACGTGGACCAAGGATTTCTGAGATTGTTCATTTGAAGTAAAGGATCCTAATATTTTGTCCACAACAATATTTAATGAGGTTAACTTATAACTCCTTGTGGTTAGTCTGCACGAGATCAACAAGCTTGTTTGCTTTGCGGCCGCTATAAATACAAAATAAGCATTTGATCTACGTTAGAGCGTCTGAGCGCTCACAAATCTTTCTGCAGCGTCGTGAGCAGAGCGGCAAGAGCGATTTTTGATGCTGCAGATGCCGGCGATGTAAATGCACAGTTAGGCTTGCCAAACATTACAGATGGCACCTTAAATGATTTTAGCAAATGGCTGCAATATAACAAAGAGTGGAAATTTTAAGGGGGTCTGAATACTTTCCGTACCCACTGTGTGTATATATATATATATATATATATATATATATATATATATATATATATATATATATATATATATATATATATATAACTCTGCTTATTAAATCTGTCACTTTTGAGAAATTGACCCTAACACTTATAACTATAGAGTTAATAGATATAAATATACACATATATAAAATTTATTTATATGATTGGAGTTCAACTGACAGTAAAAGTGAGGAAAAAAAGAAGAATATATAATAGTTTATTTTATGACTTATTTAGGCTTAATAAATAAAATCATCAAACCCAAATATCGGTAAACTAGTTACCACCAAACTACATATTATAAAAATATGACAAAACAATAAATTAACCTCTTTTAAACAGTATAAGTAGCTTTCACAATATATATTTGAGATGACAAAAATTCTGGCTAATATCATTACCAAATTGCAACAATAATTGCATTATTAACAACATTTTAGCGGAAAATGTGGTAACAGGTAACAGGCATTTACTTTAATACTGAATTCCACTGTTTTAGTGTTGACTATTGTTAAAACACAGCGTATGAAGTCCAGATAAACACGTCGGCCAAACCGCAAACTTTATGCTAGCGCACGTCACGTTTGTGTTGCTATGACCACGATGAAGTGTGAGATAAAGCGAGGTGCAGCTTCATGCCACGTAAATCACTTTAAAAGGAAACATAAAGCAAGGACACCTCCCTTTCTCATCTCCATCTCAAACTCTCACTTCCTCCTTGATTTAGAGTGAGCTCTGGCCGCAGCTGCTGGCGTTCACACACTCCTCTCCATCTGTCAGCGTCCAGCGTCTCATCCTCTCGCCTCAGGAGCCAGAGTCCCTCCCAAGCCACAGTTCTCAGGTACAGTCCCCCGTCCCATCATATTGTGTGTTGTGCTCCTGTCCGGTGTTATTGAAAACGTCAATAACTTTGCATTTTTATCTGCGTCTCAAGACCTAGTAAGCTGACTAACTAGACTGCACACTGGGCGCGCCTCAACGAACGCTTCCACACTGCCTAAAATACTGTTCAGATCAACAGGTTCTGAAACAGCCCTAAACTTCCGCTCGTTCATAATAAATTACGTTTTTACTCAGTTTACTACTGTTTTCTATATTATTATTTTGTCATTGTTAAATTTGTCGAGCTGCCTTTCGGAACTGTTTCAAGGCACGTTAAAATTTGAGGAAGTTTAGTAAGAGAACTAAACTGTATTTCCTTGATAAAGATGAGTCCTGCATTGTATTGAATAGAAATAATGCAGCCTATATAAGAGTTTGCTCTCATATCTTAAGCTTAGAAGAAATGATAAAGAACTGTAAACAAGTATTTTAAGCCACTATAATAGTAGTAGGCTAATAATCATTAAACTTAGAATTCTGTCATATACTTACTCGCCTTCATGTCAATCCAAACCTGCATGACTTACTTTCTTCCGGTGAACACAAAAGATGTTTGGCTGAATAAATCTCTCACATTCACTTTACTGGATGGAAAAATACATGAATGAAAACTAATGGTGACTGACTGCAGTTCAGTTTCTCACATTTTGCTGTTCAACATCTCCATCTTTGTTCCAAAGAAGAAAAGTCACAGGTTTAGAACAACACAAATGCAACCTGTAGTAAATCACGCCTTTACCATCCATTTTATAATAAATTAACAGGATTTAAACAAAATATGTTTTCTTTTTTTTTCTTTTTTTTTTTTTTTATCATGAGGAAAACATTTAGCAGTATCTTCGAAGCAGGTAGAAATAACTGTGTTTTATGTGTTTGTGTGGAAGGATGTGGTGTAACTGCAGTTCTGCAAATCTCCTGGGCTGCAGCAGTTGCTGTGCTGTTCATGCTCTCTGTGTCTTTTTAACGCTCTAATGCACCTTTCATTTTTCACTTTATTTTACTGAGTGCTGTGAGCATACAGGACATCAGTGATGCACTGCAAATAAGAGTGATGATTGTTAATCAACTAATTAAGCATATGCACAAGACTGCATTTGATATGGCAATGAGAACGGAAAAACTGGGCAACAAGGGTGTGAAACAGATGAGAAGGGGGCATAAAGCAAAATGCTTTATTACTAAAACCTGCAGGCAAAGTGGCATCAGACTTTTGAAGAAGTAGCCCAAGCATTTCCTTTTCTGTCACTTCATGCTAGTTTCCTTCCTCTTTCTTAGAGCTTATTGCCTAAATGCAGTTTTAAACATAGAAAGTTAAAAATAAAAATAAAAACGTTGAACAGATGCATTCTCTTTAGTTTTCACTCTTTTGATTTCATATCTGTTACTATTTGTAAGGAAGCTTACATTCAATCAATATATAATCATGTAGCTTATATGAAGATGCATATATTTTAAGATACACAAAACTTAGTGATTAAATGTAATGATTTTTCCACTTGTTTCTCATGTGCATGCTTTTTCTCTCTCCATGCCTCTGTCTTTCCTCAGGTCATCATGTCTAGGAAGGTGGTCAGGGCAAGTAAGTTCCGCCACGTCTTTGGCCAGGCGGTGAAGGCTGACCAGTGCTATGATGACATCAGGATCTCCCAGATGACCTGGGACAGCAACTTCTGCTCGGTCAACCCTAAGTTTGTGGCCATGATCGTGGATGCCAGCGGTGGAGGAGCTTTCATTGTCCTGCCCCTGAACAAGGTGCATCCAGATAGCATTTCAGACTCATTAAGCCCAAATTAATTATTTAATGAATTCAAATAAAGTCTTTATAAAACAAGTGATGTATTGTATTTATAGTTGGACTGATTTAGTCCAGACTGATAGTTTTAGGTCCAACTGTAACTTGTTACCTGCTTCAAATGATTTTCCGAGGCCTTTGAATTTTGAACCGTAGACATGTCATGCTGTGTTTGTCTAAATAAGGAAGTTCAAGGTTGGGTTTCGTATGTATGTGTCACCAGACCTAGCATCCCTTCTCTTTATGCTCTCTTGCATCTCGTTTTTGCCATATTTGGAGTGTGCTGCTGTCAACTCTGCACAGGATGTGGTGACAGCTTGCAGATTGAGTGAGTGACAAAAACTATGAGAAAAGGACAGCTGCCACTTAGACTTGGTGTGCCTGTTTTCTTAGTGTGCTTCCTGGGCTTGGTTTAAAATTTGAATATGTACTTTTTACTTCATAATGCTTTATGGCTGAAAAGTGCTATGTTTTCAAAATGCCTTTCGAAAATTAGCAGAGGCTGTTTGCATCTCTAACAGAAAGATGGTGGAAACATTTTCTTCTTTCTCTTCCTCTTTTTTTCTGGGTTGTGTAGTTTGTTTATTTCATTTGTTTTTTGTTTTGTTTTTCATCTTCTCTGTCCATCTTCTCTGGTCCTGTTTCTATATGTTGCTCTCTCTGCACTCCTTATACTAGAGGATGAAAGGGAGTTCTGTCATTTTCAATCTGCTGTGCATCTTACACTCTGTGCATTGCTCAATGCCAGCCATTGTTTCCCAATGAACAGGAGAATTTGAGTCAAGGCCTTTTATTTTGTTCGGGTGGCTTGAGGAGGTTGTGAAAGCTCAGTTTTGACACTGATAATATGATCATCTGGTTTTGCACAAACTTGTGGAGTTCACGCATGACATAAAGAGGTTACACAACATGATAGAAATACTGACATTCATTTTTTCAAGTAAAATTTTAACTCAAGTTGACATGCTGATAATATAATTTGTCATTTGTATTAAATTAGACATTAATATTAAACTAGTAGTCTCAGACATTTGGACCCCATTGTAAAAGAAGGACGACTCTTCTGGAAAAGATTTAAATATCTATTTGAAATTTTTAAGAACTTAAGCCACCAGTCACTTGATCTTACAATGGTTAAATTATCTTTAGACTAATATTATTTATATACATTAATATTTATTCATATTTTGAATTTAGATTTTAATTCTTTATAATTAAATTTTAATCAAGTTTTAATCATTTGTTTTTTTATTTCTATTAGTTTTTATTATTATAATTAGTTTTAATTTATGAATTCATTTTATTTAAAATGTATCTCAAAATAAAAAAAAAATAACTTTATTTCACTTTTAGTAATTTCAGTACTTCAACTTATTTTCTTTCAGTTAGTTACCAAGGCAACATTTCTAATTAGAGTTTTTTCATATTAAGCTTTATTTTCCATTAACAGTGGTTTTATTGAACAACAACAATGCTTTAGTCAAGTCATAATTCACTAATATTTCTTAACTTATCGCTGCCCTTAAATTTATAGTTATAGTAATAATAATAATAACAGTTTATAGAAGAATTCTGTGCATGGACTTGCACACAATGCGATTTCGGCAGAGTGAATGTGCTCTCTGTGTGCATGATGGGAACTCCTGCACAGTGCAGTCCTCTCTAAACGGGTTAGTAGTTATTAGGCTAGTTTAGCTGACACAGACCCCCCTCATCTGCCTGAGATCTCTCCTGCTCTTTCTGCTCTCTGTCTCTCAGAGATTTTGAGTTGACATTCTATGTTTAGTCTTTTTGAATGTGTTGTGAATGGGTTTATTTGGGTATGTTTGTGTTTTCCACCCTTTCAGTTTTCCTTAATGACCCATTCTTCCCTTTGATTTGTGTTTTAGACGGGTCGCATTGACATGTCCATGCCCACTGTCTGTGGTCACACTGGGCCTGTATTGGACATTGAATTTTGCCCACATAATGACAACATCATTGCCAGTGGCTCTGAAGACTGTAGTGTCATGGTGAGTGTTAATCAATAATAAATTAATTACTTTTATTATAAAATTGTGTACAAAACAGATCATACTAGGTTTGCTAGTATGATGCTGTATGAATTTGTTTGCCAGTTTAAAGAGGGAAAATTGTTAATGAAATGTACTTATCTAATACAGTTCCTATATCCTATAATAAATAGAATAGCCTATTTTTCATACATTAGAAACATGTATAATTGAACTTCCTTTATTTTAATATATATATATATAACAAAAATATTGAAAAAAAACTAATAAATCTAATGTAAAAGATCAGGAAATCGGCTGCATACTTAATTGAAATTAAACTGAAATCACAAAATAATTTGTTTTAGTAGTTAATAATTAATAAATAGTTTTTATTTCCAGAAATGTCATATTGCTGTTCAAATCACAATATATGCCAAAACATTTGCTATATAATTTTTAGTTGTAAGTCATGCAGCTCTCGATATAAAGAGTTTTAAAATGAAAACAATGGAAATGAAACACTCAAAAATAGATTAATGTTTTATGTTTACTTGCTTGCCATGTGAACATTAGCCGACATCAGATAACCGTGAGAATGCAAATGTGTTTTTAATTTATTGATATATTAACTTAAATTCAGGGGGTACTTTCAGTGAATATTTTACTTCTAATGTGTTTAACTGACAAAGAAGTTTGAGAACCCCTCCGAATCCCTTGAGAACCCCAGTTGCACAGCAAAAATTACCCCTTAGCACCACCTAGTGTTGGATGGCAGGTGGTGCTAAGGGGTAATTTTTGCTGTGTATGATACAGCCATCATTAATATTATTGTTTGAACACATTGACCATACTGGTGTGAAAAATATAACACTATGACAAGTTTAGCTCATACTACTTATAATAACATAAGGTCAATGTTGTTATGTAATAGATCTGGGAGATTCCAGATGGGGGTCTCATATCACCACTGAAGGACCCAGTTGTGAAGCTGGAAGGTCACTCTAAACGTGTGGGCATCCTCAGCTGGCACCCCACTGCCCACAATGTGCTAATGAGTGCAGGTAAACCAGCATCAGCCACCCACTCAATAGCCAACACCTATAAGTGTATCCATTTGTTCAAAAAAATAGAGGAAGTTGAAATGGAATGATGGCACCCTCTGCTGATTTTTCACACACACTTCTTTATACACATATACATTTTCTACCACTCTGTCTCCCTATGTCTTTTATTTACCTTGTCGTCCCTCTCTCTGTCTCTCGTTTTATTTATGCAGGATGTGATAATGTGGTGATCTTGTGGAACGTAGTTCATGGAGAGGCAGTGGTGCGCATTGACTCAATGCACACTGATCTGATCTACAGTGCCTGCTGGAACAGAAACGGCTCTCAGATCCTCACTTCCTGCAAGGACAAGAAATTACGAGTGATAGACCCCCGCAAGGGCACCCTCATCTGTGTGCGTGCATGAATTCCCTGTAATAAAATTACAAAATAATGTGAATAATGCTGAAAAAACGAATGCATGGGGCATAAATAATCAACATGACTGTATTGTTTACTGTTCGCCACATTGATTTTGTTGTCCCATCCAGAAAGTTCTTGTCTTGCAATGTCAGGATGCACGTGTTGCTGTACTTAAAAGATCTGAGCAAAATTCCCAAATATGCCGATTCCTTTTTAAACGGCTGAATTTTGCTGGTTAAAAATTCACTAAAAACAGTAAATGCTACCACATTTTTTTCCCTTAATTTGTACATTTTAAGTTCAGTGAACATTTATTTGAAGTTGTGAACATTTTTATAGTGTTCTTTTCTCTTTCTTGTATGTTCCTTTCTGCCAGCTCATTTACTGTCACGTGATTGGTCATTGCTCATGTGACCTCTTTCTGTGTATATGTGTGTTCAGGAGAAGGACAAGCCTCATGAGGGCTCCAGGCCAGTCAGAGCTGTGTTTGTGTCTGATGGGAAGATCCTGACCACCGGTTTCAGCCGCATGAGTGAGCGTCAGGTGGCGCTGTGGGATCCTGTGAGTACATTGTGTGCTTCGAGGCTCTCTTTTCAGTTTTACAAACAAGTGACTCATAAAAGTGTGTTTGTGGTTGCAGAACAACTTCAGTGAGCCCTTGAACCTGCAGGAGCTGGACACCAGCAGTGGGGTGCTGTTACCTTTCTTTGACCCTGACACTGGTGTGGTCTACCTTTGTGGCAAGGTAAGAACATAAGAAAGGCATTCAAGTTTTGAACCAAGTTCAGATTGTATGATCATGAAGAGATGTTTGTTTATGAAGTAGGATCTTTTAACCAGTGTATATGGTTTGACAGGGTGACAGCAGCATCAGATACTTTGAGGTGACGGACGAGGCCCCATACGTTCACTATCTCTCCATGTACAGCAGTAAAGAGAGTCAGAAGGGCATGGGCTACATGCCTAAGAGAGGCCTGGAAGTCAACAAGTGTGAGATTGCAAGGTAAACAGATACAACCTTTCATCCTGGCTTATAGTGTACTTGCTTTCTCTCACAAACATACAAAAGGTCAGCATTTTAAATTATGGATTATTGCATATTTATTTTAGGTTCTATAAACTCCACGAGAGAAAGTGTGAACCTATTGTAATGACTGTGCCTCGAAAGGTAAGTTCTTCCAAGTCAAAATCAGCTCAATTGTTGTCAAAGATTTTGGGTCTGTAAGAGTTTTTTGTCTGAAACAAACTAACAGATTTCTATTTCAAATAAATACTGTTAGCTTCAACTTCTATTCGTCAAGTATCACATTTTCCACAAACATGTTTAGCTGCAAAACTGTTTTCAAGATTGATAATACTAAGAAATGTTTTGAGCAGCAAATCGTCATATTAGAATGACTTCTGAAGGATCATGTGACACTGAAGACTAGAGTAATTTCAGCTTTACCATCACATGAATAAATTACATTTTCCATTTTCAGCATGGAGACATAAATGACATACCCAAAATTAAAAGGTTGCTGCTCATTTTTTTTTCTACTAGATCAACATATGTTCACAAATCGGACACTTCAAAGTTTACTGTTCAGAAATGAGAATTACTCAGACTTTTAAGATAATAGAGATATAACTGCTTATTTGTTCCACTGTCTTAATGTGGCATTATTTTTTCTTTGCTTTAGTCTGACTTGTTTCAAGAAGACCTTTACCCCGATACAATTGGTCCAGAGCCGTCAGTAGAGGCAGATGAATGGTTTGCTGGTAAAGATGGGGAACCCATCCTGATCTCCCTGAAAGATGGTTTCGTGGCTACCACCAAAAATAAAGAGTTCAAAGTCATCAAGAGCTTGATGTCCACCACAGCATCTTCCTCAAGCAACCGACAGTCTGACACTGGGGTAAGAGAACACAGGCAATCCTCTGCCTTTAATGCCTTTTATTTTAAGTGTGTAATTGTTCATTCTGTTTCATATACAGGACGTGCAGGGCTTGCAGAATGAGGTAAAGGAGCTGAGAGAGATGGTTGAGCAGCTGACCAAGCGAGTGAGCGAACTGGAGAGCAAGTAGCTGAAGCGAGACCCCAGGTTTAAAAGAAAAACACAAATGGACATGTAGAAGATATGCAAATAATGAAATCGAAGAAGGTGCATATCGGAAAGAACATTTTGTAGAATTATGTGAAAAGTTTTCATTGGATACCATTCTGCAGTCCATTTCAGACCAAATTTTGATCTTCAGGGATTTCACTTTCTTAAAAAGAATTTTTTAATGTGACCAGATTTATTTTAAAGCCCATTTTAATATATGTTTTATAGGATTTGAAATAAATGGCAGTGTTATTTTAACAAAGATTTATTTATGTGTCAAAAACTCATGTTCATTCCACAAACACACACACACACACACGTCTTAAATCAGTTAGTTTTATTGAAAATAAAAGGCAATTGAAATGAGTATGACCTAATACACACACAAACACCATATCACAATTTTACAGATTAGTGTAGATTCCTGTATCCTAAAAAGTTCTTGAAAAAATACAAAAGAACTGAAAGTATTTTGGACACAAGCTAAGCCCATCCCTGAATTTGAATAAACAAGTGCATTGTTTATTAACAGCTTAATTAAGAAATTGCAGCAGTACACCTTTAACTATGTAAAACTAATAAAAAGCTTAACGACATACCCACTATAAAGACTACTTGCTAACATAGACATGATATATTAACATACTGCCACTTCAATTCCTGCGACTACTCCTTCGTTTAAGCCATTTTATCTACACGTAATTCTTGCTTGGTGCAGAGGCGCTGTTGCTGTAGTATTTGGCGGTTCCTCCGGATCCTCCGGAGCGGGGTCTGCTGAAACAGCACAGCAAGCCTCCGGCCAGCAGGAGCAGGACTCCTCCTCCCCAGCCCACAAAGATACAGGGACCCAGCTCTCTCTTATTAGACTGCGGCACCAGTGGATTGTTGAAATCGCGCACGACATTATTAGCGGCCCAACTGACGGGGATGATCAGCAACAAGCCGGCGAGGATCATCCCAATAGCGGACACCAGACTCACTTTGGGTTTGACTTCTTCGTTTTCGATGCAGGTGGTGAAGTCGGCGCCGGCGCACAGAAGGAGTAGGGACAGGACCGTGAGCATACAGCAGATGATAGTCATGGCACGGGACGCCTGAATGTCAGAGCTCAGGATGAGCAGTGAGTCGTAGGATTTACACTGCTGCTGTCCTGTACTCTGCTCCACGCATTGCATCCACAAGCCCTCTGCTTGAACCTGTGTGGCAAAGGAAAAATATCAGATGAACCTTCCCGACCATATAATTCAATCATTCATTATCCTTAAAATGATTTATTTAGTCCATAGCAAAATGTTGTAATCGTGTTACAGTCTCCTTCTTTCTGTAAAGTAGACTATGCCTGACTCATTACGTAATCGAACATTCGAATGATTAAATAGGTTACTACACCTCTTGATGGCTATAGATATAAAAACACCTATCTGTCGGTCTGTCTGTCTAAGCAGCTTTTTCTTTTTAATATTTCGAGTTCTCATTATACTTTTACTTTGTTTTAGTAATTTCGGTGGGGTTTTTTTAAGGCCTATAGTTGTTTTTGAACGTTAATAGGTTTAAATAGGCGATATTAGCATTAACTTATTTTGATTTAAATTGTATGCCAAGGCAAAGTTTTTAAAGTTTGTCATTTAATATTTACATTTCAGCTTTATTTCATTCATTGAAAACATTTTTTAACAATTAACAATAAAAACACTTATGTAAATGTAAAGCAGTAAATAAAAAGTAATAGGCCTAGCAATTGTTTACCTGTGCAGTGATAATGTTTTCACCAATGAAAGCAGAAACCTTCCATTTTGGAACAGTAATGGTCACGATTGCTGCAATGAGGCCGAAAATTCCCAGTGCCATACACACGATCTGTACACCAGACGAACCCATTCTGAAAGAGGAATAAGGGAGATTAAATAATAATAATAGCCTAATAATATACATTATTTGCATGAAAAAAAAAAAATATTGATGCTCTGCTCTCAGTTTGGAAATGAGGTTAAAACTAAAAGAAAAATAAACAAAAATGGCAAAAGCAGTGAAGTGGTTTATAACCCTTCCTGTCTGAGTCATAAAAGTGGTATATTTTGTAAAACATGTTCTAGTCTAGTGCTTATTTGTTTCCACATAAACTCTGTTCCTCCTCCCTTCAGACAGGCCCATGCAGGAATTTGGATTTCAGAGCTAGCAGGAAAAAAAAAAAAAACATCTCTAAGATAACCCATATCATAAAGCAAGCCTCAAGTCTCAACAGGTCAGAAAATCTGTTTTTGCTACATTTGTTACGTAACTGCCACACCCTGAGAGGGGTCTCAGGTGCTGCTTGTTATTCTATTGCTTATTCTATTCTATTAAATCTATCCTACTTTTATTCTTTCATTTCATGATCTCACAGTGGTTTGCACTGTTGTCTCACAGCAAGAAGGTGCCCAGTTCAAGCCCCAGCAAGGACACACTTCTAGAGTTTGCATGTTCTCCCTGTGTCTGCGTGCTCTGATTTCCTCACACTGCAGATTAGGTTAATTAAACACTCAAATTGTCCCCAGATTGTGTGTAAAGACAAGATTTGTGTACGGATTAACTGGTTCTCGCTATGAATATAGCCATATATGCTGGATCGGTGTTAAAAAATAAGCAAACAAACTATTATTTAATTTCAGATGTAGGAAAAAAACACTGAACACCATTTCAGTGAACAGCCATATAAATATATATATATAAATAATTTTTATATAAATATACACACTGGCCTCCGAATGTCAGGCTTTTTATTCATGTCGAGCTCACTGAACTTCTCTCATATATCCTCAGGGTTTGCTCTTGGCTGATTCATAAAACTACTGTTATAATGTATGGACTGCACTGAAGTCCCCGTTCACTGAATTGTCTTCCTACACCGCACTAATAAAGCGCAATGATTGGTGAGAGCTAGAGAAGGTGACCAGGTGGTGCGTGGGCACCAGCAAAATAAATAACGGTAATTGTAGCTGTTTTTAGTTGACGGTGAATCATTCAGCAGCTCGATTAACATGCTGTCCGACTCCATCTACGCAATGATAATTCTGCTCTTAACTGAGCTAAAACCATGAATGAGTCACAAATTTTGCTTCTTATGCCTGTATATGTGCTATGATGTCCAGGTTAAACAATATTAACCAAAAGATAGAAGTCCATAGTGAAACCCAACACTTTTTTTGTAATATGTCATGATTTATATGTTATGTTACAAAAAAAGATAACATGATAAATATTAACAATGTAATACACCTAACAAATAATAAGGTTATCATCCATATAGTCATGGATATCAGCTAGGTCTTCCTCTAAATAGTTATTAGACATCCCAAAACAAAAAGGCACCGCCCTGTAAGCTCACGTAATAAGCCTATGTGAACATCTGTAATTGATTTTGATTTATTATTGATTCATTAAAGATTTATGGCTTCATTTACTTTTTTATTTCACATGAAATATATTTTTAATTTGATTTATATGATTTTTTTTTAAACAAATCATTTAACATTTTACAAACTTTTTTTTAACCTTTTTAAAAAAAATGTAACCCCGCTGTTTTTTTTAATCCGCAATCTTTTGCAAAGAGAAAATCTTTACCTTTTATTGTAGTTCGCTCTTGTTTCTGGTCGTAGTCTTTTCTCTTGTGCTTTAAGTTAGTCTCCCACCTTATCAAACGGTCCCCTCTTATGAAGATGGTGTTATACCAGGATGCTTTTGTAGAGGAATGTACTGGGTGGGGTCGAAACGACAGAGGCGGGCTAGTAAAGGCCAGACTGGACTTGTTCTTTTTCTCCCTCCTGCTTTTATTACCTCTTTCTATTTCATCCTCAAAGTGTTTACGGAGAGGGTCTGTCTTTGATATTTTTCCTTCATTAACAAAAAAAAACAAAACAAAACAAAGGTTTTCATAAATAATTAACTTAAGTGATAAACTAGTTCTGAATTTGTTTATTTATTTATTTATCTTTTTGATTTGTTCAAAATGAATGGCATTCATATATGAACACTGATCTTATTTTCACACAGATCACATAACCGTTGCATTACTAAATGGAAACATCCGTTCTTGGAAGTCGAAATCAAGATAATATGAATCATACGAATCTCGCAAACATCTGTCGTTATCATTATGACATCTCAAAAACAACCTCATATGCTTTCCTCGTAAGCTCTGTCCAATAACAGTTGAAACCGTACATGACGAATAGATACTATCAAAAGTTAGAGTGGGTGGGATTTATATTGCAAAACCTCTGGTTGTGCTAAAGTGGAACTATTGCAAATATACTTCAGGTACACTTGAAATGTCTTGCATTTAAAGACCATCATACAGAAATCATTCAATTCTTATTAATTATACATAAAACAAATCTTAGGCTTAATATGGTGTTTTGGAAGGAATGTTTTTATTCTAAATCTGAAGTTTATTACTTGGGGAATATTTTACTTTTATAGAACATGTTTTCCACAGGTTTATTTTTATTTTTAATGACTAATTCCATAGTTTTTTTATACATATTTAAAACAACAACAACAACATATAACCATGGTAACGTGGACCATGGTTCTACTTGTTGTGACCTCCATCTTTCAAACACTAGTCAGTTAAACTCTGCATTCTATGTAAGAACTATAATAAATTACATTAGGGCATAGGATAACTTAACAGAATAGATTTAATAGCTTCTTTCTGTGTAAATGTTTAGTTCTAAATTAATTTTAATCAAATGTTAATTCAATAAAAGCCTAATTAAAGATAAATATCAGTGTCTTATTTAAATTAGATGTTAAATATTTACAAACGTTTCAGTTCTTAAATGGATAGTTCACCCCAAAATGAAAATTGTCATAATTTACTCATCATCATGTCATTCCAAACCTGTATGAATTTATTTCTTCTGTAGAACATAAAACAAGATAATTTGAGAAATGTATTATTTTTTATTTTTATTTATTTATTATTTTTTTGTCAATATAAATCAAGCGTAACCAGAATGATTTGGTAACATTCTACAAAATATCTTCTTTTGTTTTCCAAAGAAGAAAATGAGTCACAAGAGTGAGGAAATGACAGAATTGGATATTTTCTGCATTCTAGCTCAAAGTCAGTGCTTTACTTTCAAGTGCATTTCTGTGTGACAAACATACGTGTGTAGCACTTTAATGTAGTAATAGATATCATTATTTGTTCCTGACCTGTTTTAATTATTTACTCCAACTTTAGGTCCTATATATATATCCCAGCAAATCATTCATGGGGAAAGTCATGGGCCAGGTGGGCTGAATTTGTTCAAGGCCAGTTTTTTACCCCAGCCCTGCCCTGGATGCTGGACAAGAATAATATACTAAAGAAAAAACCAGGTGACAATGATTTCAGTTGTCTGGTTATTTATTTTATTTCGTCATTGCTTCTTTTTGTGAAAAAAAAAACAAAAATACAATATTGTCTTTTGCTGTATCTGACCAAAGAACAACTAAACATCTAAAAAAATAAAAATAAGTGATGAATATTGCTTGACTGAAACAAAAAATATAAATATTAGCAAACTTAATGACAGAGTTTTAGTTACGCCTGGCAATGGATTGACTGATAAAATCTAAAGTTCTCATTTTTGTGAAGCTTTGTCCCAGCTGAAAAAAATAATAATAATAAAATCTAAAAGTCTTGGTAAATATAAAATTTGACCAGCTGTGTTGGGAGGGTGGGATTTGGTTAGGGAAACCCCACTTAAACCAGCAGGGAAAAACCTAAGACCAGCTGATACTGCTGATGTCATCAGCAAGGAGAGTGTGGGTTCAATCATCATCTGGCTGGCAGGATGTGACCTGCCAGTGGCTGGTGGCTGTTTCAGGCAGCTGCTGTAGATCTGTGATTATAACGCTTATCCTGACAATCTTGCTGCAAGGAAATACACTATTTTATTGTAATTGTTTTTATGACTGTTTTTTTTTTGGGATTGACATTTTAGTTTTTTTTTTCACATTTAAAGCAGTCAAATGAACGTGATCACGGCAGTTGCTTATTGATGCTTCTTTGGACACTCAACCTTTGGATGCTGTCTTTCTGAGAATCAGAATGGTTATCTACATTATCTACTCGTGGCTGTCTTGACTGAGAGGCCAGTGGAAGTGAAAATCGGCTGCCAGTTGGGATCACAGCAATTTGGGCACTTTATTTGGGTTAAACCTGCCTAAAATATTGATAATGAAAAAGAACAGACCCCTAAGAATACATTCATGAAATAATATATTTATATTTTGAGAGTGGTAGAGAACGCATTAAACTCGACAATAACCGACCAGACGGGATCTCGATCAGTCAAACACTAATCACGCTAAAATCCTCTAAAACATCAACAATGTAAAAGTAAGGAACTGAACAGGTTCACAATAAGAAATTAAACAAAATATGCAGAAAATGTATGGTTACAAAAACTTAAGGCACACTGTCGCCCACTCACTCGAACTGTCCTGCCCCTTCACCCAAGATGAGTGTGAAAAAAATGATTTTAATTGAGCAATATAATGGTTTATTTAAAAAATATAGTTGCCAAATGCTTTAATATGACACTTCTATAGCAACAATTTAGGACAGTCTGTTTCACAAAGTCGCATTTTAATTGTTGATGACACAATTTCCCACGCAAGCGGTGCAACTACTAAAACCCCTAGTGTTAAAATAACAGTCCCAGTGTTTATATAATCCACACTCAAAGAGTTACCCTGAAGCAGTGTCAAAGTTAATGAGATAATTAATTTAGTAATTGAGTGATGACTGAGCATTATTAAAGAACATCTGCTGTTAACAAACTGAATCACTGAAAGAGAGAAACAACAACAGAAAAAAAGACAGAAACACAGGAACTGCAACTGACTTCAGCCACAGCCATATTTGAAATCAACACAAGATAAAAGAAGACATTCAATCTCTCTAGATCTCAGCAAAGGATGATTCAACAACTCCACAAACAGCATCACCAGCCTCACGCATTACTAACAAGATAGATGCTGACGTTTTAGTTTTGTTTGAAGTTACCATTACTGGGGTCAGTGTTTGCTTTAGTTGGGCTCTTCACCCTTGACCTTGAAACATTAGAATTGTTTGGCTTACCATAACTGTTTGCTTGTTTATACATGTTTGTTACGACAGTCTAGTATTGATGATTAGGTTTCAATAAAAAATATCATCAGCATTTAGTAGCTTTCGTGACTAACTTCATTCAGAGCATTATCACTGGTAAGCTTAATGATTAATATTGTTAGTGGCCACATGAAATACAAAGCTTGATCCAACAGTTTTATGATTAATCTGAAAGTCTTTTTAAAAGTAAATCAGCCCCAGACATTTTAAGAGTGAATTATAATACACACATCAATAATCAGTGTATGAATCTCAACAATGGTGACAATCAATATTAATAGGTTAATTCACACCTCAGAAAAAAAAAAAACACTACTAAAAGTCACTACAAAAATTTGCAAAACAAAAGCAAATAGTAAGAATAAAATACCAAGACAGTTCAGGTGTGTAAATTATTCATGCAGCACTGCATGCTGGGAGCCATGGATGAGTTTTGATTGGTGCTCCCAGAATGCACTGCACATGGAGCTTTATGTTGATTGTCACCATTGTTGAGATTCATATGCTGATTCTAGTCTGTTCGATAAAGAAAAGTTTGAAAACTTTGTTCAGAATACGTTTCAAAAGTCTTTCAGTTTAATCTTAAAACTGTCAGATCTTAAGCATTATATATAGCATAAGATCAGTAAAAAAAATTACTAATTAAACTATCAGTTAACCAAGCCATTTAATGCTGAAAACATCTTTATTGAACATCTACATTTACATATAATCATTTAGCAGGTGCTTTTATCCAAAGCGACTTACAAATGAGAACAACAACAGTATACAAGTGCCATGACAACTTTCAGTTAGTCTAGATCAGAATGCATAGCCAGGGTTTTTTTTATTTTTTATATGAAAGACAAGAAAAGAAAGAAAAGTGCTAGTATTAGTTGGCTAGGTGCTGGCGAAAAAGATGAGTCTTCAAAGGTTTCTTGAAAATGAGTAAAGACTCAACTGTTCGAATTGAGATTGGGAGGTCATACACTGATATTGATAGTGGTAACTGAACTGATAAAATCAACATCTAAAGCCAACCCTGTGAGTTTTGCATGAAGCTGGTGATGCTGTTTGTGGAGTTGTTTACTCATCCTCTACTGAGATCTTGAGAGATTGTATGTCTTTTATCACTTGATGAATTCCTCAGCATAACATTTCATCTTGTGTTGATTTCAGGCTGTGGCTGAAGTCAGTTGCAGTTCTTGTGTTTCTGCTCGTCTTTTTTCTGTTTTTGTTTCTCTTTCTTTCAGTGATTCAGTTTGTTAACGCAATAATGCTCAATCATCACTCAGTTACTAAATTAATTATCTCATTAACTTTGACACTGCTTCAGTGTTACTTTAACACTGAGTGTGGATTATATAAACACTGGGAGTGTTAATTTTTGTGTAAGATTTGTTTTTTTTCATGTTTAATAGAGGGCTAGATAAATGTAGTTTGTTTATTATTTTGCTGTATTGTTATTTTTTGTCACTGTTCAAGTTGTTCTAGCTTAAAATTATGTATCTGTTAAATGGGTCGCAATGAATGTATTATGTCAGAGAATCGGTCGCAATGAGCTTGTGTTTCATTGTAAAGCAGACACAATTAAGTATTTCTGGTGGTTGTGGTGGTATCACTTATCTATATGTGTGATAAAACTGCTCAAATTTTTATTTCCTGGATGTCAGATTTTTTAATTTGGTGGCTATGCGATTTTGTTTGATTCAGTACTCTGCCATCTGTATTTGCGAAGTAGCTTTTATAGGTTAATTCACTCAGAACACATTTTTCATTGCACTGCTGTACTTTTCCATTGTATTTCAATGTAAACACGTTACCCGACATCTTAAATGCTGTGCTCTCCTCTCAGGTCTTTAGCAGCTTCTTGCGAATAATTCTTGTGCATAATAGCCTACATCATTCCAAAACATAGCGCTCAAGTTAAAAGAAATGCAGGTTCTTCAACACGTCTCTATAGACCATGTACTTGAAAAAAAACAACAAAAAAAAAACACTTCCACTGACCTGCCTCGCAAACAAATCTGTGAACCCTGTATTCTAATAGTTGTAGTAATACAGTCCGACATATACGTGAGTAGTATTATCCTATACGTTTCGAATAATAGACCTCTGTCAGCGATGATTGACAGTTTGTCATATGTCAAATGTGTACCTGGTCAGATTTATGAGTTGATTTATGGCTATATGACCCATCTGACAATGTGACTGACATGAAGGTGGTGTGTGTAAATCAAAAGATAACAGATGTTAGATTTGACTCTTGACTGATGTATTTATGACTTTATAATGGTTTTAGCTCTTACGTGCATCATGGTGGGGAGTTTTATGGAGTTCCTTCCTGACCAGTTGCTCACTTCCAGTCAGGAGGTGGTTGGGTTCTTCCTTAAAAAAAAAAAAAAAAAAATGAACAAAGGGTGTTTATTGTCACCTCGACAGGATCTGTGTTTGTTTTATCTATATGATATATGTTAATACCTAGACACCAACAGTGTGGCTACTGGCCCGTCTATATCCATCTTTGAATAAGGAGGTTGTCTGGACACATGCCTTTCTCTATGCAGACACACTCGCTTCAAACCAAGAGGAACATAAGAACCAACAGCAGAATGATGCAAACAAGGACATTTTGAATTTTCTGAACAGCATTGTCAAGAACCAAAAAAGAATTACAGAGTACCATCAGAGGGCCCGGGAGGAGCAAGCACATTTTAATCAGACTGTGACAACAACACTACAAAAACATGGGATCATCCTTAAACAAATACTCGCATTGCAAAAACATCATGATGGTGGACATGATCAGACAGCCCGTGATCAGGAAATGACTGTAACTCTGTTAAATGAACTGCTGGAACTTTTTAAATAGCGGTATTGGTTAGTCCCATTTTCTTTACACTGTTTTTAATTTAGTCACAGAGGATATTTTTGTCATTGAAGAAGTACGTTTCTTTGTATATGTAAAACGTACTGTATTTGTTTGATAGCTACGTTTTTTATTTGCGGAACAAAATGCATTAGTTTGTGAGTGATGTTTTGAATTTGCAAACCACACTGAGTTTGTTTGTAAATCGTTGGGTGTGAGTAAAACACATTTTGTGTGTGTGTGAGGTTTTGGCATGATTCTCACTCGATATTTACTCCTCTCCGGCGAATCCGTAACGTTAACGTTACTTGTGGTTGCGGAGGAGGAGAACAAGTATATGAGTGAGAAGAATCCGGAAAAACAGGAAGATGAAAAGCATATCTATATTCCCATGAGCGCCGCATCAAATGAAGACCATCCAGTTTCATGGTATCCAAGGGAAACTTCATTGAAGTTGAAGTGAACATGAATAAATGTCTCTCTGTCTTGTTTTAACAAAAGTATACATATTAGACCACACTGGTGTTTCTAAGGTGTTAGGAGGGTACTTCCTTTATTCTGTTGCCTTTCATCCACCAGACATGACACCTTTTCTTTATTCTTACCTGGAAAGGCATGTGTCCAGACAACCTCCTTATTCAGAGATGGATATAGACGGGCCAGTATAGCCACACTGTTGGTGTCTAGGTATTAATTTTTTTTTTACAACATTTAATTATTGAACAGTTACACATTTTATGTATTTTCTTATTAACTAGTAAAACTGCACATTCTGAACAATTATAGTTTTAAGCAGTGTATTGATATGATCACTGGCTTTACCATCTCAGTGAACCTATTTGCGCTGGCAATGAATATGCTGGTCAAGGCAGCAGAAACAGAGTGCAGAGGCCCCCTCAGTAAGTTCGGAGTAAGGCAACCTCCCATAAGAGCCTTCACGGATGACCTAATAGTGACAGCAATGACAGTACCAGGAGCCAGGTGGATTCTTCAGGGGCTGGAGAGACTCATGTTATGGACATGCATGAGCTTTTAACCTGCAAAGAAGGGGAAGGTTACACACAGACAGATTCTGCTTCAGGCTTGGAGAATACCAGATCCCGTCAGTCACTGAGAGTCCGGTGAAGAGCCTTGGGAAGGTCTTCAACTGTAGACTGAGTGACAAAAGGTGAGCAGCTATATACGAAGATGGCTGGGTCTTCCGCGTAACCTAAGTAACGTCGGGCTATATGGGAAAACCAGCAAGTTCAGGCTCCCTTTTAGCTCAGTCATGGTGGAGTTCATCATTGCACAGGAACATTTGCAGTACTCTGGATCCAGAGATGCCAAAGCGTCCGGTGCGGGGATTGTTGTGAGGACAGGAAGGAAGTTGAGGGCAAAATAGAAACACCTGCACGTCTACAACCAAGTTGCTGCCAAGGCCATTCACTTTATCAGGGAAGGAAAAAAGCCAGAGAAAGCACTGAAAAACTGCTCTGAAGGTTTGGTCTCCACAGCCAGGGACTGGGTAATGACAGTTGACCAGGAATGGCAGCTGAAAATTCCAACACACCTCACCCAGTCCAAATTGATACCTGACATCATCTTGGTTTCTTAGGTCATAAAAACATCTGATCTTGTCGGAGCTGACAGTGTCCTGGGAGGATAGAATGGAGGAGGCTCAAGAGAGAAAGAGGGAGAAATACCAAGAACTGGTGGAGGATTATTGGAGGAATGGATGGAGGACCAAGTGTATGCCAGTAGAGGTGGACAGCAGGGGGTTTGCCAGTCACTCCCTGAGCAAGGCCTATGGCACGCTGGGCATAACAGGTGTTAATCAGAGAAGAGTCATAGGCAACAACATGGAAGGAGCAGAAAAAGCTTCCAGATGGCTCTGGTTGAAGAGGGGAGAGCAGTTGGGGCAGCAGAATGCCACTTGGACACAGGTCGAGGTCTGATCAGCCTCGGACAGGTCGCCAGGATGAGGATGTCTGTTGTAAGACCAGAAACACCCGTGACACATGGAATCAACACTGATGATGTATCCAAGGTCGTGCATCAGAAGATGTTTTCTGTGAACTGTAGTTATTATGCTACACAAAAGTCTGTAAAAATACTATACAGTGTACTGTTAATATGAAGGAACATTGCATATTTTTCACAGGTGTTTTACCTGTTTTAAATTCCACATTGTATTTTGTGTTTTAAGGTTACAGGGTTACAACTTTAAGGATAACATCCTGGCAGAAAATTACTAGTACCTTTTCAGTAATTCTACATATTTTTTCTTACAGTCTACCTTACTGAACAACAATTATATATACAAGCTAATAACATGCTGTATCATAAATGTGCATATATTATTGACCAATTGGAATGAGCAACTTAATGTACATTTGATGTTTGTACTGTTAGGCATCTTTCTCCAGCTCTCTCCAGGTTGATGTGCAGCTTGGCTGTCTAGCTGTTCAGTGGTTTACTCTTTTTGGGTAATTTAGTTGAAAATATGTTTTTTTTTTGCATTTGAGTCACTTTACAAAAGTTGGCAAAAACTTTTTTTAAAATAGCTAAATTTGTTGCTAGGTGCTTTTTGAAAAAAAAACAAAAAAAGTTGCTAGGGTAGTCTGAAAAGTTGCTAAATCTAGCAACAAAATTGATAAGTTGGCAACACTGCCTGTGACTCTGTGTTGCTTCAAGCGCATCATTCTGCACATGGGATGTGCATAAGCGCATTGCGTCACTCTGTATTGGAGCCATACCCTTTCGTATACTTTTGCGTAATGAAAGATTTAGTCTTTTTGTTCTGTTCTATCATATGTTGCTGCCTTCATTACTATACTATACATTTAAAAGAAATGTATTTTCATTTTTAATAGTGTGTGTGTATATATATATATATATATATATATATATATATATATATATATATATATATATATATATATATAGGGTACTTGTTTTACATGAATGTATTTTACAGCAATACAAAGAGCAATGTGTGTTAACTTTTATTTGTTGCCCACAAAATAATGTTGCTTCACTAAATGTTTAATTCAGTTTAATATTTTTCACTCTTTCGCTGCTGAATTATCCACTAACCTATTTTATATATATATATTTTGTCATCATGGATTATGATTATTTAATTTTTCATTTGTTATTTTTCATTAAAAATTAAGTTGTCTATATTTATCTATATTTATAGTTGTCTATATATCCTTCCAGTCAGTTGGGGTTTGAACCCATACTGGGCAAGGATCCGCAAAAGTGTTTGTGAAATGTTCACAAGAATCTTTTGGCTCATTTAATTTCAAAACTGTATTACCCAAATGAACACTAGTATTACTTTGTTTTGATTTACAGTAATATCGCGCATATGTGCTCGAAAAGGTCAAGTATCCCAGAGTGCAGTCTGGACGATGGGGCGGGGCGACAAATTGGGGTGGAGCGACACGTGTCGCCCCGCCCACCACAGCGGTTATTGGTTTAAGATTAAGATGAGCTTATTGGTGTACAGATGAGTGACGATTTTACAGCTTATTGGTATAGAGAATTATGACGCTATTAGCAGGATTGGAATGCGGAAGTAGACACTCAGATGAATAAACTTTTAATATAAATTAAAAAGTGAATATAAATGTTGTGTTTTTAAAAAGTGAAGTGACATTCAGCCAAGTATGGTGACCCATACTCAGAATTTGTGCTCTGCATTTAACCCATCCGAAATGCACACACACAGAGCAGTGAACACACACACTGTGAGCACACACCCAGAGCAGTGGGCAGCCATTTATGCTGCGGCGCCCGGGGAGCAGTTGGGGGTTCAATGCCTTGCTCAAGGGCACAAATGTGTTTCATGCCGCAAAAAAAAAAAAAAAAACAGTCCTTGGAACAAAATCCTGTGTAAACAAAAGCTCAGAAGATCACCACGCCGGTCTCTTCCCTTTACCCTGGTGGGTTAAACTTGAAAAGGGCTCTGCACTGCAAGCGTTCCCTGATGCTGTACATCCGTCTGAACTCGTTCCGGTCAGGAGACAGGAGGACAATTCTTCCAGTTGGCCACAACTTATAGTGTAAAGACAAAATACATGAAAGATAAAAATAATAATACAAAAAAAGTTTAACAGCCTTCTACTACAAAATTCAATTGGAGAATGAGCATTAAACGGGGAAATCTTACTCTCTAGCCAGGCAAACTGTGCTGCTTTCCGAAAAACTTCGGAGCACATCCCTAAACCATCTGCAAACCAGAGAAAGGGTCAAATATGCAGAGTCACCCGCCAACAAAATAACTTCCCTGAGGATTTCCAGTGGAAGCTGTTGAATCAAAAACATACATAGGTTTATTTATATATGTATATAAAAGTTATTAAACATTATATAAACACTGAATACAGACAACCTTGCTTTAAACAAACTCTCATTAAAAACTCTATAGATTGTTGTCACAACTGCATACTCATTCTTTTATAATAACACTAATAAAATGTTAATATATACAGTACTGTGCAGAAGTATTAGTGTTAGTATTTTCACATTGAAAAAAAACTGTTTTAAGCCAATTATTTATATCTTTTGCTGTTGTGTGTCAGTAGGATATATTAGTTTACATTTCCACACATTCATTTTGCCATTAATTGTAATAATCCAGTGAGATATTTGTATATATTTGTATGCATGATCCACATGAAGATCTTTTACATTGAATATAAATATTTCTATCTTATATGGTGAACAAAATCCACATTAGATCGCAAACAGAAGTTATTTAAAAAACTTGCTGCTGTCTGAAAATGAATTAAGCTGAAATGTTTTTAAATGTCTTTGATGCTGATGTTAACTGATAGTTATATATTAAATAATCCACAGTATTGACCAATATAGTACTTGTACATAATACCAATTTCACATCTGAACAACTATGTAGCTGTAATAACTAAAATACCTCTGCATGTACACACATATGTAATTATTAGTTCTTAATGAATGTAATAACCTGCTTTGCTGGACTCTGCCTGAAGACATGGTGAATGGTGAAGTTCCTCCCCTCAGTGGTTGAGCTCTAAAAGAACAAATGTCAAGAGGTAGGTATATTGCTAGATATAACACCACCACCTCCTGATCATGTCATCCTGAATAATAATAATAATAATAATATACACACAAAAATCATGCATGTCTGTTCAAATAACTCGACAAATGTGATGCCATACCTCTGTAAAATCGAACCTATGAACTAAAGCCATGTACAGAGTGTACTGTTACAATCTACAAAGAACATTAAAATGAGCAATTTATAACAATTATTAACAATAATTATTCAAATTGAACGTACCATGGATAAATAAATGATCGAACATCGCATTTCATATTATAAGATATTTACACAACCACTTTTACTCACCTCAAGCAATCAACGGAATAGCGTTATTACTCTGCTGCTGTAGTTGCCACCGTTCTGTTTGTTTCAACGCAAACTGCCCCCTGCTGGCTCGGAGGAAAATGTCAAAAGCGGGGAAAACAAATATGGGCGGGGCGACACGTGTCGCTCCGCCTCGAAGTGTCGCCCCGCCCCATCGTCCAGACTGCACTCTGGGATACTTGGAAAAGGTAGGCAAACTCTCTCAAGTAAAGGAAGGTGCGATGTTCTGTGACGTCTACAGAGGGCGCTGGTGTGTTTGACAATTTCCCTGTAAGGAAAATATGAACAAACCTGCCATAAAACAATTAATGTTAATGACAACGTGAGCGACTCGGTTTACTAATGTGGCCTTGAGCTATTATTTATAATAATGCTATAGTCCCTAAACCTAAATTACATTATAAGTGCCAATAATTTCATAGCACGTACGTGAACATACCCCCTTCACCCGCTCTCTCCATTTTCACATTATTGACGTCATGGCTTTAGAAATAAGACGTATGTGAAAACTAACCAATGAGTGACCACACCGTCGGTTCAAATGTGAGAAGTAAGCCAATCATCCCCCTGCATCTGCCAGCGGAGGCGGGTCCTATCAACCTCCGTTGATTTCGCTCCTGAACAACACGATCCTTTTTTTAAGTTCCGTAGACGATGGGAGAAAGGGGGTTGTGAGGATACGGAAAATAGGGTCAGTCTGGATATTTTGGATGTCCATGGGACATTAAGAGAATCGAAATAAGAAGCGAAGGGGTACATAGTAACCGCTTCCTGGTGTTTAAATGCGGGTAGGCAATAGTTAGCGTCCTCAGGCTAACAGTGTTAGCAGCTAGCGATCAACCAAACGACAAAGGAAATATAGCCAGTAAATACACATTCCCATAACATATCTTTTATACGCTTTGCTTGTTCAGACTGAGGCCTTATTTTTTGACGAATCACCAAGACAACAGTAAACGGCGGACTCGACCTGTTTGAATAAACCCGACAAAATCCACTAAAATGGCGGAGCCGGACAAATTAAACATCGACTCCATAATACAGCGTCTCCTGGAAGGTGAGAACTTCTCTGCACATCTTTTAATTATTGACTGTTGTTCTCAAATGAAACTTGCGAAATCAGTAAATACATTTATTTATGTGTTTGTATTGAATTTGTGTCGTGTTACAGAAAAATTGGAAGCATATTTTCTGTCCCGAAAAGAGCCGGGGAAGTGGAGCGAATTAGCAGTTGCTAGCCAACCAGTCTACACCAATTTACTAAAACTCTTTTCGAGAGTTTTATAGCTATCACAACACAAGCAGTTATAGTTGAAAATTACATGCTCTGTTTTTTCATATTCTCATTATTGTGAGGTCATGAGCGGAAATTCGGAGAGTTTTTCATTCAATGGCTACTGGTGTGCTTGAAGTGATTTTCATTTCTGTCTCTGTCCATTTCACAGTTGCTGTTTGTTTACTTTCCACTTTAGCAGGGGAAGTCCTGTGCCTAATTAAAACCGGCAGCAATAGGATTACTCCGCTAATGAGGATGTAGTTAGTGGAAGTGATCTTCACAAGAGAGGCCCTCGCAACATGGAATAAACCCTGATTTGTTTCAAAGCTGCTGAGGAGAGTCTGAATTTAAACACTTCTTCTATATGAAAACGAACATTTAGCGATTTACAGTTGCACTGATTGTAAATGCTTTAGTCCTTAGGATTTCCTGAGAGTGCTATTTGTTGTATGTTAGATGATGATGATAATTACTGGTTTGGTTTTATTACCTGTTCAGGGACTTTACTGAAAAGATTTAATTGCATAGTCCTGCAGACAGCGTAGATCCAGGCTAATTTACAGCATAATGTCATATTAGATGGTGCCACTGTTTCATAGTTTTGGAAGCCCTTTCATCACTCTAATGTCCTTCAAGAAGAGTCATTTTTCTGTAATATGATTTGCAATTTGAAGTCTACTAAGTGGAAATATACTATTTACAGAAACGAAATATACAGCATAGTTGTGTTAATAAATGCTTAAAGTTTGGATTAAGGATATAGCCTTACAGAAAGACACTGAAAACGTGTTTTTGCTTATTTTCCCTGTAGCTGCAGTGGATCTGTCTTTTGTACTTAATGCTTACTAGTGTCTACTGAGGGTAAACATTGAGAAGCATAGCACAGATGGGCTCAATAAAACTAAGCTAGCAGTTTATCAAATATCTGAATCACATCAAGCATGCGTGTTGCATAACAGGAATGCTTTAGGCCTACTAAACTATGTACCATCTTTCCAGCTGTTTCTGTTGCAAAGGAAGTTGTGCCCACAGCCCGACACGGCATCTGAGCCCGTAGAAGCCCTTGTAGTTTCCACATAATTTGTCATTCATAAAATGTACACAAATCTTCACTTCTTGTGTATTAGTTTAGTGAATATTTATGGCTTTATAATGCTTTAATCTATTTTACAAAATTATATGCATTTACAAATGTTGTGTGGGCCTTTGTTGAGTAGATGTGAGGTTCAGACATGGTAATCACTGATGCTGGTGCATGGGTCAGTTTTTTGAGCTGCTGAACAGAAAATAAACTTTATTAACTTGGCAAGAAATTTAATGTATTTTTTTCCAGAATTTTTCATATGTAAGAAGGGAGAGAGAACCACACAAACACACACAAACTTTCTAAATATTGTCACACCAAGGACCTACAAAATAAAGGGATTTCCACATACACTGGACCTTTTACCTTTTGACTTTGGTACCTGTTGGCTACTTAGCTGTGTAAACCTTTTTTTTTCTTCTGCAAATCTCAGTAAAAAAATAAAATAAACAAGCAATCCTGATAATAGTTGTATTTATATCTCCTCATGTGATCCTGCTGTCCTTTTCTCCCTCAGTGCTTGATGCCTCAGTCCAAAGTCCTGATTCTCGTAAGGGGCTTATTTATTAGATGCTGCTCTTCAAATTACACAGATATAGATTACATGTAGATATCAGGGATGTCAATGAATTATCGATGATCGATTAATTGTCGATAAGAGATTCAATTGATTAAAGCTATCGATATGCGCAAAACTCGTGCGAACGACTGTAAGTGGTGGTGACGGCATATAAACGCATCATCACGCATTCCCAATGTACAAATTAAGCTTTTTTTAAAAATGTGATTTAAACTTTTAAATGTGCATTAAGATAGAAACAACACAAATTTCCTCCACATGGAAAGCAATAGAAATGTAGTAACTAAGTCATTACATCAGATAATTGTTTCATATCGTGTGCCTTGCAGGGCTGCAGGACCCAGGACAACTTGTTAATTCATTCATACAACTTATTAATTTGTGGCAACTGTACATGTTTATTTAATTTTGTTCCTTAACCCATGATTTAACTGAAATAAGTGAACAAATTAATAAACGAGAGAATTCTTGATCATTAAATTTAATTTCCCTTCCTGCATGTTTACCACAGTAAGAGATGCGAAAACAGTCATTAAGTGAAAGACAATCAAATAAACCTGTGAAATTAGAGGGTTAGATAGTGAGGATTTAGTTAAAGACAAAGTGACTAAATATTGTTGAATTTGTGGAAATTTGTGACCGACCGGCAAACCAGAACAAGGCCGCATAAATGTAGGCTATATGGACTCGAACAGCATCCAAAAGCATGGTCATCATGTAACATATTCCAGCTAACATATTATTTCTCTAATAAAAAAAGGCTTTTATACTATGCTTTTCATAATTGTAGCTTACAATTATTAAATAAATAATCGCTGGATTCAAAACAACAATTAAAAGTTGCTGAAACCGCCGCTGATGTTTTCCCGAGCATTCAATGATGTCACTAAATGGTGATGCCACAACAAGAATAATTCACAAGTTTCTGCATGGAACTAACCATTTTATAGTCCTACTACTAGCATTTTATTCAGGCTAAAAACCCTTTGAAGTGAGAAAAAGCGTTCTCTTTTTATTTTTTTTATTTAAAAAAAAAAAAATTGAGGGGCTTTTGAACATCTTGCCATTACAGATAGCCATTTCTCAACATGCATTATTTTGTCTGTAATTGTGGACTTGTGAAACGTTATTGCCCAAAAACCCGCCTAATTTTCTAAATATTACTGTTAATGTGTCATGAAATGTAATTTTAAGAGGTTTTCAGGCAAGAATGTAATTGTTTTAAACACAAATCTGCAATTTATTTGTAAAGATATTTGAAAATTTACTATGCCAATTTCAGAGCTCCAGGCGATCACCAGGCGCTCAGTGCTAATGGATCCACCGAGAGCAGCATTAGCTTGGCTAGTCCTTCAGACATGTTCTGTTGCCTCTGATGTCTCTGTAGTGATTGATGCAATTAGTTTTGGGTTGACTATATTTGACAGGCATTCATTGTTTGTCTCATGTCTCCGTTTCTGATCATATTGTTTAGGCTGAGCACAACGTTATGTTAAACTTTATATATTTAACTTAATTTTAGAATGGCTATTATTGTTAATTAAAACTAACATTTAACAAAAAGAGGCAGAGTTGTGCTTATTGTTGCTGTTCTTCGGTGATCGCTACTTTCCGGCATACACCACACCAACCAAGTAAGGGTACTATTGGCAGTGGAAACGCAAGCCTGATCAGGGTTACCCGTACCGAATCATACTGTACTGAACTGTACTGTACCGTAACGCTCAGTGGAAATGAGCCATTAGTTCACTTATGCTTTGGGCCGGCTCTGCAAGTGCAGTACGGTGAACGAATTACAATTGGAGTGTCCTGTTTACCAAAATGTTCTAGTGTACTTGGGTTACGCCATGCCTGTAGGTTAGTAATAATTACATGAAGTTACATTTAATCCTTTCTTTCAATTAACACAGCAGTGCATATTCTCACAGGTAGTAACCTTTTGTTATCCGGATCGCAATGCTTGTTCTGTGGAATGTTTCGAGATTCCAGCTTTTAAGTCTAGATCCTTTCGGTTCATTCTGTTCTGTATTGCAGCACTTGTTGTGCCTGAAGCTTTAGTGGCCAACCAGTGGAAAATCAATTGTACTGATTGCAGGTGACATAAAGGAAGCTTTTGCACACAGATTGTTTCCTTTATTGTTTTGCTGTGTACTGTTTACCCAGCATCTGCTAACATTTGTCTTTCTGTTGTGGTGTCACGTAAATGTTGTTTTCTTCTCAGATTGTCCCTCTATCTCATTGCCTTTATTGGATTTAAATCACCTCTGAGAACCTGAAGCATTTGAAGGAAAACACATTGATGTCCATGTGATGAGCACGTGCATTTCATGTATTTCACATTAGCGTGACACAGCTAGATATACACTTGTAGATAAATTTGATTAATTGCCTTTGTTGTTCTCTGCACTGTGTTCTCTTTTGATGTTTGAGAAGTGTAACACACCTACTAGCTACTGTTCAAGTGGTTTATTTGATTGTTTATCAACCAAGTACACCCCCATTTTTGTGGGAGGTTGAACTGTTCCCTGCACTACCTTTTATACTTATTTATGGAATTTAGCACACCTAACCTTGCACACCTACTGGTTATCGTTTGAGTAGTTTATTTGCTTGTTTGTCATAGGTCCAGCCTCACCCTTGTGTTGGGTCTAATCTCTGTGATGCTTATTGGCCCCATGACTAACTTTAGAGCAAGTGCTGTTAGGGCATTAGCCGGCCTTAATCTGGGTTTAAAGGGACAAGCGGCAGGATCCTATTTATACCCACTTTTCACTGGCTGAGCCGAAGGACTTCAAGTCACTGTCCAGACCCTCAGGTCACTTGTCTGCTGCCTGTGACCTTAACGGTCTTCTTTTATGTGACCCCACCTAACTGGTAGACTATACCTTTGGTGTGCGTCATCTGATTTGTTTTTTAAAAGTTCTCTATTAAAACGAAGCTGTGGTATTTCACATCAGTTATTGGTTACCAAAAGGCGAAGTGGTTGGTCCACGATATGGAAGTCAAATTCGGTTTATTGTCTTTCCTTTATAGGACAAGACAGAACGTGAAAGCTTCCCAGGTGACTTGGATGCAAAACATAAGCCCCTTTCACACCCTTTCAATTGCCATAGAATTACGAGAACAACTTTACTGGTAAATTCAAAAATGCGCTGTTCACGGTCAACGACATTCCATCTTTTTCCCGGAAAAGCACCATTCACACATACATTCCAAAATACCAGTAAATTCTGTGACGTCATTAGCCTCTAAACAGCTGCGCTTGTATTTGTAAACATGGAGGTGGTATATGCGGTAAGTATTTTTGTTGATGTTTTCAAACTTTAGCATTTATGCAACTGCTTTTTTTACAGATTACACACCAAAATCATGAACTATAGGAGATAAAATGTTGCTTGTTGTCGCATCTGTAGGCAGCTACCTGCAGCTAAAAAACGTTGATTCCTCAGTCAATGTTGGCAGACTGACTCAACGTGCTTAATCGCACGCGTCCTCTGAGACGCTAGTTTGGGGTTCCTCTGAATTCAAGCCACTGTTTAGAGCAGTGGTTCTCAACCTTTTTTTTCACCGGGCCGCAATATGGTCCAAGTGCAAGACTCACGAGCTGCACGCATATCATTTCATATTATGTCACAGATACAAATCCAACCAGCTTTATAATAAACTATTATAGCCTAAATATTATGATATCTAATTTATTACATTCATTGAGAAAAAAAAAAAAAAAAAAAAAAAAATATATATATATATATATATATATATATATATATATATATATATATATATATATACTATACTATACTGTCAGGAGCTGACCAATTTAGTGAAATTCGGCTTGAAAGGATTAGTAGCACAATGAAGTTGTGATTGTAAATCACAGCCTGTAAGACGTGCAACATTGCAGAAAATGCATTCACAAATGTTGCCTATGCTGATCCAAATTCATATCAAAAAGTCTATATGCCGTCAGCACAGCTGAACAGTTCTGCGATCAAATGCGTTCAAAATGAGTTCAAAAGATGGCGCAAAGCACCGGCAAAAGTAATTACCGTGAATGTGACGGGGAAATAGTAAAAAACCACCAAGCTGGCCGAATGGTGGTTTACTTCAAAAACAATTTTTGTGATGGTCGTTTATTTTTTAGATATTTAAGACGCAATGTTTTCAGTTTATTGATGATCTGACTCTCGGAGATGGTTAACAGTTTGTTATTTTATCATACGTTACTGCATCACTAACAGTTCCTCTCAGATGATGACAAATTTCTTCATCCGCCCGGATAAGGATAAACGCTTTAATTTCACTGTCGCTCCAGTTGGATGACTTTTATTTTCTTAAACAGTGCGTGTTTACACACATAATTCACATATAATTTTGTATGTGACGAATGAATGCGTCACATTGTTATGATTGGCCTAGAGTAGGCATCTTACGTCACAGTGTTCTGAACTCGTACGTGCTCATACCAGTAATTTTCCTTCTGCGTTCACACACAGCCGAATTCCGGCAATTTACTGGTAATGTTACAACAACTCATACCGGTAAATTGTCGGAATGAATTTACCGGTGTTTTTTTTAAAAGATCCTGTTCACACATGATCTCTTTATGGCAATTTGCTGGTAATTTTCCGTAAAAGTCTGTATGTGTAAAAGAGCTTATAGACTGTCCGTGACAGTGCGGTAGTAACCAAACAACTATCCATTATCATCAGTGTGGACAAATAATAAACCTGAGACAATATAAATATACAGCTTATCTACAAATCAATAGCATAGTATGGATGTCAAACACACTAGTAATCCAGCACGAAGTCTACATTGAAATAAAGGCAAAGTAACAATACTTTCCAGCACCATGTACATTACAATATACACTGAAAAAAATGTGGAGTAGAATTTACATAAAAAAATAAAAAGCTTGTAAACAATTCTCACTCAGAAAAGGCTAGTTAAGTTGCAGAAATTTGACAAGTAAAAGCCTAAACATTATTATCAGTAGCTTTATATATATTTTTTAAAGTTATATTTACTTGTGAACTTTGGCTCTGTTTTTACATTTTACGTAAGTAATGTTAATTCCCTTTAAAAAAATAACTATTAAATAACAGTAATTTACGGCAGTGCACGGAATAAAACAATAAATAAGATTTACTTAATTTTTCTTTTTTTTTTTTTTTTTTGCAAGTTTTCACACACACATTTGAAGTAAAACTTGATTATTGAATTAAATAATCTGGAAGTAAGCAATTAGACAGATCGTTCTTCTTTCAAGATAATATGCCCACTCAATATATTTATTTCCCAAATGAACACGGGCACATCAATAATTGGTACACCATACGAATGGTGTTTGAGTATGAGTTTTTGAGTCTAGATGTCACAAGATGGTAAGTTACTATAAAAGTGTAAATATAACTTGAAAACAGTGAAAAATGTAACCGTTTTATTTATTCATGCCCTAATGCATGATGGCAAATATGGAATCATAACTTTGATACTTAAAGAATCCTTGTACATAACAAACAATTCCAAGTAAAATATATTTGTTTAAACTTTAGTTTCTACCAGCTTAAATTGAGTACTATATATATATATATATTTATATATATATATATATAATATATATATATATATATATATATATATATATATATATATATATATATATATATATATATATATAATTTTATTCTTGCCTTAACTAAATTATTTAATGTAGAATTACATTTGTTTTTATGTAGTATTTACTTATAAAAACTACAAGTAAAGTAAAATAATTTTAATCCGTGTACACTGATAAAAATGATTTTATGGTGAAGTATATACTACATAAAATGTACTATTTTGTAACGTGGAGTTCATTTTCTACTCGAAATGATCCATTTATACTCCCGACACTATTCACTGATTGTTATCATCATTGTGTATGGTCTACCATGTATCGAGCTCTCTGTGTTCATTCAGGAAATAATTATATTGAGTGGACATATTAACATTGAAGGATAACAAGCTGTCTATTTGTTTGCTTGCATGTTTGCAAGTGAAACACATGCTTTAATAGCATGGTTGTTTTTGAGTGTCACCTTGTTAAAGTAAATTTAATAAGCCGTAACTGAGGGAAATGTACTGGATTTAACTAAATAAATAAATAGATATTACTCCTCAAACTCTTAATTGGCCATGTTCGATTTATTTAATTCCTTTGCTAACATAGTTAAGTAGATTTTACTTGGTTAAATACTTAAAATGTATTTAAAATTGTTAGTGCAAATTGTTACAAAGATTAAGTAAATCCTACGAGTTATTTTTTTCAGTGTACCCCTTTCTGCAGGATCATAAGTGTAGATTAAGAGTGACATCACATGCTTATTTGCTTAAATGCTGCATTTGATTTAATTGATAAGTTCAAAAGAACAGCATTTATTGGAATTGGAGGTCGTTTGTAACATTATAAATGTCTTTTTATGATTGCTTTTGACCAATTTAATGCATCCTTGATGAATAAAACTGAATTTCTTAATCTGATGGACCCTGAACTTTTGAATGGTAATGTACATGTATGAATGGGCAAATGCACAACTTGACCGTTTCCTGCCTTGATGAATGGCGATTGCTGTAATTTAAGTTCTCAGTATATATCAATATTTCACATTTTAATTGAATGAGTGTTCACTACTATATTAGTAAAAATAAACCAGTTGTTGCTTGCGTATGAAAATTGATATTAAAAATTATGAAGTTTGAGCATTATCAGGTTTGTACATTTTGCTAACACGACAAACTGCATCCATATATTTAGTATTTTGCACTCTGAAGGACTGTGATGTAAATGTGTACTCAGGTGGTTGAACATCAGGCAGCCAGCTGTTTCTCTCTGTGGACCTTCATGTTAAATGAGACCTCTTCTGTGGTGCTGATTTAAATTGGTAGAGATGCATGCTCTCTTTTCCAGCCTTTTTTCTCTGTGCGGTGAAATTGTTTTGGCAGAAGCATTATTCGGTTTGTTTGAAGTGGGCATTGTGATGTCATAACTATTTTTTTTTTTCTCTCTCTTTGCTGACTGTTTATGTGTCCTTGGTTAGTCTGTGTGAAACCTCATGCTTTAAACATTTATTTAGATGTGTAGGGTGGATGGTTCGATTTTGTGAATTTGCACAAATAAGCTATCTCTCAAATAATCCTTGCATAACTGCCCGATTATGTGAGTCACCAGGATACGCTCAGTACTATAATTCTTGCCTGAAGCCAGCCATGTGAAATGTATATTTAAAAACCCAGCAACCGTGGGGCTGCCTCTGGGTCTTTTATCTTTCCTTTCTGAACATCCCATACACGGATGTGTCACTTCTGTTGTATGGCCAGTGTGACCTCGGATACGTCATTTACAGCCCTGTGCAAAGAGACTGCAATATTTCTCCTCTCCAGATACATCCTGTGCTCTTTCTTTCATCTGCTGCTGCCAGCTAAACCCCAGAACAGCATGTCATGCACCCAGTCTAAAAGGGCATGTTTGAGGTCTGCGTTGTGTGCGATGACAGTCTGTTTGGACCCTGCAAGCCTCCTATTACAGTGCTGCAGCAAATCTCTTTGGAGCTCAACTTATGTGGTGGTGTTTTTTTTATGAGACTGCAATGAGGAGGACAGAATCTGTTGACCTATGTTTTGCTTTTTTTTCCAAGAATATTTGATTCTGTCTGAAGTTCAGTTGCACATAATCTTCCAAACTGGCCAGGAGAGCTCTTTACACTGTATTGTGATTGTGCTTGTGTGCATTTGTCAAATGCCAAGAAATGCTTAAACCTGCTAAATTCTGTAAATGCCTTTGGCGAGTCAAACGCAGTTGGCGTGCAAGCTTGAGTAGAGACACATGATATGGTGTTTAAGTGCACTGACGTCTGTGTGTCACTAGTCTGTACTTCCCATCTTTTCAGAGAGCCTCTTGAGTGGTTTATCATCTTCTAGATCTTCCTCCTAGTTTTCTTAAGCACTTATCTTCTGAGAGCCGGTTCTAATCTGGCACATTTGCTTTTTTGCTTGGCTTATTTGCTGCTATTCTCAGTTTGTCCCTTCTGTTTGTTTGTGTTTTCTCAGTTAAAGGATCCAGGCCAGGCAAGAACGTACAGCTGACAGAGAGTGAAATCCGTGGCCTCTGTCTCAAATCTCGGGAAATTTTCCTCAGCCAGCCAATTCTACTGGAGCTGGAAGCACCACTTAAGATCTGCGGTATGTATGTTTATTAGGTTCCCACCTTCGTAGAAACCTGGAAGATAAAAATAATTTGTGTCCTAATTTGTGGAACGTTTTAGATTAAACTTTTTTTTTTTTTTCTGTGCAGGTGATGTTCATGGTCAGTATTATGACCTCCTTCGTCTCTTTGAGTATGGCGGCTTTCCTCCTGAGAGTAACTACTTGTTCCTGGGAGACTATGTGGACAGAGGGAAACAGTCTCTAGAGACCATCTGCCTCCTGTTGGCCTACAAAGTCAAATATCCTGAAAACTTCTTCCTGCTGCGTGGCAACCATGAATGCGCCTCTATTAACCGTATATATGGCTTCTATGATGAGTGTTAGTATTAGTATAAAAACTGAATTTGATCTCTAACAACTACATTACCACTTATGACACCTTTCCATATACCCATTTCAGTTTTGAATGGTAATAAGGATTTTTTCCCCCAATCTCTTCAGGTAAGCGACGGTATAACATTAAGCTGTGGAAGACTTTCACAGACTGTTTCAACTGTTTACCTGTGGCTGCCATTGTAGACGAGAAGATCTTCTGTTGCCATGGAGGTAAGAGTGCAGGCAGAGGTCTTCTGTCCCCATGGCAATTTTAATGCTCTGTTACAACCCCTCTATTGACTTTGCAGTTTTCCTGGAGAAGTGAAAATATAGCTGTTCATAGATGTATCACTGGGTGACCATTAAGCTTGGCTCTTTTGATTGGCACAAATTCAGGGACACAACAGGGGACATACTAGAGTCCTGGTAAAAAGACAGGGTTTAGTGTTCACTTCATTTGAACTGTAGTGTGTTTTGCAGAAGACGTGGGAGTAATCTACTCTGGAAATGAACTGTAATTGATTTTTTTTTTCATCATATCCTTAAAATAATTGCTCTGGTTAGTGAATGAAATGCTGTAAATGTGGACGACTGTAAACAAAGGTCCAGAAGGAGTGCTCATTTAAAAATGTTGAGGTTATTTCTATTACTTCAAGCAGCTTAAATGTGTGGTGTTCACTAGGAGAGTAACAATATAAATAATAAAAATAATTCTATCGAAAATATATATCATTAATGTGAAATAAAATTTCTCATAACATGAAATAAGATTTTGGTATAATCGCACACAATGCCTGCAAAACACAGTAACTAAACTCTAAAAATTCACAGCATTTTATTATAATAGTGTTCTCATAATGTTCAGTATATGACAGTTCCATTCATAGTTAATAATATTTCGTTTCTTGCTCTATGGGCTGAAGAGAAAATCACCATAGTAGGGCTACAATTAAGCACTTTACTGCAGCGTAACTCAACCAAATGCATCTTATAGAGACAAATTATATTAGGCCTGGGTATCGAGAGCGATACTTTCTAGGCACCGACGGAATTGCCTCTATACCATTGAGTATCGAAAAAAAACCTCTTGTCTGTTGTTCCGTACCAAACTTCTATACCTAAGGGGTTAATCTCATGTCAGTCAGCCAATAAGCCTGCAGCCCTAGTATGGTGTTATTTTAATGTCAAATGTTGAGAGCCCATTATTGTAGCGCGAAAGCACATTCAAATTTCTCCACTCGCATGCGGATTTCCTGTTTACTGATGTCATAAATGTATATGGGGGAAAGGAGAACGATAACCAGCATTTCCTGCAATACCACAGCCACAGCAGAAGAAATATTTGAGTTTTGAATGTGAAGTCTGAATTGAATTGAGTTGTCTTACTGTCTGCACTCAAAAACAATGCAGGAAATGTAGTGTAGTTTGATTCACCAAAAATTAAGCTATATTCTTTTAAAGAATCTCCTAAATTAACATTTGACATACTAAACCACAAACATTCACGTTCAGACATGTATTGATGCAAGAAATATAACACTTTTCTATTTATTATTTGTGCTTCATTTTTATAATAAACCTTTTCTTCATTATGAAACCTAAAACTTAAAAAATATAATAATTTTTTTGTTTTTTACATTAATGCTGATGAAAGACATCTTGTTAGTATATGATGTTCTATTTTATAGATGTGGTGCCATTTCTTGTGTTGTTTTGCATCTTACAGCATCTGGATGCTGATTGCAAAATAAAAAAAACAATCAAGTTTGTCCCTGGAAGTGCTCTGTGAAACATAACAAATTGTTTTCTGCTCCAGGCCTCTCTCCAGACCTGCAGTCAATGGAGCAGGTGCGGCGTGTCATGCGGCCCACAGATGTACCTGACCAGGGGCTGCTGTGTGACCTGCTGTGGGCCGACCCCGACAAAGACGTGCTGGGTTGGGGAGAGAATGACCGTGGCGTGTCCTTCACCTTTGGTGCTGACGTGGTGGCCAAATTCCTTCACAAACATGACATGGACCTAATATGCAGGGCACATCAGGTTAGTTCATGCTCTGTGGTGGTAGGAATGTCTCCACAAATCATTGCAGCATAAAAGATGTGACATTATCTTGTTCAGGTGGTGGAGGATGGTTATGAGTTTTTCGCAAAGAGACAGTTAGTCACCCTGTTCTCCGCTCCTAACTACTGTGGCGAGTTTGATAACGCCGGGGCCATGATGAGTGTGGATGAGACACTCATGTGTTCCTTCCAGGTAAGAGAAGAGCTGTCATTTTCCTCCCTCTCTTTTACTTTGACCTTTATTACAAGGCTTTTCTGTTTCTCTGCAAATGCATAAAATATACTTGGATGGAATAGGTCTGGCCAACTTCATCTTTAGATTTGCATTAAATAATTTTCTGAAGGTTTGTTCTCTACAGTGACTCTATTGTTCCGTTTCAGAAAGCTACTATGCTGCCTGCAGATGCTTTTAAAAGTCATGGGCTTTCTCTCATTACAGATCCAAAAAAGCTAAGCTCCTTAATCATGCTGCCTTGTAAGATTACTCACTCTAAATGTGCAGTAACATTTCATAGACGCCAAAAATCGCTGTCTAGATTGTAACAAGGTTTTTAAATAATTGCATTTTGTAATTATAGGAAAAGATTTTTTGGAGGAAATAATTTGGGAATTTCCCTTGAAATAATTAGATTTTGCATGTGAAAATTTGCCAAACAATGGTTAAAAAAAAAAAACCTTGCTGTTTAAGAAACTCCCTAATATACTGCAATAGAGCTTATTTGTGGGGGGGGGGGGGGGGGGGGGTCTTTGGACTTTTTTTATTATTATTTTACATTTTAAATTATCCGCTATGAAAAGTGTTTATGAAGAATAAAAAAAAAAAAAAAAAAAAAAATTTTTATTCTTTTTGAATTTGACATTTTCAACAGTTTCACATTAGCATATGTTGTCAGTTGTGAGTGGAGTGCCTCGTGTTAAATTGGTCTGTTAGGCAGCTCGCTAGGTTTTGAAACGGAGCTTCTGCTTTGCTCACTATATGTATTGAAGTGCTCTCTCTCTGTGGGCAGACATGTCTATATTTAGCAGTCTTTTTGCTGTAGTGCGCTGTTGCTTACTCTCGTCCTCTTTCTTTCAGATCCTTAAGCCTGCCGATAAGAAGCTATACTATGGTGGAGGGGGTGGAATGGGCTCAGGACGTCCAGTCACCCCACCGCGAAATTCAGCCAAGGGTGGAAAAGCCAAGAAATAACACCCGCTGGATGAAGATCCTCTCACCCAAAATTCCCTGATCTGACTCCACTCTCTTTCTCTACCTCCCTTCTTTCTTTCCATCTCCAAACGGCTGTAAAGCAAAACAGTACCCAGGGTTGAAGTCCTTTTCTCCTCCTTTTCATTTTTTTTCCCTCATGTAACTTTACAAATATGTGTTTTATATACAAGACTGCGTGTGTGAGTGTCGGTTATGTTTGTTACGCTCTTTGTGTTTGTTTTCCCACCCACCCATCCTTCCCTCCCCCTCCACCGCTCATTGCCCCATCTCTCCACCTGTCTCTTCATCAGGGAGCCTCTGACAAAGCCTCCGTGTAAACGCCCAGCCAGGCTCTAGGGAAGACTGAGACAGACAGAGGGGTCAAAGGGGGTGGGACAAGCCCCATCACTGTTTATGTTCCCTGCATTGTTTAAAACACGGAACTGCATTAGTTAGAGAGCCAGTCTGAGTGAGATGTGATACATGTGTATATACACACACACGCAGGGAGAATGGATGTGCAGAGAAAACATGAGGTAGAGAGAGTTTGTCACAGGTGCATAATTTCCATTTAGAGGTCCAGTGATTTAAAACAAACGATCATGTTGGAACTTTTTACTTTTTTTGTAGATGGATCACAGCTAAAGCTTTGAAATTCTTTGCTTACTATGTGTCTTTTTAGGGTCTTTTTTTGAAAGACAATTATCAATAAAGAGAACTTTATTTAAACATCCTGTACTATCTATCTTACTGTCTCCAGTTCTCCAAAGTTACGACTCTTCCTCAGGTGTTCACTGTTGTCAGTCTGTCCTGTTTTGTTCTCTATTTTGACTGAAGAGGACTGAATGTAGTCTTTCAGGGTTGACCAAAGTTGACATTTGCTGAGAAGGACTGAGATTGTGCACCTAATCATTTTCTATTTGCCTCCAACTTGCTTGCTGCCTCCTTTTCTCTGTGTCCTTCCTCTCAACTCCGTCTCCTCTTTGCCTTCCAATTAGGCTTTTTTTCCATTCACCTTTTAATTACTTTAACATAATAACTCTTATCTGACCTATTGGTCTGTCTGTCCTTCTCCGTTCACCTTTTACTAGTAAACATTATCTGGGTTTTTAGTTCTGGGCGACGCACCCTGCTGTTGGATCTTGATTTGCTCTTGCTGAGTTCAGCTTGTCTCTTTCTTCTAAAGATGTGTTGTCCTTTTCATTCCCCTCCCTCCATTTCAAACTGTGTTTTGAGTTGCCAGGCAGGATTTCAAATTTGATCCATTTAAATCTGAGGAGTTGCTACTGTAAGTGGGATTAAAGAATTCTTCTGCTTGCCACACCAACTTGAATCAATGGTTCCAGCAGACAGTGCATTTCACAAACTTAAAATCACTAGTACTTTAATGTGTTTGTAAGGGATATGAATACTGTAAAGCAATACACTAGTGTCCTCTGCTGGCTCAAAGACACACTGAGTTCCTATAGTGCCCTGCTTTGTGTCCTGAGATGAAATTTTGAGTTTTAAGCAGAATAGTGACATCTAAAATGGTTTAAATCAAGCAGCTCATCCTTTAATTTTGTATCATGTCTTTTAACATTTTTGAAAATTATTACAATATATGTAATATGCTATATGGTGACTAAGTTTTTGAGAAAAAGTTAACTGCTTTATACGCTCAAAGAGACCCCATAATTGAGGTCTTAAGGTCAAGGTGTTTTATTTGTATTTTTTGTTGTAAATTTTTTTTTTTGTCAATATAGGAGCCTAACACTGAAAAACCTGAGTAATATGTGTAATGATTGCACTACTACACACTTAAATTGCATCACAGAACTGTTTGACATACAGAACATAACAGTGGCAGAAAAACATGAGAAATCATTGCTCATCTGGAATCTGTCTAGAGAAAATATCATAAATGCCATCTTATATATCACTCTTCTGATAGATTTTGTATGTTTTTTTTTTTTTTGGGGGGGGGGGGGGGTGGGGGGGTTGGAATTTGAACTGAGTATATGTGCGATTAAAAAAAAAGCAAAAAGTTAATGTTCCTTTGGTTGATGGCCTTTTTATTATCTCTCATCTCCTCAGCAAGGCTTAATTTGTGCATATTATATTTGCTTTACAGCAACACTGAGATTAAGACTATTATTAGTAGAGTTGTTGTTTATTAATATATCATTGTACTTTTATTTATTTTACTGACAAGAAAGCAGGCTATTTAGATGATGTGATTTTCTTCCTCCTTTCTCTTATAAAGCAATCAGGGATGTTTTTCCTTAATGCACTGTTGTACATTATTTCAACTGTACCATAATGAGAAACAAGCCAATTAGAGGTTTTAAAAAAAATTGTTTTAAGTTTTTTTTTCCTCCAGTGCAATTTGATTTCCAATGATAAATCCTGTTTCTCAGCTAACGGAAACAAAAATAAAACGGTGTATTTGTACTGATGGTTTCAAAATTAATTCTGTATTTTTAATATGGTGTATTATGAGATTTTCCAAAATATATTAGACAAGCAACACCTAGCATTAAAATATGACTTCTAGTCTTGGAAACCCCATGGGGAAAGATTTAGAAATTTATTTAATATTTATATTAAGTTTTTTAGTTTATTCATACATTGGCTAAATGAATAGAAATCTTAATTTGGGTATTTACATTTGTATTATTATTTAAAACCAATCCTTACTGCTGTGAAACAATATGCAACACAACAAACAGCACAAAGATATTTAAATATTAAATTTAAATGGTACAAAGACCAAAGTGCAGGACATTGATATTTAAACATATTTTTAGCATAAACTGAAAGCTTTAAAGGGGTAGTTTATCCCAGAATGAAAATTGTCATTAATTACTCACCCTCATGTTGTTCCAAACACAAACTTAGATATTTTTGATGAAATCTAAGAGCTTTCTGACCCAGCGGACAGCAAGGGAGCTACCACTTTCAAGGCCCAGAAACGTAGTCAAGACCAGTGTTGGGTAAGTTACTCAAAAAAAGTAATCCACTACAAATTACTAATTACTGCTCTAAAATTGTAATTTGATTACATTACTGATTACTGCATGTAAAAAGTAATCAGATTACTAATTACTTTACTTTCAAGTTACTTTGAAAAACATATTAAACCTACTAGGAAAAAAACTACAAACAAAGTGAAACTCAGTTCTTTCCGTAATTTAATATTGACTGAAACATATTACAGAAATATGAAAACAGCAACTTGAATTAAAGATTCAATGCATTTCTATAACTTAACATTCTTAACATAAACTTGCCTAACAATGAAAACTGTAGTCTTTTTAAATTTATATACAGTATGTCTTAACTACATATGGGCTGTCATTCCATGGAAGCTTCTATTATTACAAGTCCAGATGTCTGCGGTTGTGGAGACATTTCAAACGCTCGAATGTTTTTTTTTTAAGTTCATACTCCATATCTACATAGGGCTGTCACTTTTCGTTCGAAAATCGAATGCACAATCGATCGGACCAACCAAAAAAAGTTTCAAAAATGAAAATAGGAAATCGATTTTGACCAAACTATTAATTTTAAAATAATTGAACAATTAAAAAAATATAGATGTAAAAAAAAAAACTCGTGTTGGGGCTTAATTTATATCATCTTACGCGGGCTCGGGCTTGCGCTCCGGTTTGTGAGGTAAATGAGCGGACATGTGATGTGTTTCGATTAGCGCGAGAAAGATGTGAAATGGATGCTGATGCTGAGTAGATGCAACGGAGGCTTGCCTCTGGCGAATATACGTATTGGTTGCACCAGCAGCTAAAGCAAAGTTCTGAGGTGTGGAAAAGTTTTGACCGTGTTTATAATGAGAATAATGAGTGAATTATCACCATCAGTGAGCGCAGGAACACACTGAAGACATCTACAGTGGATTCAATCATTTTCCTCCACAAAAACATGTAGACCTAGCCTAATCTCTGTGAGTAAAGGTTTTTCAAATGATAACTACATCCATTAAGGCTAAAATGCATAATGTGGATTGAGTATTTACGCTAATGTTGGCATTATTCTTTTATTAAATATCAGCTGATATGCGGAGAAGCAAATCCGGCGGAGCTTTTATCTTAATTTCGTTATTGGCAAATATTAATTTAAAATTTATCTTAATTGAATCTGTTAAAAAAGACTTGTTTATTTATAGGCTAAATGAGTCTATGTCTATTTAGAGTGTTAGTTATGAATAAATTATGTTAAAACATGTATAAATGACTCATTGTTGACAAAAGGCAAAAGAGCTGTGTGTATGCGCACATCTGAATGTCGGGCTGCGCTGCACACGGGTTCGGGCTTTTAAAAAGCTGTCAATCAAAATGTATACTTGTCGGGCTCGGGCCGAAACCTGTCGAGCTCGGGTCCTGTCGGGCCTAACTTTTAAGGCCCGATTACAGCTCTAATGCCAATAAATAAGAAATATTGCTGACTTGTGCGTTTCCAAGCGCTCTCGTTCGTCCGATATGTGGCGTTGAAAAAGGAAACGTCCTTTTTTTAAACATGGAACATCGATTTTACAATCGATTCAATGAACACTTATGTCTTAAAAATCGAAAATGCTTTTTACACAAAAGTGACAGCCCTCTATCCGCATAGCATTTATCTAGATACCTTGCAAATGTCTTTCGGTCCTGCAAGGGTACAGAGCTGTCCGTCACTATCATCGTAAGCAAGTCTCTAAATGACTGCGATTCATTCCACAGTCGACAAGGGTAGCATTTCCTCCACCACACACGCTGCTACAGCTCTTCACCTGTCCAGAAGTTACCTTCCCTTCCAATCTTGAACAAAAATCTCCGTCCATTTTAACAGCACGAGTTCTCCAGTAATTCATTAAAGCGCATGCTCAATAACTGACGCAGCCGCCCCAAAACGTGATTAGAAATGCATTTTAATTTATTTAGCCTACTTTAATATTTTTTCTTACCAATACATTTGTAACGCAAGTAACTTAATTTTATTGACATCAGTAACTGTAATCAAATTACATTTATTTTAAATGTAATGAGTTACATTACTGCGTTATCACGAAAAGTAATTAGAATACAGTAACGCGTTACTTTGTAACGCGTTATACCCAACTCTGGTCAAGACAACTTTAAAATAGTCCATGTGACATCAGTGGTTCAACAGTAATGTTACGAAGCTACTAAAATAATTTTTGTGTGCAAAGAAAACAGAAATAATGACTTCAAAAATGTATTCTCTTCAGCACCACATTGGAACACTGACACAGAAGAGAAGATATTGAATAAAATCATTATTTTGCGCATAAAAGTATTCTCGTCGCTTTATAAAACTATGGTTGAACCACTGATGTAACCTTGGTACGTTTCTGGGTCTTGAACATGGCAGTTCCCTTGCTGTCAAGCTCTGGTTTCATCAAAAATATCTTCATTTGTGTTCAGAAGATGAACGAAGGTCTTACGGATTTAGAACGACATGAGGGTGAGTAATTAATATCAACTATCCCTTTAATCCAATTAAACGTGCATTTTGCCCAATTAACAGCCTACTATCATATTGCATAACTCCATGAGGTCAACAGGACACCGTTAAAGAGATGAGGCGGGGAATGGGCTTCTTTCTCTTTCACTGATTAGCAGAAGCGCGTGGTATTTTCTACCTCTGCACTCCCATAGGCCAATCGGAACGCCGTGTAACTTGGCCAGCCAATAAGATGAGAGGAATAACGCCGAGATCCCGGCCACTCATCACACTAACCAATAGGAGTGCGACCATGGATGTCAAGGATTGGTTGAATTCACCTCCAGGACGAGACTTCTACGTTCGAAAACAAACGCAGTCTAGAAAAAATTAATGCTAGTATTATACCCGAGTCATCTCAACTCGACGGTCAGTTTTTTTAGTTTACAATCAAGTATCTGCAGCAGAAACGTAAAAATCATGAAATATGGGAATACCAAGAGCAGATGGCAGCTGCACTCGTAGCCAACATGAAAAGCTAGCTTGCTAGCTTACAGACGAATTTCACTACGGACAAATCGAGCAAAACATTTGAAGGAAAGCCCGTCAGGTAAAATGCACTCTTTTGTTGGATACGCTAGCCCTGTTTTGACCATATTTTTTTATTATTCAAAATGAAATCTATGCTGTTAAAAGATTCCGTTTGGACTCTGGTGGTTGGCTTATGTTGTTCAGTGAGCTAACTGGACCCCTTTGGTTTGGGGTGAAGTCCGTTAACTCGGCTCTTCTGACAGTGATAAATGGCCCCTTGCGGCTCTGACCGTTAATAACCAGCAGTTACGAATGGGCAGAATAATTTATCCTTTGACCTCTAGTCAGGTATGTTGTTTAGTAAATACTAATTAGTACGATCAAAGCTGCTTGACGATTGATGAAGGTGTCTCTGTGAGACCATGCGGCATGTAACATTTACTGTAATCTTATTTTATTAACCCCTTGAGTGTCCTTGTAACATTATATAGCATTTTTCTCCGCCGTGCCGGTGATCTCAGCGCGAGTCGACAGTCCAGAGGTCTTGCTGAGCTGCTGTTAGTGTTTACACGCTCTTATTTTCACGCTCGAACTCGATTACAACTCAAGTGCCGAAGTGTTTTCTGACTGAATCGCTGCTCTGTAGTGCGACTCTTGACCTGTCAGTGGGAAGAATTACTCGTTTATTAATCGCCGAGAGGAGGATGTTTGCTTGCAAGATAGCTGCGAAAATCAACAGGGTTATAATAATGCACAATACCAAACAGCCACAATGCAATGTACATCAACGCCTCTATATCGGGTAAAGCAGCTGCAATGAACAGTAACTATATATATATATATATATATATATATATATATATATATATATATATATATATACATACATTGCATTGGAGTACAATAACAACATGAAAAGGGGAAAAAGACGGACCCCAATCTGTATTTTTTTTTATATATATATATATATGTATATGTTTCCCCACAAAATGCAATATTTTCATGTAGTAACCATGCTCTCTTGCATAAAAAAAAAAAAAAAAAAAAAAAAGTCAAAAAGAGACTGAGAAACATTCCTTTAACCACATGATTAAGTCATGCAGCACTGAGAAAAAAAAAAAAAACATAATCTAATTATATTTTTGACACTGTTCATGTGGCATGGTATAGATAGTACAATGTTCACTTTTCCGTTGAAGCTCAAGATACTCATTGGATCATCTCATATCACACTGGAGGACATTTGTGCATCTTTGCCACTGCTGCCATTTGGGGAAAACTTCACTTAGTTTTCACTCATTATAAAGAATTTTTAATGAACAAATAACAAGTATTTTCACTAGCGGCCCTAAGACGTTTTGGACACCACTTTATATAGGTGTCTTTGGCTGAAAGATGAAGGTTATATTTTATAAATCTGTGAGGAAAAATAGGATAATTGCTGTTGTTCTTCTCTGTCATGCTTGTGTAGTGTGACTTGCAGCTGTTTGAATGTGTAACTCACCAGCTTCGTTTTGTTCCAGCATGTTGATGGTGGGCGACCATGGAGGGATCTTATAGAATGAGTGTGAGAGAGCTTTGTGAGACAGATGATCTGGCCACGAGTCTGGTGCTGGATCCCTTACTGGGGTTTAGCACCCACAAGATGAACATAAGGTACTTATTATACTTGATTTGATTGAGCTACTGCTTTATGCATGATCAACAGTTTTTATGTACATTATAAAAAAAAAAAAAAGATTTGATTTAATTTTTTTCATTTTTGTTTATTATTCTGATAGTGAATGTTTCTTATGCTCACCAAGGCTGCACTGATTTGATAAAAAACTAAACCATAATATAATACATGTAGTAAAAGAAAACAGCATGTCAAATTAACTACACAAAATACAGCACGAGGGTTCAGTGCCCAGTGTGTGTGTGTGTTTATGTGTGTATATAATATACTTATAAGTATTGACCCCAGACTTTTAAACTGTAGTGTAAATGATAGATTAAATTAGATAGATAATTTGTAATAATTTTTTTACTTCTTTCATTATGTGAATGAAGTCCTCCCCCTGAGATCCGGCGATGGGGTTACCTCAGAGGGACACTACTGCGCTTCAAACGCACACATGACTTCCAGGCCACCTTTGATGCCCTGTTGGATGGGGAATGGGTCAGTGGCTACTTCACCGGGCTGGGTTCACACCGACAGGAGCTGCTAAAGCAGCATGTGAGTATCATATCCAAAATTGCTAAATGTCCGTTTTTTGCGGAAAAATCTTCACCAAAGAGGAATGTAAGAATGCTTGAATTGTTTTGAATGAGTAACTGTTGTTGTCTAGTGTAGTTACGATGGTTTGCCCTTTTTTCAGCATGTTTGTCTTTGCTAGATCAGTTGTTTGGCTTGCTGATGAGAACAGTCTCTCTGCACACACAGAGACCAAAAAAATAGTTTGCCTTACATAGACAAGGGAAGGGAAATTATAGATTTTTTGTGATCAATTGAAATCTTTATTAAACCAATCCTGAGACTTTCTTGAACTAAAAATTGTCAAAATTAATCTTTTACTTTTATTAAAGACAAGCACTTTACTATTATTCAAGTAATATAATTAATGTCTTTGAACTTGCTCCTCTCTTTTCTTTAGATGTATCGCTATATGACTGCATTTCTGTTGGACAGTGGAGTGAACATTGAGCCATGTAACCGCTATTCTTCTGAAACGAATGGAGCCAAAATCACATCCACCCGACACTGGTTAGAATCACTGTTTTGTTTTTAAATCATAAATTAAAACTCAGCATTTTATGATTATTGAATCCTAACACACAATAAACTGGTCTACTTTCTAAGTTCTGTTAACCACCATATTGAAGCATATAAAAATGGTGAATTCTCTAGGCTTGTGGGAGAACGGGTAGAGGTGCTGCAGGGCTGTATAGCAGAGCTGAGTCCTGAGGATAGTGCGGTCCTCCGAGCAGGAGTAAATGACTTCAGCGTCATGTACTCCATGCGCAAGAGATGTGCTCAGCTTTGGCTGGGGCCGGCTGCTTTCATCAATCATGGTGAGATAGCCCATATGCATATACTGATCAGTAATATTATTTTTCAAAATACGTTCTGTGGTAGTAATTTATTTTTTTTTTTTTCCTCTCTTTCATTTTTATTGTGGGGAGAAGACTGCAGACCCAACTGTAAGGTAAGATACTGAATTATTAGTTTTGCTTTAGCGGTGAATCTTTTGAATTGCTTAGTTTTAAGTAAGACCTTGTATATCTGTAATGTATCTTGTAGCCTAAATGCACAATTGATTTGTTAGACTTGTCGGTAAAGTTTGTTTAACTAGGTCTCGCTAGATCTGATAGAAGTGATTCAGGGGTTTTGCTTTCAGTTTTTATATTTGCATTCATTCTATAATGTATCTGTAATGTAATCTTTAGTACAAATTACAGATTCAACATCTGCATGCAGTCAATTGATTCGTGGATGTGTTGAGGTGTGCTTAGAGTATTTGGTATGGCGTATCTGTGTGTGATGCACTTTTTGGTCAAATCCCCATTTTATCTTAACAAGAATCTGGTATATCACAGTAGATATATGCAAGTGGTGAAATGCAGCTTAATGGACCTGTCACTGTCTGTTTTCTCTTTAATAATTATCAAAGAGCAGTGTTAACAAGATAAAGATAACAACCGTTTACTGCTTTAGTGGCTTTAATAAGCCTTTTAAGAACACCTTTTTTTTTTCTTGTCGTTTGTTTCTGTTGTCCATGTAGTTTCTTTTTTTAATTATTATTGAAATAGTAAGGAGTGTGTTCAATAAAACCGTTTTTGCTCTGGTATCATATTTTTTTTTTTCAGAATTGACATGTCACTGGTATTGGTATGAATTACTGAATTTTTGGTATCATGACAACCCTAGCAATGATAATGCAAGCAGAAGTGATTATCTGGAAATTGCCGTTTGTTCTCTGAGCCATGTGGTAGGATAAACTTAAGACAATGTGCTGTTTTGTTGTAAAGGGAAGAGAAAAAAAGGTATACTGCTTAAGGGCACTGTTGCAGACATGAACATTTCTCTTGTGTCCGTTTTCTTATGCACATCCACATATATTCTAATCAGGTTGTGTTAACTTAAAATATTGTAATTTACAGGATTTTAAAAAACACTTACAGATAATTTCCAACACTGTTGATTATTTTTGACATATAAATAAATAAACATTTAAACCTAACTCATATTTTTAATTTTAACACTTTGTATGAGATGTAGATGTGATCTCTCTCTCTCTCTCTCTTTGTGTATTTATTATTATTGTTATACACAGATGTGTGTGTGTATAATATATATATAACGCTACTGTTCAAAGATTCCGAATTAAGATTAAATTTTTTTTTTTTGCACATTTTGATTTAGCAAAGATGCTTCAAATTGCTAAAAGTGTCAGCACCAATTCAGCATAATAGAATGATTTCTATAGGATAATGACTGAAGAAGATTCAGCTATTATTGGGAAAAATAAATTTAAAAATGTATTAAAATAGAACAATTTTACTTTTTTTTTAATAATATTTCAGTTTCTGTATTTTTGCTCAAATACATTTTAGGTGACTTCAAAAAAAAAAAATTCATACTGACTTCAAACTTTTGAACCGTAGTTTATATGTAAATTCAACATCCATATAACATGACAAACAGTACTATTATTTTAAAATGTGCAAATTTTTATTTGAAGTGTGTATTATCCATTTGATAGTTTTAAAAATTTTACTTTTATTTATTTGATATCACTTTTTATTCCTAACAGGGCAACACCCTTTTTTTAATTACATTTCCTTAATTTGTTTTCACTTGTTTCCTGGCATATGACTAAATAGATTAGTCAAACAGTGTATACTGAAAAGTAATTTGCTCATGCTGTTTCTGTTCCTCTTATTAGTTTGTCCCTGGAGATAAGAATGGAGCTTGTGTAAAAGTGGTGCGGCCCATCTCGCCGGGGGAGGAGATTACCTGTTACTATGGGGACAGCTTTTTTGGGGAGAATAATGAAATGTGTGAATGTTGCACATGTGAGAGGTGAGAGATTATATGTTAATACTGCTTCAAGGCCATCTGCTTTGGATGTTGTAGTTATGTTTGATCTGTAATGCACAATTATCTCAATGGATGCTTGTAATTGGTCTTAACTGTATTAGGTTTCAATGTCAATTAGGTTTCTAATGGCAGAAATAGATTTATAAGCCTTTTAAATCTGCTTTTATCACAACTCTCTTTATCCAATCTGTGCAGGAGAGGAGAGGGATCTTTTAAGAAGAGAGACCAGTCACCAGATGAGGCTTGCTCCGTGGATCCTTCAGGACAAAAATATGAGTTCAGAGAGACCGACCTAAGGCTTAACAGGAATAGGGGAAATGGCACCCCAAAGCCATTTCTCACTGTATCAAACTCCGGTATGTTTGCTTTACCATTCATCTTTAGTTATTTTCTTATTACTTGTGTCCTGGAGTAAAATGTGTATTTTCGGAATTTAAAATGACAAAGAATGTTATTAAAAGCATACCATGCAATTTTTTTTTTTTTTTTAATAAAGAAAATTATTATTATAATTTTATTACTGCCGATCACTTAACTCTGGCTGTCTATCCTTCTTGTCTCATTCTCTTGTCAGCTTTGCCAATGAGGAATACATTTTCCCAACGGACAAAGAGGAACGCCCTTGTTTTGAGCAAGATGAGAAAGACTGATAGGTGGAGGAGGGAGGAGCAATGCAAACAGGTGGAAAAGAGAACCCAAAACCTCTTATCATCTTTCCCTCACCTGAAGCTAAAGGAGCTGAGCATCTGCCTCTATCAGCACAGCACAAATTTCCTATTAAGCTGTAAGGACCCCTTGAGCAAAGAAAGGGCCCTGCTATACCTAATTGAGAAAGAGCGACCAAAACCAGAGAGGATCACAAGGAACAGCAAATCTGTCTCTCCACCACTTAGTAGTGCTAACATAAATGGACCGGAGGAGAGAAAAGATGAGGATGGAGAAATGTTAAATGAAGACCCTGTCATTCAATTTAAACCCTTTACTCTTGGATGTGTTTCCAGTGTACATGAAAGAGACAGCATGAAGGCCAAGGGACGTAACATCGATGCATCATCTGTCAGAATTGTCCACCAGGGCATTTCTTCAAGGACCAGGAATATTCTTCATAGTCGTCTTAGCAGGTTCCAGAAAAGGAGTCGATCTAAACTCTCCAGATTCAACAAAAGGGGGACCAGACTGATCAAATCGATCTCTAAACTCTCTACAGGGCAAAATGAATGCTCTGACTCACTGACACAAGATGGAAAGCAGCAAAAGGGAAGTGAGGTTGAGTCCAAGGATAATACTAACCCTGTATTAATCTCTCCAGGTAAACCTTGTACTGATAAATGTGTACACATTGGAGACACTGGAACTAACATTGACAAATCATCACAAACAGAGAGCACGGTGAACAGCGAGACGCAGCAGAGAGTCTTTAGGGATTGCCTCAGGGAAGTGGCTGGTGACAGGACACACATCAGCGGTTCCATTGCTTCTAGGGCAGGTGATGTTAGTGCTTGTGTAGCTTCAGAAACCTCAGGGGATAACAAGCAAAAGCACAGGCAGTCTGTCTGTTCTAGTGCTGTAAGCGTTACACCCTCCATGTCTTCAGCATCTGTTAATAGTCCTGTCTCTCTCCTCTCAGGGTTAAATCGTTACCTCAGAGTCAGTCTGGTCAGGGTTGCTGTCCCAGGAAAGCCAGAAGTTGAAAGTACAGGTGAGAGGAAGGCAGACAGTACAAGAGACAAAGTTACAGTACCAGCAGCAGCATCAGTACATCAGAGCAAAAAATTTAATGGGAGCAAAGAAAGCAATATACAAGGTAAGAAAGGGGTGAAGGAGTTGTATTTCACACCAGTAAATATAGAGAGTGCAGATAAGTACTTAAAAGTAACATGTGATATAGAGACTGGCAAAAATGCAGTCACACAGCTTGTTGTGAAAGAACTTGTGTATGCTAAGGATAGCCACAGTGAGTATGAAATTGAAGGTAAGCAAGGTGATAAAGTTGCAACAGTCACATCTGCTGAAGTCACACTTTCCAAAAACTCTGAAGATGCTGTAAAGAAACTGAAAGGAGCAGACCAGGATAAGAAACAAAAACATGTTGAGAGCATAGCTAAGATGCAAGATAAAGAAAGCAGCATCAAGAAGCAGGAAGAAGTAATTGTTGAGAGAAATTACTTGGAAAAGAAAGTGTTAACCACACGTTTTGGTAGCAGGACCATTGTTGTTAAAGAGGCAAGGGTACTGTTGACTGATATTAGAAAGAGTTTGAGTTGCAAGTTTACTCAACATCCTAATGACTACCAACCTCCGTGCAGTTACAGTGGTATAGGAGAAGCTGATAACATGAAGACACTATTACTTGCTGACAATAAAGAGACAAAGGACAAGCATGATACACATCATAACAAAAATGAGCACCCTAATCAAGTACTTACGGCAGCCGATCATCCAAATATACATGAAGATACTCAAGAGAGACCATCAGAAAGCGCTTTGATTTCCTCAGAACCTTCATCCATGTGCATGGTTTCTCTGGATTATAGTCACCAAAGCAACATTCCCCTAAAGAAACGGGCTTTTCGAGAATCACTTGATACAGACCCAGAACAGGATGTTAATGTACCTGCAACACCGTGTACTGATGGCAGTAAAGGCAAAGAACCCAACTCGGACAATATGTTACCTAAGCCAAGTGAAACCAGCAGTGTCGAATCAACATTAATGAAATGTTCAATACCTGAGTCAAGTTTAACTCTCAAAGACAATGTTGGCATTGAGTCCAAAAAGCGTGGCTCATCCAAGTTGATAAAGACTTTGGCTAAACAATACTGTAAAGGTCTTCAGAGTGCTCATCGTGGACCAGGCAAAAACGATGGCCGAGTTCCTGAATACAGGGATAGCACGAGTAAAGTACATGTTCGTGAGCGGACAATCAATGACCCTAAGAGTGAAACATCCAAAATTACAGAAGCAGTCAAATGCAATATGGGAGAGGAGAACAAAGCAAAAAGTGACAAAGGATTAGGAGGAGGAAATAAAAGACCAGGGGACTGTGAGATCACGGATAATATTAAACATGCCATTATAGATGAGTTGTCTATCTCAAATGATTTGGATAAGATGGAAGAAGAGCAGAGGTTAAACGTCAGAATCCGCCTTAAGAGGAAAAGAGGAAAGGAGTGGGCAATGGAGTGTACAGATGAGGCAAAAAGTGTTGTGGACAAATCAAGCCCACACCAATGCTTGGCTTTAGTTGACCCTTTCAGTGCCATTTTGGATACGGTCTCGATTTTAAATGCAGAAATGGAGAGGATTCGGGGTCATGGGGAGGCTGATAATGGCGTAGGTTTAGAGAAAGCCACCAAAGCAGTTCAAGACGTCCTAGAACATTGCAGAAAAGAATGTGCAGCTAAGCCAAGTAAAAGACAACAAAACGCATCAGCTGTTCACATTAACAAGAATGTTAGTACACCAAACGAAATTGTTCAAGACCGTATTGATGTTACTGACAAGCAGCTACAACAAAAATCATCTAGTCCAAAAATTGAGACAGACAGTGATGACATTAAACCGTTACCTCTGATTAGATTGTGCAGGAGAGCTGAAGGCAAGTGGGAGGTGGAGTGGAAAGAAGCTCACAGTGAAGATGGGAGCACTGATACTTTGCACAGGGAGCCAAAGAAATTAACATCTGTCTTTTCTACACCAGCAATAGTAGAACAGATGCCTCTCTGCAAAGTTAAAGAGGAAAACTCGTCTCAATGCCAGCAACAAATGGTGGGGCGTTGTTGTAACAAGGGGACAGAGACCTTCAGAGATCCACAGAGTTTTGAGACTTCACCCTTATCAATATCCCTTTCACCTTTGTCTCTTTACTCTCCCTGTTATGATGGGCTGGCAGGAGTTAGTCATGTCAGTGGGGGTATTGAAGCAAAAGCGAATGTAAGGGAGCATGTGTCAGACACTCTCGAAAGTTTTAAGACTGGAGTTAGAACTGACAACAAAGGAAGGGATGACAGTTGCTTGAGCCACAATTTGTTTCAGATTAATAAAAGTCTGTCAAACTTCCAGGCTCTTAGCCAGTCACATGTATTTGAGAAAAGTGTGCCCACTAACACCAGTGCAACCTCCTCTCAGATTCAGTCTCCTTCCATTTCTCCCTTTACCTCAGAGTGTAGCTTTAGTAACTATTCTGAAGATGTGCTTGACTTTCCATGTTTAAATCTTGAAAGCTACGATCAGATGCCTGCTCAAAACAACTTGGCAAGCTCTTTAATAGATTACTGTCCTGGTGATCCACATAACACTGGGTCCTTCAGCAGCCCCTTTTCCCAAAGTCCCACTGATGCATGGGATCCGGAGACCCCTTACCTAGGATCACCAAGCCCAGTGAGTAACTTTAGTAGTGGTGAGGAGCTAAGTTTCCCTGATATTGTGTTTGCTCAGTCTGACATATCCTCATCTATTGGTGCATCTCAACTGCTCTTCAAAGATAAGTTGTGTAATACAGCCACGAGTTCTGCTCCTCTTCAAGACCCAGAGAAAGATCTGTACTTGTCTGATGGTGAGTTGTCCAAAACTCCCATAGAGCTCCAGGTCAAGGAAGATTCCGCAACACAGTTTCTCCCCAAAGACTTGACAATGTTTAACAATGCCTCTACAAGTGCTAAACAACCTGGGCACCCAACTGTGCGAATTCATCCTCAGGATAAAAGATTTAACTTCCTTGATTCCATTATTAACACAAAGTCCTCTGAGTCATACCTTGCTAAAATTGACATTAAAGACAAAATTCATGGACCTCTCAACTTGCATAGCTCAAAAGCTAAATCCGAATCTGTTTTTCGAAACCAGTCAACACAAAGTCTGCATGGTGCCGGGCCTCACAGTAACCTTGTTACACCCTTCCATTCACTTCACGCAGGAAATAAGTCAACCTCACTTGCTGATTATCCAGGTGCATTCAATTCTGGTAATGCACTTTTTAGTAGCAATGACAAGAAGCTTCCTTTTTTTCCATACCCCAAGAATGTCATTAAAGCAGAGGAAGGTCAGAATGCTTGTCGAATTTCTGTGGCTGCAGGCAACTCGAAATCTCTCAACAACATGGAAAGCATCTATGCTTGTCCGGGTCCATCAAGTTCTCACAGTGGAAAAGAGTATTCTGCTAGATGTCCTAATGCGGAGTTCTCAAGATTGGCTGAAAATCTGCAAAAAAACCCAAAGAACATCGCGTCCAAACAGTACCCTGCTAATCCTGGTCTACAAGGTGATCGCATTCACCCTGTTTATTTCATCAGCTCTAGCAAAACCAATACAAACATCTTCAAGAACATAAAGCCCCAGATCTCAAGGAATGATAAAGATCCATCCTTGCCCTCCACATATTTATTTCCCTCAGCTCAAGGTTCTCAATGTTACAGTAGAACTCAAAGCAAATTCTCAAAATTGGAAAAACCCCATGCCGTTGTGGCTCCCACTCAAAACACTCAACTTTCTGGAGTGTCTTCTGTCCAGCCCAATAAGAATCAGATGTGTTCAAACATTTCTCACTGTAATTCTTCGGATTTCAACTTCAGCTCCACTCTTTCTCCTCCTGCATCGCAGCACAGCAGTACTCATCTGGGATACAGAGAATCCTCCATCCCTGGGGTCCCTTTGATTAAAACTCAGTCAACCACCTTTGAACACGGTCAACCTCCTCACCAGTCTTACATAGTGAACTTTACCGGAGATCATTCTGTGACTCTGGGGTATAGTGAGAATGGTGAAAGTTTGAATTATACTGGTTCAGGACCTGCAAATTACACTTACCATTGTCTCATGGAGCCATCGGGAACTCAAGGAAGGCTGGTTGTAGAAGCATGTGGTCACTCAAACTTCTCACCTTCTCCCTCTCCGAGTAGGTTTGCAGGGTCTAAAGTCCACGGGGGCCAAGTCGGTAAGGATCAGCAGCATCAGGGGACTGGAACTCACCCATGTAATTCTCTACACTTCTCCACCTCTCACTCGCAAAGCACCCCCATAATGGATCGCAAGCCTAAGAGACTTAGGCTTGTGGTGACTGACGGTACAGTGGATCTGGACCTACAGTATACTGATTAATGTCGCTAACATGCTGAGACTTTATTTATTTATAACAACTTCAGTGTAAGAGGTTCTTTTTTGTTTTCATTACACTGAAAACTAAATTTATGATTTCTGTAAAATGTCCTGTTCCTTAGCATCAAAAGAGTTTTCTTTAAATATTTAAAGACATATTTTTATTAGCACACTTGCCTAATTATTGGTATGCTACATGATGAATTTTGTTTAGTACCTTATTGTAGAAGATACAATTATTTTCATGCTAGTGGTGTCTGTATTAGAACAGAGGAAAATAGATATTCTGGTGGTCCTGTAATACATAAGATTTTCCACATGATGGAGATGTTGTCTGCAATGTGGAAATTCTCTCTTATTTCCTCCTAGCCTTTTCAGTTCAGAGTTGCAAGAAAAGTAAGCTTGGCTGGCAAATTGCACCGCTTAGTGGGTAAGCACATGAAGGACCAGAGCAGAGATCATGTGCTTTTAATTTAGGGTTGTTTAAATGCCCATCTGTCAAGTTGAATAAGAATGTGTACCACTGACTGCACAACTATTTGTACAAAGTATGACAAACACATATTTTGAGCAGCTCTCAGGTGTCCTGTTTTTGGTTTAGGGATTCCTGCATGTCATAAAAAAAATGCAGCAGCTGCTACATTAAATGCATACAAATCACAGATATTCCAGCATCTTCACAATCTGTGATGTCATTAATTTGAATAGCATCCGATCATTTCCAAGGAAATCACACACACTTTGCAAGCACAAATGTGTTTTGGCATTGGATGCTTTTTTAAACACCAAGCATTTATCTATATCAGATTCATGGGGTTTGTATCATATTGGGTATTGCTTTGGTACTTTGGGTCAATGCATAATTAATTAGTTACCACTTGTATTACTCTAGAGAGATGTTTAGTGCCCTTTGGAGCTGATCCTTAATCAGACTCGCTTAACATTTATAGAATATTGTTACTATAATGTACTGTAGTCCTGTAGGTCACCAAGCCATCATCTTTGACTCTATATTGTGTGTGTGGGTGTGTGTTTTATGACCTACCAGTACATGTCAGATATGGAATGCGTCTGTTGGTTTCTTCTCATTTTTAACAGTTGCAGACCTGAGCGAGCCCTGGGCTGTCCTACATGTTTGACGTAGTTGTGTTAAGCCTTGCCTTGGTCTATAAAAAGCCAGTGTATTAATAATATTTATTTCAATGTGTTCTTAATATGGTGCTTCAATATAACTTAATTTTTTGATTGTACTGAACTTAATGTATATTACAGTTTTATTAATATCTACAGTTCAGATGTCTTTTTTCCGGTATGTCTTGTATGGCCGTCCTGTTTGTTACTTAGGACATTTGAGATACATTTTAAATTGTAATGTTCAACTGTAAAATTGTAAAAAAATGAAATTAAGGCAATTAAAATGAAATGATTTTAAATGAAACCGTTCATGGTATTTTAGTATGCTGACATGTAACATCTCCTTGAAAATATTATTTCTTTTGGAAGGGGCCAAAATATATATATATTTTAATTCTAATTGATATATTATTGTGCTATATTGTAAATGCATTGATTAGGACTTGTATAGTTTCATTAAGAGACCTCATATTCATTCATTGGTGTTCCTGAAGAGCACTACTAAGTTTTTCTTCAAGGTTACAAGGTCTGATTTGGCCTAATTGCTCCAAAGACTATATAAATGATTAGCCATAGAAGGGAGAAGGGAACATAAAAATAATATGCATATCATGTACAAATGCGTAAGGGTTATGTATATGTTTGCACATTTGAGGTGTTCCACCCACAATACATCTTTATCTTAAGCACTGTCTTTTATCAGTCACTGCAGCTCATTTAGATTTAACCTGTCGCTGAGCATTTTTTGTTCCTTCCCTTCTTTTCATCTTATTTGGTTTGTCTTTACATGCATTTTTTTACATGCACTTTATTTTTCTGCTTTCCGAATAGCTTACATCCTAAATTTTAAATCCTCAATTTTGATGTTTTTTTTTCCCTCCTTTTTGTTTTCGACATCTTCCTCCAAGCTATTTGGCTGCCTACGTTCCATTTTGACTTTTTACCTTTGACTTCTACCTTTTGGACCTTTTTTTTTTTTTTCTATGCATGCTATCCTTTCACCCAGCTACTGTACTTCTTTTTCTTCCTCATCCCTCAGTCTTTCTTTTAACCCTTTGTCCAGTTCCTTTCCATTTCATATTGCTTGTTCATACCCTTTCCCCATTCATGACCCATTTTCTGTTCTCTGAACAGTGAGCAGAGGGTTAACTCTGAAGCCAAGTGGAACAGCTTTTTTCATAACGAGGACACGGGCAGCAAGGCAGTAGATAGAAAGTGAGGCAGAAGGGCTGAACCTTTGAGACACTGCGGAAAACACTGTAGGACCCAAAAACATTGCCGCATCATTAGGACTTCCTTTGTGCAGACTTTATTCATAAATCTGGTCTCCACTTTATTGTTAAAGCAGATGATGAAAGATCTAACATGCAACTCAAGCTATTGACTCAGTTCTGGTGACCCAAGGTTTTGCTTCTTTTGAAGATACTGCCTTGCTCACTGACAGATATTACAAGCAGATTTTTTTGTCACAAAAGAGATGTACAGTTGCATCCTCCATTTTATATTCCTTCAATGTGAGACAGGCACTAGCCCGTTTGATTCATCTGTGCTTTCTTCTCTTTTTGAATTATTCAGCTATCCTTTCCTACACCCAACCATCCTTTCTCACTCCCTCCTACCTTCCTGTACACATAATGTTACTAAACATTTACCGTTTAAAATGGAAAAATGAACCTTTCCATCTGTTCCCTCGTGGTAACTCCAACATATCTCTCCATCCCCGTTTCATGCTTGTTCTGACAAATGAGATAGATCTATTAAAGGATGTTTCTTAATAATTGTTACATGATTTACAGTGGGTACGGAAAGTATTCAGACATCCTTAATTTTTCACTCTTTGTTATATTGCAGCCATTTGCTAAAATCATTTAAGTTAATTTTTTCCCCTCATTAAATGTACACACAGCACCCCATATTGACAGAAAAACACAGAATTTTCGTCATTTTTGCACATTTATTAAAAAAGAAAAACCAAAAAATCACATGGTCCTAAGTATTCAGACCCTTTGCTCAGTATTTAGTAGAAGCACCCTTTTGATCTTTTTGGGAAAGATGCAACAAGTTTTTCACACCTGGATCTAGGGATCCTCTGCCATTCCTCCTCGCAGATCCTCTCCAGTTCTGTCAGGTTGGATGGTAAACGTTGGTGGACAGCCATTTTCAGGTCTCTCCAGAGATGCTCAATTGGGTTTAAGTCAGGGCTCTGGCTGGGCCATTCATGAACAGTCACAGAGTTGTTGTGAATCCACTTCTTCGTTATTTTAGCTGTGTGCTTAGGGTCATTGTATTGTTGGAAGGTGAACCTTTGGCCCAGTCTGAGGTCCTGAGCACTCTTGAGAAGGTTTTCGTCCAGGATATCCCTGTACTTGGCCGCATTCATCTTTCCCTCGATTACAACCAGTCATCCTGTCCCTGCAGCTGAAAAACACCCCCACAGCATGATGCTGCCAACACCATGCTTCACTGTTGGGACTGTATTGGACAGGTGATGATCAGTGCCTGGTTTCCTCCACACATACCGCTTAGAATTAAGGCCAAAAAGTTTAAAAAAGTTTTTTTAAATCACGGGAAGTCGTGGCCTAATGGTTAGAGAGTCAGACTGGCAATTGAAAGGTTGTGAGTTCGAGTCTCGGGCCGGCAGGAATTGTGGGTGGGGGGAGTGCATGTACAGTTCTCTCTCCACCTTCAATACCACGACTTAGGTGCCCTTGAGCAAGGCATCAAACCCCCAACTGCTCCCCGGGCGCTGCAGCATAAATGGCTGCCCACTGCTCTGGGTGTGTGTTCACAGTGTGTGTGTGTGTGTTCACTGCTCTGTGTGTGTGCACTTCAGATGGGTTAAATGCAGAGCACAAATTCTGAGTATGGGTCAACATACTTGGCTGAATATCATGTCACTTTCACTTTCACTTTATATTGGTCTCATCAGACCAGAGAATCCTTCAGGTGTGTTTCAGCAAACTCCAAGGGGGCTTTCATGTGTCTTGCACTGAGGAGAGGCTCCCGTCAGGCCTCTGCCATAAAACCCCGACTGGTGGAGGGCTGCAGTGATGGTTGACTTTCTAAAACTTTCTCCCATCTCCATACTGCATCTCTGGAGCTCGGCCACAGTGATCTTTGGGTTCTTCTTTACCTCTCTCACCAAAGCCCCTTTCACACTGCACGTCGGACCCGCAATATTCCCGTAACATTGCCTGGTCGCCTTCTGTGTGAAAGCAACCACGTCCCGGAATTGATTACCGAATCGAACCCGGGTCGGGGACCTAGTAACATTGCGGTAATCGATCCGGAACGAGCGCTGTGTGAACAAAAGCCAGATCTAATTCCGTATCGAAGTGATGACGCGCGTTATCGCGCGACTCTTTTACCGGCTGTTTTGAAGGAAGATCAACATTCGCGACGAAAACATATGTGCAAACTGTAATGAAGCAGAGATCAGTTAGTTCCTCACTTTCCGCGCTGACGCAGAGACCGTTTGCTTGCTTCAGTTAAAGTATAACGTGCCAAGCGTTGTCGACTCGTACATTACACGTCACGCGCTGATGTCACGTGTCGTTACGGGATCTTCAAGGGTTGTGTGTGAAAGCACGCACATAAACCCGGGTCATCACTGGCAGTGTGAAAGTGCCAAATCTAACGACCAGAGAACAATTACAGGAACACTTTACCCCTGTATTTGCCGGAATGGCAGTGTGAAAGGGGCTCAAGGCTCTTCTCCCCCGATAGCTCAGTTTGGCCGGACGGCCAGCTCTAGGAAGGGTTCTGGTCGCCCCAAACATCTTCCATTTAAGGATTGTGGAGGCCACTGTGCTCTTAAGAACATTAAGTGGAGCAGAATTTTTTTTTGTAACCATGGCCAGATCTGTGCCTTCCCACAATTCTGTCTCTGAGCTCTTCAGGCAGTTCCTTTGACCTCATGATTCTCATTTGCTCTGACATGCACTGTGAGCTGTAAGGTCTTATGTAGACAGGGCTTTCCTGTGGCTTTCCTAATCAAGTCTAGTCAGTATAATCAAACACAGCTTTAATAAATCTGCAAAAATGTCAACAATTCTGTGTTTTTCTGTCAATATAGGGTGCTTTGTGTACATTGAGGGGAAAAAAAGAACTTAAATGATTTTAGCAAATGGCTGCAATATAACAGAGTTAAAAATTTAAGGGGGTCTGATTACTTTCCGTACCGACTGTATATTTTGTAATGAATCAATTATCAGAATCATATTCCTTAATTTTTATGAGGTCCAGTCATTAAGTATTTTCTGCTAGAAGGCTTTATTTTATGTTTTTTGCCTCTTTGTCTAATTTTAAGGTAATGATGCTGCAGTTCAACATTCAGATTCAAGAGCCTCTCCAGAATATTGTATGATGTATCGACTGTAAGGGGTACTAAAAGTATAACATCAGCTCTAAATGAAGAATCAGTGACCTCTCTATGAGAGCCGTGCATATGGCGCTGTTTACAGAGACCCGGAGCAGCCTTAAAGCTTGTTGTCATATTCACAGAGGGCGGAAATGGATGGATAATAGATAAGTAGAGAAGAGCAGGCACTTTCACCCCTTTAGATTTGAAACAGGCAGACTTTCATACAGTATTAGTGTCTGTAGAGATTGAAATCGATCCATGAATCCTTTCCTTAACTGGACGTTCAAGTTCTACAATCTCTGAATGCTAATTTAGCAGAAAAAAAAATGTATATGGAATTACCTGCCCTATGACTTTAAGGAATTTGTAGGATGTATCAATCAGTGTCTTTTGCCAATGGTTTTGAGCATGTCTGCTGGAGATAGTATTATCAAAGACAGTTTGCGTTAATGTAATATGCAAATGCATTATTTTTTTTAAGAACTTGGACTTGATAGACTGAGTTGGTAAAGTCACAGGTGTACAACAACTACACTTAATTCTCAGAAACAGTTGTGCGGTGAAGGAAAAGGGAGAAAAGGAAGTGCATTGAATCTTAAAGAAAAAGATGGGTTGAAAGAATCTGCTCTTGAAGAGATACTGGATGAGTAAGGAAAGATGTATGGAGGAGTTTCAGAGACACAGCACCTAGTGCTGTAAAGTAAAGTAAATAGTAGAAGTGATGAAAGCTTAATAACGACTGGATGAAAATTGTGAGGGATGGAAGCAAGGAGGTTAAAAGCACGACTGGTGAGAAAGAACCATAAAGTAATTCCTGAGAAATATTTGCCCTAGTAGTAGGAGACATGAAAAGAAGTGATGGAGCTATGAAGGCAAGACTTTTCAGTGGAGAAATGTGTTTGACAATAGCAGGGGCATGAAGAAATGACTGTCATGTGTATATTGGACTGCTGCACCACAAATCTTCAAGCAGCATTGTCACCGAGGTGAGGTACGCTTCTGATAAGATTTGTTGTTTATTGTCATCAGTTTTTATTTTTTTAAATTGCTGCACAGTTCTGGAAACAGATACACAGTCAATTTCAAACAACTTTACAACTTTAGTCTGTCTTGTATCACACATTGATTTTCAGTCATGCATGTATCAATGATTGTCTCACATGCCATAAATTAGATCTAATGCACACGTAATGATAAATCTTCACAGATGACAACACAAATTACATAATAAGCACAAGTTGAACATGGTGCCAGCCAGTCACATGCACATGTAAACTTAATTGACATAAGGATTGGACAAAACTCAGAACCTAAAAAATAGTTGGAATTTGAGTTTAAATAACTTCATCCTACAGGAAATGTAACTTGAATGTTATGAAATTGAATTTCAATTCAGAGAAATTCATGCCATTGTGGAAAATTAAATGTTCTTTCACCCTAATCCATCTTTGTAAAGTTTTAAAAACCTTTGAATTTTCACCTATATTCTTGAGCACCTATGGCAATTTTTGAGTGGTGTGTTCTTAAATGTATCTTCTCTTAAGTTATTTCTACTTTCTACTTGTAAATTAAAATATGCCTTTAAATAAGTTCCCATTTGCTAACCTTTATTCTAGATATTCTAGTTCTATTCGCATTCAAGGACAGAATTTTGGGATTTGAAAAGCATTCTCAATTCATTTCTGTATTTCAAACAAAATTCACTGATATCCTTGGGTGACATATTAATTTAGGTGAGGCGATCATATTCAATCCAAACAATGGTAATTACAGAAAATGTTTCAGACAGAATCACATTGCGTTTGTAGTATAAATGCTGATCCTTCCTTTTTCCGCCTCTTTCTTTTTCTTTTTTCCCATCCTTTTCTTGTCTTTTATCAACATTGAGTGCACTTAGTACCATGCACTCAACTAATGTACCAAGTAATATATGTATTCAGAAACCCTTTGCTTTAAAACCTGATCACAAGTGGCCACTGGAGACATATTTGAGATCTTGCTACCTGGTCCATGATTGATTCTGCTACAGTGTGGTGTGTAAGGGTCTATTAAATAGCAAGTTACATTTACATTACATTTTTAATTTAGCTGATGCTTTTATCCAAAGCGACTTACAATTGCTATATGTGTCAGAGGTTGCACGCCTCTGGAGCAACTAGGGGTTAAGTGTCTTGCTCAGGGACACATTGGTGTCTCACAGTGGATTCGAACCCAGGTTTTTCACACCAAAAACATGTGTCTTATCCACTGCGCCAGCAACAGCAAGTGATATAGTTTTGAGCACCCTGTGACAGACTTCATGTAAAATACATTGATGCTACTCACTCTTTTTATCTGTTTAGAGACCTATTTACCTAAAGGTTCCATATTGGTACCTTAAAGTCAAGGCATGTCACCTTTATTTATATAACACTTTATACAACACAGATTGCATGAAAGCCGCTTTACAGTGTTAAACAGGGAAAACGTGCTGATAATGCAAGACAGTCAGTTTATGAGTTAAAGTCAGTTCATTGTTGATTCAGTGATGTCATCGTCCAGCTCAGGTCAGTTCTCTTCCAATTATGTCTGTGCAGTCAGGTCAGTGTTGACAGAAATTGTGTCCCCAGCTAAGCAAGCCAAAGGCGACAGTGGCAAGAAACCAAAACTCCCATCGGTGACAGAAATGGAGAAAAATAAACCTTGAGAGAAACAAGGCTCAGTCTCGGAGCCAGTTCTCCTCTGGCCAGACGAACCAGCATGGTGTGGTTTAATTCCAGGCTGCAACATATGTCAGATTGAGCAGAAGACTCATGGTCTTTTGCAAATGGCTGACGAGATCTTCACAGGGGATCTATTACTAGGGTTTGTCTAGTTGACATGGTCTCCGCTGACATTAGGGGCGGTAGAGGTCGTCTATATATCAATAATTAATAAAATGTATAAACCTTCACACTTTCTTTCCCCTTAATTTTTCCCACTTTTTCCTTCCCCAAGCTAAGTGGTTCACTCCTTCTATTACATATGTATTTTTTGTTCTCAATTCATGTTTTAACACAGTTGGCCTTAACGGCAGAGCCAATGTTTCTTCAGCGGACTGCATCTAAAGGTGTGCTCACTCATAAAACTGCTATTATCTTGTCTTTCTCAGTATTCTTCATCCAATGCCGTGAAATGCTTTGTTTCTTCTTCCTTGAAATGAATTAAGCCCGAGTTCACATTTGTGGCTTGTTTTCTTTTCATCTCTCCTTCTTTCATGCCGTTCTCGGGAACTGCCATAGTCTGTCAAAGACATCTCCTCCTCATCCTCAGCCAGAACTCCTCACAACATCAAAGAAAGCTGGGGAGAAGAAGAGCGGGAAGGAGGGATCTGCCTTGTATCTGGGTTCTGATGGGGAAGACGGTGGAGGAGAGGGGGAGGGGCAAAAGCGATTGAGAGAGAGAGAGAGAGGCAGGTATGGAGAGATGGAAACAAGAGGATGAGAGAGGAACGAAGCCAACCAACCAGCTGAAAGAGAACGAGCGATCAGGGCTGTTTGAACGTGGCAGGGAGAAAAGGAGGGAGGAGGGAGAGAGAGAGGGTGAGAACGATTGTCAGATCCGAGGAAATAGAAGTGTTACTATTCCACGAACAACTGGAACGGTGTCTGCTCGCTGAGGATAGGCATTGGCTCCCAGCGCTCACCGGCTCACAGGACACGCTCTAAAATGTAATTTCCAAAGGCCTAATTGTTGCCACGGTGATTTATTTTCCTTCATTTCATTTTTCTTTTTTTCTTTTTTGTTTTATCTGCCTTCTCTCCTCTCCTTCTCTTTTTGTCGTTGTTGTATTTCCCCCCTGTTTTTTTTTTTACCAGCTGCTGGATTTTCCCCTTCTTTTATAACTGCTGTCATTCTCTCCATTTACAAAGGAAGGATCTACAAATAGCGGCAACCACAGCAAGACAGTAAGTGGGGCTTATTTCTCCTTACGCCTGTGCCGGGGGGATGCATGGAACGGGAGGCTGGTGAAAATGTGCAGAGGATGAGCGATGAATGGATCCCGATAGGGTTTGTAAGAGTAGACACTGGCTGGGGGTTTGCCATCAAAGTTGAACCATTCAAATCTGGAAATATGAGCTACTGGGAAACGGAGGCGACCTGTGTATGCGCTGTGTCTGCTAGACTGAGTGAATGATGTGAGGAGATCAGACTGGGCTGGTGTTTCCCATTATCTGTAGTTTGGCTGCAGGTTTACTTAAAACAGTAGGTGCTTGAGGCGCAGAAAGAATAGATGAATACTGCATCAGCAGGTCGTAAGTTTTTCTGGATATTTAAATATCTGTGTTAGAAAGAGCTTGGCACAGAAAAAGATCATCATATTGATAAAAATGACAAGTGATACAAATCAGATCCTGACACATAATGTAATATGTTTTTTCTCTTATGTATATTTAAGGGAGAAGCCTGATATGCAGTATCTTGTCACTCCCTGAAACACCCACCCACATACATTGGCATGCATGCAGACTTACTCACCGAGCAGTGCTAACAAACTGATCTGCAAGCATGGCAGCTCTCTCATATGATTGCATCTCTTAAATGCCACATCAGTTTTCTTTTCTGTTCACTGCCTTTTGTCTTTTTTCCTCGTAAGCAGAATTTGCTGTTAAAGGGATAGTTCAACCAAAATGAAACTATTCACTCTCATGTCATTTCAAATTTTTATGAATGTGTTTATTGTATGGAGCACAAAGGGTGGAATATTCAATATTATCGCGCATACTCTTTTCTATGCAATCATCGTGAACTGCAGATTAAAAATGCACCGTTAGAGTATAATAAATGTGGTCCATACGACTAGTGCGCTGTTTTCCAAGTCTTAAGCCATGCAAAAAGCTTTGTTAGAACAGACCGAACTTTACGTTATTAACATCTTTGTGCACAAATCAGTTCAGAGTTATAAAAAAAAGATTTGACTAATGTGTACACAAATCCACAAACATGCTAAAGAGAGCTTGCGCAAATGTCAATATTTTCAGTGAATAACAGCTTAAGTTATATTTTTGTTGCACAAAGCCATTGTGTAACTTCAGATTATGCAGAATATTGCACTTCTGTCATATGGACCCCTTTTTGTGTTCTTTTTGAGGCCTTATGAATGCTTTTCCATGTGGAAATAAACATAGAAAACAGTCTTAAAACAATGTATCCTTTTGCCTTTCATGGAGGAAAGCAAATTGTACTGGTTTGGAACAATGTGGGGATGAGAAAAGGATGGCAGATTTTTCATTTTGAGTGTATTATTTTTATATTGTGTTTATCTGGCATATGCCATTTATCCCAGATTAATATTTATTATAACAAGTTGTGAATATAAGTAGGCTAGGTACTTTTCAGGTCATTGCCATTATCACAACATTCATTACAGATTCTTCTTCGCCCACAGACACACTGCTGCTCTGACAACACACTTAATGCCTCTTATGTAGACCGCCAACTCCTCACCTTACAGTCTGGAAGTGACACACAAGTGAACCGACAAGCAAACGTTCTCTCCTCTGCATGGATGTGAAGAGATCTTGAGTCCGGGCCAGTGTGTCTGCATGTGCTCTTACACATGGATTGTGTGTTGTTTTGGTTTGGGACTGTCCCCTACCATTATCTGCTGAATTTGTTATCAGAAGCCTTTGTTTTTCCAAGTACATTCTCCTCTGATATTGTTGCAGGTATTTTCTGTGGTCACCCATAATTACATGATATATGTATTTCTAGCCACTTATTGCGAGATTGAGAGAGAAAGAGCAAAACAATGCGGGGGAGGGAAAAATAATAAGTAAATTAAGTAAGGAGATTATTTTCTCACAAACAAAATGTTGTTCAATTTATGCGTAACATCATGAAAAAAATTCTAATACAAATTATTTTTCAGTAGGATAAGAGAAACAAAACCTTTCAAATTAGTTTTCCTTGCACAGATATTGGGCAGAATTGTGTTTTCAACATTGCATGTAATAAAACATTTCTTCCTCAGTCTTCCCTTTAAACACACACATACAGAGTATCTCCTGTGTAGTGTGAGTGTGTTTGCTTCGGTGGGGGGTGTGAGATAGGATGACAGAGTGGATAATCAGACAGAGGCACACAAAGAGAGTTCAAATTAGCCACATTGAACGGGCCATTGATAAATCGGGAAACTAACAACACCCTTCCACTCAATGCTCTGGCTACATGCATATCATGCATACACATGGATGTGTCCAGGGTTTTGCAAAACCATTTTTTTTTATTGTGATATTTAATATTATTACATACTTAGTCATGTGATTGAAAAGCTGAATTCTTAACAACTATTACTGCAGTCTTTTGTGTTACATGATCCTTCAGAAATTATTTATTACCTTTAAAACCAAAGTGCTTTTTTGGTGCTAATTTTTGTGGAGATCATTATACAAATTTTTCAGGATTGTTTGATGACTAAAGTTGAAAAGAAAAATTTTATTTTATTTTATGTTAGTCTTTACTGTCACTTTTCATCAATTTAATGCATTGATGCTGAAGAAAAGGACAACTAGTACTGCAGGTATGTGAGAGCAGTGCAACCACCCTGACCCATCCCCAGTGAAGAGTGAAAGTATTTCTTTCCAGTTATTTGATATTTGTGTTTATTGCTTCTTCCACTTCATCATTTAGAGATGGTGCTGGTATGTGTAAGTACCACCACTCTCTTGGTGGTTCAAACACTTCTCTCTCATTACGCTCAGCAGAAAGATCTCCTGCGACGCATCCTCACACTTGTAACAGTGAATGAGGAGAAATGTTTTTGTCTTAACATAGTAATAGCTCACACCATTTCAGCAGGCTTAAATAAATGATCACACACTGACATAAAATCTACAGCAGGTCTGGCTAAGCTGACAACTACCACACAGTGGTGCATTTCCTAAAAGCATCATTAGCTAACTATGCTCTTTAGTTCCACTGAACTCTGTTGGTAATAACAGAACTTGCGACCATAGTTGCTTCTGGGAAATGCACCTCAGAACAATTGTAATCAACTTAATCTGATGTTCTTCTCACATTGTCCTATGAAATGAGTAGATACAAATGTGCCATTCAATAAACATTTCCATCCTGAGCATGATCTAATAATACATTTGCCTGACTAAGCTAATGTAAGCAGGCAGTGGATGCTAACTGGCCAGCATGGATCGATACCAGTGGATGTGTAAATTTGGCCAGTGTGGAGGTTTGATATGGTGTTCACCGTTTCATTCTTATTCATTTAACTCAACTCCTATCAGGTTATGTTTGATCTCTGTTCCATCCTGACTTCTTCGCTGTTCCCGACCACTTCCCTTCCTCCTCGTCCATTATGCACTTTACTTCTCCGTCCCCTGTAGTCAGTGAGTTTTTCTTGCCCTCTCGCCCTTTTCTTCATCCCAGTGTGTTTGCCCAACTGTTGAAGATGGTTAATCTCTCCTTGCTCTAATATTTACTGTATAGGCTCGATAATTCGAGCTTTCGGGATTTAGCCCAGTCGTTTTACGCATTTCCGCTCATTTTTTTCTCCTTATCTAACTCTGCTTGCAGTAAAGTACTGATCTGGGACAGACAGTCTCCCAAGTGCTCTGGCCTACTTCAGCTCTGTCCTTTCTATCTCACCTCCCCAAACTCTCATTTTTCCTCTTTCCATCTGTTTATCCCTCTTTTGCCCTGAGTGTGTCTCTCTTTGGCGTAATGTTTGATGACTAATCTTGGGGGAAGATACAGTACTTGTAAAACTAATGCATGACAATGTTACGTTACTTTTACAAAAAGTAGTTACATTGTTACTTTTGTGTAACTTGTTTTCACTGAGACAGCTGAAAGAGACTCTTTCTTTACCAAAGTAGAAGCACTTTGCTTGGCTTACAGATGATTTTTATGTGTGCCGTAGACAAGAGTTTCTCCACTGACACATTTTGTGTCAAACACAGCCTATACTGTGAAAATTGCTCACTGATTGTAATAAAACTGGCAAGGCTTTTGGCGGTCACCTGCAGGCTCAAGGACAGAGTATACCCACCGCTGCTCAGAGCCATCACCCCAAAACAAAGTACAGCTGGATTTTCCTTCAGCATGTACACGCACATTAAAAGTTCATCTTCTGTCTCATTAAAACAATGTCTTTTTAAAACATTGTATAAACACTCCAGTGCTTCTTAAATTGCACCAGTACCAGTTCAATTTTTGCAAACATACTACAACTCCCTTAATAATTATCCCTTACATTTATTCACCCTCATGTCATGGCATAAACCTGCATGGCTTTATTTCTTTCTTTATTTTGACCATAAAATTAAATTTAGTGGGGTCCAGTGTTGTTTGAAACACAATGTTTTTCAATATATCTTCTTTTGTGTGAAGGGAAGGGGTTTGAAACAGCAGAAGGATGAACAAATTATGACAGATTATTTGCATTAACTGTTTTGGCTTCTATTCCTCAGAATTGGATGGTGCTTTGCTGGTTTACCCACCAGGTTTTTATTTGTATTTTTTTAATCTCAACCACCAAAACCTCCTGGGTCAACTATATTCACCAAAAAGTCGATGCTTGTTGACCAGCATTACTTGCAAGTAAATAGCATGACATTGCTGGTCCACCACCTGTATCGGCACCAAACCAATAGTGTGTTGTTTTAAACTGTTCTTTTCAGGAAGGAAGGCTGATGTTGATCAGTGGTTTTTGACTATTGAAGTGTTATATAGGGACGGGTGTCATGCACTCTGGCTTTGGCAGAACTGGAGTGTCGTAGCAAAGCAGCCTTGGCTGACAGAACTGTTTCCCCTCATAACTGATGAAAGACCCAAACAAAAATCCTGCTGTTGAGAATAGTCTAGCGCTTTGGAAACTCAAGCAGAGCCAGGGTGAGATGATGCCAGCATCGGTGTGAGCACCGAGCATTGGGGTGTATCTCACAGCACTGGTTGAGCATGTTTATGCTCATAAGTAGAACAGAACCCTTTGTTGAATCTCAAGAGGATGGAATCACTCTATGTTCCTTTGCTTCACTGAAATACAGTTGCAGTAATGCAGTTGCATGCTGGTATATTCCTTCCCTCTCGTGCATGAGGATACGCTCATTCATGCCAACTGTTCTGAGTGAATGGATGGAGTCTCCTGCATTCTATGGACCAGATCCCAGTTTAATAGTGCTAATTGCACCACTGAGAGGGAAAGAGGGATGCAGTAAAAGAGGGGGAGTGGGGCATGAATTTTCCCAGCAGTCACTAGTGCATCATCAAAGTATAGCTATTTTTAGATACAGTGATGGTGGTGAGCCGGTTAGCCCAGAACAGCTGTATTAAACTGCCATGGCACTGCATTACGCCCCATATTGACTTTTCTATGGACGGTTCCGCTGCTTATGCACATAAATTAAGTGTTGATGTTCAGGTTCAGTAAGATGACTCTTAAGAGTAGGCTACTCTTTATACAACAGTTCTTTCTGGTCCTCAAATCTGATTGGCTGATAATAATGCAATATTATAGTGATAATAAAACTCCTCCAACTGTTTAATTGTCACTTCGCTTGCTGTATTTTTCACAGTGAATGTCATACCGGACGCCCAAATCCACTAAAGACAGTTTATTTCACTGTATTTATGATGTAAGATGTCATTTTCATTTTATCTTGCATGTTATATTCCTGATAAAGCAGGGCTTGTAAGTTCAGCAGAGCTTTGTGTACAGCCTTTATAGAGTTTGTTCATGCTGTTGCTGTTAAAACCATCTATAATTTAAAAATAATACTGTTTTTGTGTCACGAAACAGTTTAAGAGTATGATTACTTATAACACACAATGAACACCATATTAAATCTACTTCATTTACAATATAATGGACTTTAACATATCTTGGAATTGTTTATTTGAGATCTGCACAGTATCTTTGATACAGTAATTGATATGAGCTTAATACTCCTGATAAAAAGCTTAATACAACTGAAAAAAAATCTGTTTTATATGGTTGCATTTGATCTTGATGATCCTCTAAATCAGTTGACTTTAAGCAACTTTGCAACTACATGCCATCTAACTCTCATTAGAGTATTAGAATGCTCAAGAATGGTAGAATCTAGTTTGGTAGAATAAGTTGACATACTTGCAAAGACACTTAGTCATTTTATTTGTATGTTGACAATCAAAATAAAGTGTTTGCATATAATTACAGTTGCAGACATACGAATACTCCAATGACTGCTAGATGATATGTAGTTGCAGAGTTACTAATCAACAGCTGTCTAAAGGGTACCATCAAAATAATTAAACTGATTTTACAATAAAAATTGTTCTAAGCAAATGTGTCATATTACACATACATCTGATCTGACATCTGATCTTATGGAATACCTTAAGAATACCCTTATAATGTATTATAAATACGGGCTTCATAGAAAGTGTTACCAATTAATCTATTATTTGTTCCATTGCAAATAGTTTCAGCTGAGGGCAAAATCTACTCACTGAATTGTCTAGCAACGTTTATGATGATTTGATTATATACATAGTTGTATTTAGTATTGGGAAACTGAATGTGTTCATCATGGTGATTATAGTGACATTGTTCCGCAATTAGATGGCGGCAAGTGACTGTTTTACGAGTCAGCTGTAAAGATTTTTTTTTATTGAAAGAGACTGAAATGGAAGTTATTTTTACTTTTAATAACAGCGCATAAGACACATCCAATCAAATGCGGTGAGCAGCGCTGTCATCGGAAATCACCCTTAACAAATGAAAGGACAGTATAACAAAGATATCGCTTTCCTCAGCAGACATTCAAACTTATATTTTATTGTGAATATGAGATTGATCTGAAGAACGAATGCTGTATCAGATGCAAGTAATCTAATACTCGACTACATAATACAGTGAGCTTTTCATGCAGTAAAACTTTTAATGAAACAACTCAACATTCATTTGTTACTAGTTCTAAAGCAACTTTTTTGAATTAGTAATGTACCTTGAACTCAGCCGTTAAACTGAGATTTGAATCCGTAGTGGAAGGAAGTAGTTCAACACAAAATGGGTATTAAAAGACACACCATTGTTGTTTTTCTTATAGATTTACACACTCGTCGCATCTAACTGTTGTATATCACAATATCACATTCACACGTAGACGTGAGATATGGCTGTACATCGGAATGCTGTGATTACCTACGCTAGTCAAGCCTATGAACTAATCACAGTTGGCCAAAATACAGCCATATCTTATATTAGATATTAACTATATAATATTAACTATAACTATATTAGAAGGTTGGACCTTCTAATATAGTTGTGGAAAATGGGGAACCTTGGAGTCAGAAAAGTTGAGAAGCACTGCTTTGTAAACATACAATCACTGACTGATTTTTTAAAATAGATATTAGTGGCACCTAAACGTCTTTTAAGGGTGCAAATATTTCACCACACATCCTTCTCATTATGCTTAATATCATTCAATCTTATCAGTGAATCATGTCAAGCAAATGGACAAACAAACATGTTTAACTTGTCTTTTTGTGTTAGCTGATCAAAACTGCAATGAAGAATGAGCTATAGCATGTTACTGTGTGGCTAAGAAGCGCTCATCTTCATTCAAAGGGATTATGCTGCTGAGACCTGCTTAATGAAGACAGGGGAGACAATCTGTTACTCATGAATACTTCTGCATAAAATCACATTGTTTGCAGAATCATATAGCATTTAAAACCTGTAGTAATCCATGCTTGCTTTTCTTCAGTTGTATAACACAGCCGATGCTTATGATGAGAATATCAGAGTGAAAAAATGGCTATGGCTCACAACTGCAGATCCTCAAAGACTGAATTCCATTAAGGCAAATGAAAATATCCGGATTGTTTATAAAGAGTATGTTTTAGAGTTGCGCTGAACAGATTTACTCTGTGTGTGATCAATTGCATTGGTTTATGAATAGCTCGTTGGAGGCAGCTATGTATGTCTGCTATCCTTCACTCTCTGTTCATCTGTTGCCGGTCTAATAGCCATATACTTCAGCTCACAGCGCTAGATGCCAGTTGCAGCAGCTGTGCTAAACTTGAAAATGTACCTCCTCATATGCTGACTGTTTTGGCTTAGTTTATCAGTGTCAGCCACACACAGACCATCAATCAACCTTTACCTAAGCTGCGGTGGCAGTGTCAGCTCAAGTAAACAACTTGATCAATAGGCTTAGAGCCATCCTCCTCGTGAGTAATGTCCATTTTTAGGTTAATGTTGTGGCTGTGAGTTGACATGGAAATGTCTATAAAGTCACCTGTTATTTTGTGTTATTAGTTACATTTGTTAAAGGTCCCGTTCTTCGTGATCCCATGTTTCAAACTTCAGTTAGTGTGTAATGTTTTTGTTAGAGTATAAATAATATCTGTAAAATTTTAAAGCTCAAAGTTCAATGCCAAGCGAGATATCTTATTAAACAGAATTTGCCTACATCGAACGACCAGTTTGGACTACATCCCTCTACTTCCTGCAGTAATGACATCATTAAAACTGTTTTTTGACTAACCTCCGCCCACAGGAATACACAAAAAAGGGGGCGTGGTCTTGTTGCACTTGCACGGAGAAGGAGGAAGAGTGTTTTTGTCGCCATGTCGTCGAAACGCTGTTATTTTCATCTCTGAGTCCAATCACCTTTGTTTGGGCTTCCCAGGGACGCTGTACTTAGAGATCAATGGTTACAATTTATGTTTTACTCGTTTCCAGAAAATTATAATCCACATGTTAAACTATGCGCAGCACATTTTGCTGAGGACAGCTTCCTCAATCTCAATCAGTTTAATGCCGGATTTGCACAAAGATTATTCGTGAAAGATTGAGCAGTTCCCTCTTTGTCTGGAGAGGGTGTTGTTTATGGACCACAACCGGTAAGTGTATTTTATTATTTAAGTTGGTGCGTTTAACAGTTTCTGTAACTTATTACACAAAGGACAGCGCTGTTTAGCTTTGTTAATAAGATGGTAGGGCTGTGCAAAAAATTGAATGCGATTTTCATGCGCATCTTGTCAGTAAAAACGCTCCTGTGATTATAACTACATCTCCAGCATGTGCGTTCAGATCACGATTGCCAGTTTTTCAAAACAAATCCTGCCCACTTGCTTCTCAAAACTAGCCCAATCGCGTTTCCAGGAGGGCAGCGTGCACTAAGCTGGTGTCGAATCACAACACAGGAACCGCTGGCACAATCAGAACTCGTAACGTATTTCTGAAGGAGGGACTTTATAGAACAAGGAAGTCATCAGCCTGTTTTTATGTGAAAACAGCGGTATACAGATAAGTGAATTGTGTGAAAAAATACTGTTTTTTTTTTACATGCGAAACATGAACACGTTATATTGCACACTGTAAACACAACCAAAGCTAAAAAAAAAAAAAAAAAAAGTGTAAAGTTTACTTTTGTGTTCAGCAAAAGTAAGGAACTCATACAAGTTTGGAACAAGAGGAGGGTGAGTAAATAATGACAGATTCATAATCACTTGAAATTCACAACAAATATTTCTGTATAGTCTCTTTGTATATTTAGTATCACCATGAGGCTGGCTTCATTAGCCAAGTTTTGGACAAGTGTTTTGGAAGTTGCTTTACTTGATACAGGGCTGAAAAATCTTGTTACAAAATATGTTCAGTGACCTCAAAATGGCACTTTTGAAATTTTCAAGTTTTCCAGGATGGTGCATGGGAACAGTGCAGATATGTGTGTTTTAAGCAGTGTGTTTTTTGTAGCTGCTTGAGGAATGAAAGAGGAGAAAAAAAACAAAACAGATTCAGAACAAGTTCTTCTTTCACCGAAACAGGTGCATGTTCAAGCCTATAGCTATTAGCCTGAAGAGATGAGCAATATGTGACAGCATAAATTATAAGAAAACAAGAGCCCATCTGTGCACTTGCATCAAGTTTGAACAAACACTAGTTTTGAGTCATATTTTACACATCTTTTTATGAACATGTGGCAATGACCTACCTGCTGGTAACTGCAGATTTATTAAGTATATCATATAGTTGTCAACCATCAGTTGCAGTAATGGGTACATGTGACTGAAGAGTGTCATGGTGTATATTATTATTAAGCAGCTCGCTGGAATACTTGGTCAGTCACAACAAATATCTGTCAGGTATTTCATATTATTTGCCATTATCTATTCCCCACTCATCTGAGTAAGTGAAACCGGCTCTACTTTGATGTCTCTTGTATCACACTGTGGACATCATATTAACTGTAGCAAAAAAAATGACCTCAGACAACTTCAGTTTTAATATTATTGTAATATTGCTGCAGACTGCTCAGAGTCTGGGTCCTAATCACTTTTCAAACTTCAGACACTTCAAAAGATTCAGAAATTGCCAACTCTAGTGCCTTTTAATGGTTGCAAGACTCAGGTCAAAGATTTTTTTAGCAGTCATTTTGGCATTTTGTGTAGTTAGTCACATTTCTTTACACATTATTCTTTGTTTTTGTTGTTGTTCTTATTGTTGTAATGTTTTGTGCTGCCTTCAAAAACATTGAGATTTTAATCTAACCAGAGACTAACAGATAAATCATAATATACAAAAAAAATAATAAAAAATAAAAAAAAATAGGTCAAAAAGATTAAAACTACTGTAATACACTTTCATATTAGGATGCAATAGGATGGTGTGTCCTCAGGTGTGTCAGAGCAGTTATATTGCCTTCACTATGTGCTCAATCATCCGTTCATCCCCTTTATAAGAGATTATGATGAATGAGCCAGACCCACATCCACACCAGGATCCTGGTTTTGATCCTCTTCAGGCCTTATTCAGAAAGCTGTGCGTGGGTCAGCCAAGCAAGCAGCGTCTTGAGGTTGTGCCTTGCGATGATGGATTCAGGATAGATTGGTGTGATTGGCTGGAGTGGTTGTGAGCATTAATAATAGTGGCGCTGCTGGTTGTATTTATAGTAACGGTGGAAGGTGGCAGCGCCGTGAATGGGGAATGATATATGACAGAACCTCTCTAACTGCTCAGCCGTCCGCCTGCTTGTCTGCGAGGCTGGTGTGTGCGAGTGGACACCACTTGCCATGACTAACAGCTGCAGAAATAGTGGGTGGTGGGGCCCTGGAGATGTGCATGAACACTGGCAGACTTTGACACACACAAACAAACATAAACTTGCAACTTTCAATGCTCCATTTAGCTGAAAACATCTTTTCTTATCTTGTGTCTGAAGTTCTGTCCAAAGAGTTATACAAATATTTTAGGGTTCAATACAAACTCAATGGGGAATATGGCACATGACCAAACCAGAAAACTTCTCTCATCGATTCCACTTTTCATAGAATGTGTTAGCAGCAGTTTGAAATGACGGTTAAATCTATGGACTTTTAAGACATTCAGCTAACCTGCCTGTTTCTTTTTGTTGTTGCCATTTAATTGGATTTTAATATCTGAATGTTAGTAAAAAGAAGATTTTTAGATATCACTCTGCATATGCGATGGACAGAGCTTATACTCATATTGGGTAGCTCATTTGAAGGTATCTTGAGTAGAACTGCTACGTACTTAATGAAGCACATAACCAGAAGCAACGTTGCTGGTTTTAAACAATGCAGATGTTTGTTGCACAATTGACAGTACTTGGCATAATGTTGATTGCCGTAAAAATGAATTTCCTGTTCGTCATGCATTGTTTCAGCTGTAACGTTGTTCTCATCATTTTTATGTCTTAGGTGTTGTCATGGCAACAAAGTTGTGTAGTTCAATATAGCTTTAGAGTAAAGGTTAGTAAGCAATTTTTGACAATAAAATCATATTAACGGAAATATTGTTTACATCTTGTGGCATTGATAATTTATCACTTACAAATTGGCCCCATTCACTTCCATTGTAAGTCACCATAATTCTGACTGTATTTTTGATTGAGAACTTGTATTAAACCCAGTTTATTTCTTTAAGCCTTTCATACAGGCATGATGGCTGAAAATATTTTTCCCTGATTATCAAGGCTTAAGATTTATGTATGGCTTCCTTTCAACATAAGGTCACTGTTGTTGGCTCTTCAGACTCTGCCCAGGTGGCTGCTTCTATGTCATACTCCAGAGCTTTGATAATTATGAAAGAAGACTACGTAATGATGGCCATAATCATCACATTAACATTTGAAAGCAGAAAGCCTTCACACTAGACAGGATTGATTTCATTTACATCCCTCAAATGCATTATTGCCAGATTATTGCTTTATTTTCAAATAAGTCATGGACCAAACACTGCAGGAACCTCACTGATCACAGTCTTTGAGATTAGAGCTAAGAACAAGCAGCACTCGAGTTGTGTCTCCACCAAAAGAGATTATTGGAAAGTGGTTTTGCAGAATCAATAATATGATTTATGAAGTTACGTATGTTCACAATAGATTCAAGAGATTCAGATACATCACTGTTCTTTGTGCTTTGTACTGCACCTCCTCAAATTGATACACTAAATCCCAAGCCTGCTCACAGTGTAATTACTCTGTAAATTAAAAATGATCATGCCTGCCATTCTTGGGAAATTTTTGACACCGGTTGCATATGTTTCTTTATGCATCTCTTTAGATGTTATCAAATAGCTCTGTCATGAAATGGCTCTTTTTCATTTCAGTCATATGCATCATTTAGCAGTCCTGGGAGCGCACAACCCTATGTTTCCTCAAGCAGAATGCGCAGTTTTGCATGACAGATGTGGATTTGGAGTCATGTGGAAGCTGGAGGAATGCTAAGTGTCTTTTCTGTTCTTTTTATTGCTTTGCATCATTTAAAATGCAAACACAATTAGGAGGTGAAGCATGTACATGTATTGTCGAAGCCGAGGGGCCTGGAGGAGAGGGAGGGGAGTGCTGTTTGAAGTGTTGCCCTATTGACTGGCCTATATAGAATAGATTAGAATGATATAAAGACAATTCCTTGTGTGTTGGTTTTCCCCTTTCATCCACAGTTTGAACATACAAAGCCAAATTAAATCTTCAGCTTCTTGACGCTCTTCTCTCTGTTTCCCATCTGACACTCTCCACTAAAATTAATGAGAATATCAAGGCTTCTGTCATCAAAGGCAGAGGCTTTTAGAGGCAGGAGTTAGTGTATGTTAATGAATAACGATTACTGCATGTAAAAAAACATGTAGCTGATAAAAGCCACTGTCATCTCTCTTTATGTTTAACTCTTTATTTATACATAGATGCTAAGCTAATGATATTGAATGCATTGGGAATTTTTGGAATGAAGTGTTTGATGCTCATGCACAAATAAAGGTTCTTTATTGGCATCTGTGGTTCCGTGTAGAACATTTAAAGGGGTCTCGAACTGAGAAATCTAAATTCCTTTGATCTTATGACACATAAGAGGTCATTGTGCTATAAAAACATCCTGTACGTTTCAGATCTCAAAACTTTCTCATAAGTTCTAAAAACTGCTTGTATTGAAGCCAATCTGCCCAAAACAGCAGGTTGTTGAATGTGCCACTTTATGATGTAATAGTGTGGCCAAACACTGTGTCCTCACGAGAAGATCAATGCCTGCTTCTGCATCACTGCCTGATTAGCCCCACCCACAAAATTTGTGCCTGTAGTAAGTAAATGACGAGAGGGGCAAATGCAGGTCTGCAGAGAAACCAAATTATAAACTTTTACCATTGATTTGTTTACAAACAAGGAACAATTCGATATAGGTTTTCAGAAAGATTGAAACTAATGCAACTATATATGCGACTATATTGGATCCGGCAGTAATGGCGCACCACACAAGAGTAAATAACTATTTTTATTACGTGGTCACTATTGTTATTCATATGTACAGAGTATTTATGCATTTTAACCTAAATCACAGCAGCATCCATCTGTGAAGGATGTAGCCTGTCAGACACACAACTTTTAGCCTATCATAGCAGTGGGCGTTTACCTCCGAGTCTACAATCCACCACACATATTCAAACAGAGCATTTAGGTGAGGGGGGTCAAAACACAGTACCAGCAAGCGCCGGCAGGGGTGCCGGGGGTATGGCTCCGAGACGCAGCGTCTCGTTCCCTCGAGGAACTAGGGTTACATTCGTAACCTAGAGACGTTCCTCTTCAGGAACTCGAGCTGCGTCAACACAGGACCCACAGCTTCCACAACTCCAGGCGAGGGTGAATTATCGTACCCTGCGCCTGCGAGAGTAGGTCTGTCCTGATCGGTATCTCCCACGGAGAGCCGTCGAGGAGCGAGACAAGATCTGAGAACCATACTCGGCCCGGCCAGAACGGGGCTACTAACAACAGACGGACCCCGTCCCGGCGCACTCTCGCCAGAACTCCCGGGAGCAGAGCAATAGGGGGAAATGCGTACAGACGAAGCCTCGGCCAGGTCTGTACCATAGCGTCCAGTCCCAGAGGAGCTGGATGAACTAGAGAGAACCAAAGGGGGCATTATGACGTCTCTTGAGATGCAAATAGGTCTACTTGAGCCCTGCCAAATACTCTCCATATCTGCTTCACTACTTCTGGGTGAAGTCTCCATTCCCCGGGCCTCGGCCCCTGCCTCGACAGTATGTCTGCTCCCATATTTTGTTTCCCAGGAATATATGCTGCTCTTAATGAGAGGAGTTTGCTCTGGGACCACACCAGGATCTGGTGCGCTAGCTTGTACAAAGGGCGCGAACGCAGACCTCCCTGGTGGTTGATATAAGAGACCACCGATGTGTTGTCGGTGCGCACCAACACATGGTGACCCCTTAGGTCTGGGAGGAAGTGCTTCAGTGCACGATAAACTGCTAGCATTTCTAGACAATTGATATGCCATGTAAGATGGCAATCGCTCCACAGACCACGGGCAGGGTGGCCACTCATGACTGCACCCCAGCCGGTGAGGGATGCATCCGTCGCTAGCGTTACATGGCAACAAGGAGCTCCCAGCACCGGGCCCTGTTTCAAAAACCAAGGTTTCTTCCACATGTCTAAGGCACGGAGGCAGTGCCGCGTGACCTTGATAGTGCGAAGTAGATTGCCCCTCGGGGAAAATCCCTTGGTCTTGAGCCACCACTGTAGGGGTCTCATGTACAGCAGGCCAAGAGGTATCACGTTGGACGCAGCTGCCATCAGACCTAACAATCTCTGAAATTGTTTGACAGTGAGTGACTGGCCTTCTTTGACTCTCTCGACTGAGATGCGGATCGACTTGATACGAGCATGGGACAATCGTGCCTGCATTGCAATCGAATCCCATACTACGCCTAGATAGGTGGTTCTCTGAACCGGAGAAAGCACACTCTTCTTGGCGTTCAGTCTCAAACCCAGCTTCCCCATATGTGCGAGGACGACATCTCGATGCCGAACCGCAACCTGCTCTGACTGAGCTAAGATCAACCAATCATCGATATAGTTGAGAATGCGGATGCTCTGCATGCCCAGGGGGACCAGAGTCGCGTCTACACATTTTGTGAACGTGCGGGGTGAGAGTGCAAGGCCGAAGGGAAGTACTCGATATTGGTAAGCTTCGCCCCCGAAAGCGAACCTCAGAAACTTCCTGTGTTGTGGAAGGATGGAAATATACGTCTTTGAGATCTATTGTGACAAATCAGTCCTCGGACCTGATCTGCGCTACAACATGCTTGATTGTGAGCATTCTGAATTTTAGTCTCATAACTGAACGATTTAAGACCCTCAAGTCTATAATCGGATGCAGGCCCCCATCCTTCTTTGGAACTATAAAATACCGGCTGTAAAATCCGGACTCCCTGTCCTGAGGAGGGACCACCTCGATGGCCTCCTTCTCTAATACGGTTTTCACTTCCTGTTCCATAACCAGACCCTGCCTGAGGCCGACTATTGTCTGAACAACCCTGTTGAATACTGGCAGCACGGAGCCGAACTGAATGCGGTAGCCTTTTTCTACTGTGTGCAGGACCCATCGAGATACATTTGGCAGTAGTTTCCACGCTGCTAAATAATCTACTAAGGGAATCAGTCTCTCGAGACTGATCTCTGGTGTAAGAGGCCCCCGCAGGGGCGGCGAGTGTCTCAGCCCCGCTACGCGCACGGGCGGAAGATACTGAGAGCGATGCTCGCTGGGACCTGCTGCGCCCTGGAACATTGGCAGGGTTGGCAGACCGGCCCCCAAAGGGTGCTGAGTTGAGATGGGCACCGTGTACTGCGGTGTGTACCGCTCTACCCCAGCAGAGGCTGTCCTCTGAAACCCTGGGCTCTTGGCATCAGGGTTTCTTGGCCGAGGACTTCTTAGCTTCGATAACTGCCCTAAGATCTTGTTTGGGCTGGGAAGCCCTCGGCCGAGAGCACGAGAGGCGACGCTCTGCCTTTGGGCCTCGCGGTACGAGGAGGTAGGGAGCGAAGGGGGAGGAACTTATGGAACGCCGCCGCTTGTTTGCGGGCCTCCTGAAACCTTCCGACGACAGAATTGACTGCGTCGCCGAACAGGCCAGTCGGCTGGATCGGGGCGTCCATGAGGCAGACCCTGTCCCGCTCTTTCATATCAGACAGGGTCAACCATAAGTGCCTCTCCGCGGCCACCATAGCTGCCATGGACCGCCCAATCGCTCGAGCGTTCTCCTTGGTTGCGCGGAGGGAGAGATCAGCGGTCCTTCTTAGCTCTGATATATCGTGGGACTTGATCTCCTCTCCCTCGTCTAGCTCCTTCAGCAGGTCGGCTTGGTACGCCTGTAACACCGCCGCATACCCTTTGCCCACTAAGCCGATGTTGCTCTGAGTGGCTTTGAGGGCAATGCCGGGGCCTTTAGAGACGATGCCGCGCCAGGGGACAGATAGCTCGCGAGCGTCTGTTCCACCCGGGGCATCGCTCTATAACCGTGCTCTCCCATCCCCACTACATTTCCATAGTAGTCTGACGAGGGGATGTAGAGACGGGCCGAGAATGGATGTTTCCACGACCTGGCGATCTCTTCATGCAGGTCGGGAAAGAATGGCAGGCCCCGGCTGGGAGGTGGCTGACTCGCGCGCAGGAAGCGTTCATCGAGCTTGCTTCTCTGCGGTTCAGCTGTTTTCTCGGCGGGCCAATCGATGCTTAATTTGGCCACCGCACGAGTAACCACCTCCAAGAGCTCGTCATACTGCGGCGAGTGGGGTGGCGAATCCCTGTCGATCGACTCAACGTCAACTTCCTCGGAGGAAGAGAGGCGGAGCGTCGACCCCTCTCCCTGAGTGGAAGGAACCGCGATTTGGAATCGCCATCAGTGTGTTTGACTTTCGCATTGCTCTTTGGCATGTCTAGGAGCTCTTAAACTGGACAGACAACAGTAAATAAGACTCACAGACAAAAAGTTTGACATTCACACACAGAGTGCTTGCTGAAAGACGCGAAGCTGACGCCAGCTGCGTGGCACGTGCTTTTATAGCTTCCTGGTCGCTTACGTCACTCCGCCGGTGACGTCACGCTCTTCCATTGGTCTGATTTCACAGGATATTCAGAGTCGCGCACGCTGGGGGCGTTCCCCAAAGTGCAGTGACGCAGCTCGAGTTCCTGAAGAGGAACTGTGGTTCTTTTAAGAACTGTTCACTTAATGTTGTTTGAAGAACCCAAAACGGTTCTTCTACACTGCAAAAAAACCTTTTGGAAGAATGTAATGTGACAGTGTACAGTTTTCAATGTTTTGTGGCATCCATAATATATAATACAGTGGGAATCTAGCCAAGAAAGCGTGCCAGAACATCTGTCAGATTATACCTTTAATGTGCCATCGATGTTTTATTGTGGTCATGTCATTTTGAGGGCTGGCAGGGATATGTATAATGGTGATCTGTGGTGGTGATGTATAAATATGATCATGGTGAATGTGGTTAGATAGCTACCCAGAGAACTTCTTTTCTCAGGAAGAGTGCTCTAATATCAGTGACCTCTGCACCAGCTGTAATACTGACATTACCTTGTAAAAGTCAGGCCACTATCATTTAACCAATATGATACTTCTTCAGAGTATTTTATGCTCAGATGGTGCAACAAAAAAAGAAAGGTGACAAATGACAAAATGCGCAATATTAAGAAGTTAAAAAATATGTATTTTAAATGATGGTACATAAAGAGCATATGGTGGAATTAAATAGTTGAGGAATAAGCAATAAGCAAATACACTGAAGAGTTTGGTAGTTGCTTGTATAATAGCTGACATGTCCTTCTGTCATTCATATTGTCAGTTTACTATACCCAAATGGGGTGGTTTTAAATGAATGGTTGACATTTTAATACTGCAACTCAATCTGTCAAATCCCGGTGAGGAAGACGTGTGACATTGGCTGGTTTGGAGCTTTTAGTATTAGAAAGTGACAGCAGTTTTAATGGATGGCTCAATGGGTCAGAGCGTGTTTGTGTGTGTCAAGGCAATTTCCTACAAAACAGGGCATTTTCAACAAATGTTCAGTGAAGAAAGATGGCTAAATATTTAATTAGTTTAATAATAAAAATGAAATGAAAATAAATTAATAAAAATGTTACAAGTTATGCATTCAATACTACAATATCTGTAAAAATAATTTGCAAATGAAATAAAATTGTTTGCATGTCTTGAAATCATGCTGTAGAAAGGGTAAAGATGTTAAATATATACCATTTCTTGAGTGTCACAAGTTTAAGGAATGGCATTTTTTTGGGAATGCAGGAAAATCATGCACTGAAAGGGATCAGTATTTGGTATAGGTAAAATGTTTATATTTAGTTTTACTACAAGGAATGGAGTATTTATTTGATTATTTAATTAATGTCTAAGTTATGATTATATATTATATGAATATAAGTTATATATTATTAGTTGTGTGATGCAGTCAGCAATGTGAGTACTTCTAAGGTGGGATACAACAAAATAGTTTTTCACTTAGAAACTGTTAATTAATTAACAATTAATTACAAAGAAACACATTATGGAGAAAGTAACACATTACATTAAATATGAAAATATACTATTAAAAATACAAAAATATTATTTTATTGTAAAACTTCAATAATCTTTTGAATAGTTCTATAAAGAAAATTTAACAAAATAATTAAATAATGGGATTTATACCTTTACTGCTTTACACCAAAGGGAAAGTATATTCGTGAAAAGTATCATAATCTTTCTACCATATCACTGCTCAGTTTGGCCTATGTTAGTTGAATTGAATGTTGACATCCGGAGTGCGTGTGTGAATTGCACTTTCGCAGAGGAAGACAGAGCATGTTCTTGTCGGAGTGCAAGCTCCTCTGATCCAGCTTCGTCCCGCCCTCCCCTCTCAGCCATCTCTTTGAAACAGACACACAGAGACATTTTAATCCCGTGTTTGCTCATTTAAATCCCTGAATGACGGCCGTATCATCGCAAAATATGTCTGTCACAAAATGCCAGGTTAGCTGGGCTTGCACCTGAGGGAGCCTTGGCAAAAAAAGAGTGTGGCCTGTCAGGAAACCACAGCCTGAAATGTTGCAATTCTGTCAGTTGGAGGAACCCCTCAGGCCACCGTGATAACACATCACCACACAGCACTGTCTCAAACACAGTAAACCAGCTTTATTTGATATGTTAATACAGCTGTGATTTACCCAAGTATGTCATCATATTTTTGTGGAGGTTTAGTCTGAGGTAAAATCAGTTTGGACAATTTATTCTCAGTTATGTCGGTTGTGTTTTCCTTGCAAACCAATTGCAGCCTGAGAGGAATTTTCAGTTTTGTTTTAATACTCTCGAACACATTTATTTCTGAACCAAATATACTCCACCTCAAGATCAAATAAGACATTTATCTCCTCCGTTTAGAGAGCTATTGCACAGAAATTATTAAAATATCAGTATGAATAAAAAAAGATAGAGTTGACAAAGTACACAATCACATCTTCAGCTAGAGTTTAAGAGATTTGTAGGTCAAACCTCAATAATGCAGCAGTTTGTGCGTTTGAAGGATTTTGAGGTTGATTCTACTCTTTTTTTGTTGTCATTTTGGAGATTTATTTTTCTCTCTGGTTTACCTCAGACTGTTAAGACTATACACTAGTCCATACACTATTACAGTTTTTGCCAATAGCCAAAATCCCCTATAAGAAAACCACTTTTTTCACTTTGTAGTGATGATTTCTGGTGGCCATATGTGTACGATCCTTTTGTTAGATTTTATGATATCTTACGTCGGATTTGTTAAGTTCTTCCTAGTTGTATTGTATAATCTGTGTCCATTAACTCTGTTTTTAACACAAACCTCAGTGCAGTAGATTAGAAAACCGATGCTGACCACAAAACAGCTGAGTCAGTGAAGTCTCTGTGAACCGCAAAGATCCAAAGCATCCTGTTCTGTTAAAGTTCTCTTGAGGATGTCTTTTCAGACCTACAGGCGAAAAAAGAAAGGTTATTTGTTTATTGACAAATAAGAGGAGGCAGTTTGATTGTGTAACATAGTCGTGTTGTTTAACAAGTAAGTTTTAAGGCAGTCATTTTATCTGTCTGCTTTGCTAAAGCCAGATAGAAACCTAATTTATTTATGCATGGTACAGTATCTCCCACACTGCCACCTAACTCATTTCATATTCATGAGACACACTGTATTAGATTGACTGTACTAGAGGTTATTAAAATAATAGTTCACCAAAAAATAAACACTCCGTCATCATTTAATTATCCAAACCTGCATTCATTAATAAATTTAATTAGCTTATTTTAAAATGCTCATCTTAGTTTGAGTTTTAGTAATTTTGTTATGTTTTTGACAATTTATTAGATTTAAACATTTCTATATAGCTTTAATTTTGTAATTCAAGTACTTCTGATTAAATTAATTTCAGTTAGTTGTCAAATATTTCTAATTATCATTTAAGTTTGTGTCAGCTATAATCAACTGTATCTTTAAGACTACAGGTTTGACAATCTTGTATCTTCTGCCATCTTATAAAAGAAACTAAAAGCAGCGTGACATCAATATGTCTCGTTCACAGTGGGATGATCCGTCCTGCGTTTGTGCCATCGTGCATGGTGTCTCCAATCATTTTTAAGCATGAAAAACTCAAGCATCAAACCCAGAGCCCACACACTCTCTCCCCCTGCAGCTTTCCGCTCTAATGTGTAACCTCTTTATGTGCTTCCATTCAGGAATGTTTCGGAAAGCTCTTTCCCATTGAGATGTCTGTGCTCTTATCAGTCTAGCCAGAAAATGCAGGTTAGCGAGGCATTGTTCGGTCTCTCAGAGTTGGTCAGGACTAGAGCTGTTTTCTTGTTATGACACTGCTATCAACTGCGTACGTTGAGCCAGGTTTGTGCCCAGAGGAAATACGACACTGCCGTGTGTCCAATGGCTGGCTGATGAACAGGCCATGAGGTGACATCACTGTCACACACGAGCAAAGCAAAGGTGGAAGTCGCTTGACATCATTTCTGTTGTTGACAAGACATGTGACTTTTCCCCTCTGCTTCGCTTTTGCTCTTTTCATGCATGCTCGCTTATTCTCTCTCTCCATCTCTTTGAAACACACTCTGTATGTGGGCCGCTGCTCTGTGTAAGAATCTCACGCTCTCCTTATAGAACCACAGGTCACTGCTGATTGATGTTGATTGTGTGAATAGAATATAAATCAGTCCACTTTAATGAAGGCATGATGCTGAGGTGTTTCAAGAGACTAGTGGCCCACGAAATCTTCTTCTTTCAAGCTCTCCTTCTTTCTTCTTTTCAATCCGCTTGACATGCCACAATTTTACTAATCTCATACGTGAATATATTTAAGGGTGTGAGCTTTTTCAAAATTGTGAGATTCTGACTCAAAACAGCGTCTTTTGTGGGAGCACGGAATTAAAGAACTGGCTCCTTATCAGTTCATAAATTGAATTGGAATTTGGATTTGAATGACAAAAGGAGGAAGTTTCTGAATCGCACACAGTAAATTAACACACCAATTTATTCTCCAGTGTTCTTCTGTCCTTGGTGACTAAAGTTAATATATTAAATATAATTTAATATACACTATCGTTCAAAAGTTTGGGGTTGGTAGGATTTTTAAAATATTTTTTCAAAAGATGAATCTTGTTATTATTTTATCAAAAATACAAGAAAGGGTAATATAGTGAAGTATTAGTACAATTTACAATTTACAACTGTTTATTTAAATCTATCTATCTATCTATCTATCTATCTATCTATCTATCTATCTATCTATCTATCTATCTATCTATCTATCTATCTATCTATCTATCTATCTATCTATCTATCTATCTGTCAGTTATAAATGTTACACAACCCTGGTTTACTGACATTTAAGTAAAAAAAAAATCTGTTAGAAATGTCAGAAAGAGAGAGGGTCGTTGCAGTTGAATGAGTTATATTCTCTGCTCTATCTGAGATATTTTACAGATCTTGTAATATTTTCTGAACGTCATTTGAAAATGAAAGCCGTTTTGGAGAAGACAGTCTGAGCGGGATCTAAGATCTTAATTAGCCCCATGGTGGAGAGTTGTCGACTCAGAGGGGGAGTTTGATTTGTAGCCTCCCCTAAGGTGCATGTATGTGGAAGTACAGCTGTTTTCAGCTCTCTAGTGTGATTTCTGTTATATAACCAGACCAGAATCTTAGAGTACACAGTAGAGATTTGAGCTTTTGGCTCAGTTTTTTGCTCTTTTGCTGTGGGAATATGTTTCTATACAAATGTGACCTTGTGTGGTGTCTTTTGACGTGCCTGTGTAATGATGGGTATTTGATTCAGTGACATAATTGGAAATTCCTAACACTTTAAATTAAGAAAAAATGCAATGAATGAAATAGAGCTAGGTCACTTTTATTACCCACATCATAAAATATGTTGCGTTAGTTATTGTTTTATGTGCTCCCGTGTAAAGATGGCTGATGGAGAGAGGGAATTAGGATGACTTTCTTCTGTTATGTGGAGGAGATTGCAAAATAACTCTCTGAGGACTGAAACTCTCTGAGGGGCCGAGATTGTGTCTTAGTTGGTTGATTGACGTGTGCAAGGACACACAAGATTGTGAGGTCAAAAAAGCCAGAAGTGAGTAATTCTGCACTCACTTCAGTGATTCTGTCCTACCTGTCCGGCCTCTTGTACACGGAGCATTAGCCTGTGGATGGGCATGTACCTATGCGTTTGTGTGTATGTATCAGAGAGAAATTGGCCGCTCCAGTTTCATGGTGTAAAAGTGGGGCGGTCTGTTCCTTGGAAGTTTCCCAGTATAATGTCCTGGGGGCCGAGATACTGAAAATATCTATCTATATAGATGCTTTGTCCTACATTAAAGTGAGGGTGAAAGAGAGAGAGGGCAGAACACCTGAGAGTGTGCAAACGACAGAGAGTGATAAGAGAGAAAAGCCATTTTAGGGATGGACAGCAGCTGGGAGACCAGCAAACAAGCCTAAGTTGTTTATTTATTTTAGCAGGGTTCACACAGACTTTTAGAAATGTCTATTTGTTTTTTATTGGGAGACAATTGCTGTTTCACAAAGTTTCAACACTGTAAAAAACAACAATAAAAAGCAACGTGGTACATTGAAGTTTGAAAAACCTTTCAGCGACACATCTTTGTGAGTGACCTGAATTTACTCATTCATTAATATACATGTTTTGTTTTGTCAATAATTTATTTTCAATGCTATAGATGTCTTGTGCAGAAAATCAACACCAGTTAATGATTTTATATCATTCTTAAAGAATTTTCATTTTTGGATGGACTATCACTTTAAGGCCCCGTTTACACTTAGTGTGTTTTTGTTTTAAAACAGCGTTTTAGAATGAAAACGATTCTCGTCTACACTGGCGTCTCCGCTGCGTTTCAGAAACGATCTTTGTTTATATTACACAACTTAAAACACGTCACGCGACCATTCATGTAGGTACAGCCATATGAATAGGTAGATTACCTATTATCTAGATGGCATCTAAGTGCTTGGGGCGATCGAATGGGAAATCTATCTATACATCTTTGTCTACAACAATGCGCATGATGTTAATGATTACACAGCCTCCAAGGATATGCAGAGCGAATATCAGCAGTTATACGCCATCGTTTTCAAAAGTCTCCATTTTGGTCCATTTACACTGAAATGCATACTAAAGCATTTTCAAAAGTATCAGTTTTCGAGGGTCGAAAACACCGGAGTAGTGTAAATGATAGACGTAACCATAGCAAAAGTTATGCGTTTTTAAATCGAAACTGCACTAGTGTAAACGGGGCCTAACATGAACTCTGAAATCATTACTGCAGTCATTGAGATCTTGCAAGGTAAAGGAAGGTCTCATAGACCTTAATCAGATTAGATGCCTTATTGATTTTAACATGGATGAAAATAAGGCTGTAAAGGATAGATTTACATTGTTTGCAGTGGCACGTATTATATAAAGGTCCTAGACCCTGTCATTTTCACAAAGTTTTGTCTACTGAATGTTGTTGTCAAATAACAGTACAATCCACGTAATGCACTGTAATCTCTCACAGCCTCATTTTCATTCCTGTCAAAAAAATTCAAATGGTGCTAAAGTCTAAAATGATGAGACGAATTGTGTAAAAAGGTAAGCTCTGACCATCACATTATGACAAGAACAACAAAATAAATCAGCTATCAGCAACACATTAATCCAATAAATGTAGCCGCTTAATTTATTCGTGCTACAGTGCATCCTGGGAGCTCACAAATCCTTATCAAATCATCAACATGGTAAATATGAAATTGTTTGTCTAGACAAATCTGTTAGGCTAGTAGGGCAACATTAAGGGGAATATTGTTACTCTAACCTGTGTTTTATGTAGATTTAAAACTGAAAGGCAAAAACTGAACGGCAAATAAACTAAAAATAACACAATAAGGCAAGATTAGACTGTAAAAAACCTGAGGTGCCACATCCGAAACCTTGATACTGAGTAATCGCTAAAAAGGCACCGTAAACCTGAAGCTCATTAAAATTTTGTTGAATTATGAAAGTGGAAGTTCGCTTGGACAGGGTAAATGAGAGAAGGGACTCATTTTGAGGATAACAAAAAAGGAAGAGATGAGGAGAGATACTGTTATCTTGCACTTGTTATCACTCGGTGTTTCCTTCTTGCCCTACAGAGTTCATCAATCACTTCCTTTGTCTTGATTCATCTCTCCTCCTGGGCTGATGATTAATTGAGATTTGCTCAGTTCATTGTGTGCTCTGACATTCTTCATGTCCTATCCAACTATGTCCTTAAAGGAAAAGTTAAAAATAAAAAATCTACTTACTCACCTTCACATCATTCCAAACCCATATGCAGCATTTTTTATGCAAAAAAAAAAAAAAAAAACATATTCATATTAAATGAAAAATTCAACCTATTTTGTAAATGCATTTTAAAGATTTTATTGTGAACAAAACATCCATGCTTATGTTTTATGTTTTCATTTTATTTTGATCTTATAATTTTTAGTCAAAATGTCATAAGTCTATCTTCTTGTGAAAGGACACTTTACTCTTCAGACTTCTAAAACTCCCACATCTTTCTTCCAGTCGTCCATAAGCTCACATTCATTTTTGGGTGCAATGCCCACATCTCAAAATCAAATAAACCACTGATTCATAGAATGGTCCTTGTCTCAGACTTTTGTCTTTGTTGATAATCTTTCATTTCATCAAAACATTGAAGGAAAAGTTCACTCAGAAATGTAAAATGATTTTCCTCTCTGTTGCTCCAAAACCATTGGAGTGATTATAGTTACCAGTGGTTTTCAAGCAATGAAAAAGACAAAAAATATTTGTAATATGATAATATTTCCTTTCTGGATATAATTGCAGAGTAAATTGATGCCTCAAGGAATATGAAATTTATCAATGAATAAAGATTTAATTCTCATCTGTTCCTCATACAAAAACCTATCATATAGTTTCAAAATATTTAAAATATAGCACAAGGTTTGTCTGAACTACATTTCTGATCATTTTAAGGATTTTCTTTTTTTTTTTTTTTTAGGTTTTGGAGCTTTACAGTTTTTAAATCATCTTATTTTGAAGAAAGAAAGTCATACAGGTTTGAAGCGACATAAGGTTGAGTAAAATATAACAAAATTCAGATTTTAAAATGAACTCTCCTTTTAATGTCTATTTAGTTGATTTTTCGTTCCTAATTTTCTCTATTTGACCCTCTCTTACATATTTCCCTGCCATCATGCACCTCTTCCCACATGTGGGTTCAGATCCTCAGTGTTCTGCTTTTTAATCTATCTGTTCAATTCACATTTCTCTCCTCTCCCCTGAATCCAGAACCTGCCGAGACTAATCCCTCTCTATCAGCATCCTGTCCTTCCTCTTTTTCTGTCTTTCATTCAGTTTCCCACCACAGCTCTCTCCACCCTTCTCCTATTGCCTTCTATCTCAGCTCGCTCCCGCTTCCCCTCATCTCCATTCCCCCTCATCTGTGATTAGTCAGCACAAAAATTTATTCTTTGTTCTTCAGCCAGTTTTTTTTTTTTTTTACTCTTTCCTTTTTTCCTTATCCATCTTTTCAAGTTTTCTGTCAGCTACTCTCAGCTGAAGGTTGCTGTTTGTTTCTCCTCTTTTCTTTCCAGCCTCCTCTGTTACTTATACTCTCAGTACTTTCATGTTGTTTTTGTCACTTTCATTGCTCTGTTGAACAGGGATTCTCTGGGTAACCAGTAGCATGGATATGGTTAGAATCTCTGCCTAAACCTGCACACCATCTGTAGTTCTGTTTCATGGTTGTAGGGTGCCTTTAATGATAAAGGATGACTTTAAGACAGCACAATTTCACAGAGCTTGCCAAAGGGGCATTAGTTTGATCTTTGGTTGTAAATAAGAGGGCTTTGTGCTTCATTTATTGTATTTCTTACATATTACCCTCTCTTCCCACTCCACTTCTCTCAGCCATTGTCATTTATTTTCTCTGACAGCCATATTATTTATTTTACAGCCCTTTAATGTTCCTATCACATATTTTCTGTCAGTTTTTCACCCTTTTTTATCCCTCTGGTATAATCCATATCTTCTCAATTAGCTGTTCCTCCTCTTTCTGTCCCTCATTCATTAACTCTTCTCCGTTTTTGTATTCTCTGATTTATGCAGTCACTATTCACTGTAAATGCGTCTTTACTTAACCAAGTTAAGGCTGCTATGAGGAGGAGTCTTGACAATGTAGAATTATACACTTTATTTTACAGCAGTGCTGATATTTCGTCCAACAGCACGACTTTTCACTGTTCATGTCAGTCCAGTGGTCTGTGATGTCAGTCTGTGGTGGGGATGTGATTGCCCTAATTAAAAAGGAGATGTCAACCTTTGCATCTGTATCATTTTTGAAAGCCACATGTGCCGCGTAAACCAATCGCATTGGCATAAGTTCTTTGAAAAGAATCCCACATGTTATTAAATTGTCTGTGCCTTATCCTATAAACATTTTTAACACTATTTCTTTAAAGTAGACTTAAAAGTTTATGCACATTTTTAGGAGACTAGCACCAAGGTATTAGGCCACTATATATGAATTGTTGTCTTTGAACTAATCTATAGAGTAAATGAATCAACAACTTATAAAAATAAATTCTCTTGTCGCCACCTACTGGCATAGTGATGCAACATGCTTTGGAATCATAAGATTTTTTTAAATGTTTTTGAAAGCAGATTCTTTAAAGGTGCAGTGTGTAAATTCTAGCGGCATCTAGCGGTGAGGTTGTGAATTGCAACCAACGGCTCAGTTCCCCACTCACCAAGCTACGGCCGACACAGGTAAAGATGTTGTCGGTAAAGACATCAGAGAGCAATGAGATTTCTTTACAAAGGCAAATCAAGGAATTATATTTACTTAATTGTTCAATAAATTGATGGTATTGCGAATGTGAATGTACTTGTTCATCATTGTGTCAGTTTTTTTATTCGCAAGAACAACAAATTTACAAAACGCGCTCTGTAGAGCAGTTTGTCCATTTAGGGCTACTGTACAAACATGGTGGTGACTGTAAGGGGACCTACGTTATATGTAGATAGAAACAGCTCAATCTGAAGTAATAGAAAAATAACAGTTCATTAAGTAAGTTCTTTTTAATCATCTGAAAACATTTTTGTAAATATTACACATTGCACCTTTAATACAAGGATCACTTGACACTGAAAACTGGAGTAACGGCAGCTGAATATACATTTAAAAACAAAAGAGTTATTTAAATCAGTTAAAATATTTAATTATATAATTTATTTACTGTATATGTGATCAAATAAATACAGCTTTGGTGATTCCAAACTTGATTCCAAATAATGTAAAATTATTGACTGGTAGAGTATGTATTCAGTGTGAGCATATTTGCCATCGATTTCTAATCATGTTGCATTGCTGTGCCAGATGGCAATAAGTAATTTTTATTAAGAGTTGAGTTGATTCAGTTAATTCAGTTGATTCATTCAAAATGTATTCATTTGAAAATCACAATTACTGTGTGTTATTTGGAGACATGCAATGTTTGTTCTGTTGTGGCTTCCTTTTGGAATATTTTCTTTGGCAGAGCAATAACGGATCAAGTCATTGGCAATATACTATGCCTAAAATGTAAGAACTATTTTTGGTTCCACAAAGAACCATTCAGTCAAAGGTTCTTCATAGAACCATCTCTTTCTTACATTTGTATAATCCGAAAAACCTTCTTTCACCACAAAGAACCTTTTGTGAAATAGAAAGGGTTCTTCACATGTTCTTTATGGAACAATTTAGACAAAAAGGTTCTTATATGGCATCGGGAAGCACCTTTATTTTTAAGAGTGTGGTGTAAAAAAATATCACACAATTGTGCTGTTGGTCTTCTTGAAAAACGACTAAATTGTACATATTGCTTCAGATACAGTTTCCCTGCGACTTTGCAATGCGAGTGCCTTTTCAGACTATATAAATAGCAGAAATCTTGAATAGCAGAAAACTGAGTCATGGTCGTGCATAATGCTGCTTTCCAGACAACTCGAAATTCAGATTTTTTTCCCACCTCCCATTTGGAAATAATGTATAGAACACTGCTTGAAAGTTGGACATCCGACCTGTGAACTTGGGACAGATGGATCAAGTTACCTTATGTCAAATTTAAAAACCTTACATATTAAGCTTGTAAAATGATACTTTCATTTTTTGCTTTTCGTCAGCTGTTTTAGCAAGCATTTTATGTAATTTTTCTGTTTAGCCAAAGAAACACGAAATGCTGTCGTTGTGTCATGGTGACATCATGAGGTCATATATTAATGTGACGTGTGATTAACTGGAACTCACTGAGGCTTGAAGTGGGACATTTAATCTTTCCCGCAACCGACCTCTGGATTGCAAAACAAGCACACATTAACCTCTGAGAACATAAAAAGCAATCTGCTTTGTAATTGCAAAGTACACACACACACACACACACACACACACACAGTTGACTTTTCTGTTCATAAAAACATTTAAGCTTTAAATTACTGATGATCAACAACCCGAGGGTCAGAATATTGCATTGAACTTAAAGGGAAGTCCTTAAGACAGTACTAAGATACTCTTTCAAGAAGTCTGTTCCCCTGACTTCACAACAAATCCACAGCCTCACAGCTATTATATTTGTGTGCTTTGTTGAAGATGCAAATTGGGTGTAATTGTATTTGGCACATTGTCAACTTTGATAGCAACGCTCTGTATATTTTATATGGTGTTTTTTTAATTAAATAACTGAAACTCTTCATGCAGCTAAGATGTTCTAGGGCAATTTTCCTATTGTTTTGAATAGTTTGCTTCTGTGCTGAGGATATGGGCATGTGAAACAAAGGAATTATGGTGCAGAACCCTCAGGAAAAGCTTCTGAATTAAGTGTCTGCAGAGACATTAACACCCATTGCCCTCCAGTACAAAGTCAATAACCCTGGTGGCGGGCAAGCAATGATGTCTTGTTCAGTGCTTCAGTCGCTTCCTGTCTCACTGAGGTAAAACAGCGTTTCTAATGAAAATTCAGTTAAGGTGATGGCAAACGTGGTAGAATGAATGGCATGCTTCAGAAAAGAAAAAGATAATGGTTGATAATTGCTGGTAATTATACTAAAGTAGAAATATGCAAAATAGACGAACTGTCACTTGTGATCTCAGGATGTTGGACTATGGCAGGGGTTTTCAAGCTGGGGTGCCATGAGGGCATTCTGGGGGAAATTTCATAGAGAAAATTAGCAAAATGTATTTTTGTGGCTGTGAAAGTGAATATGTTCAATATATTTTCTAATAATTTTTAGATTAAAGCTGCGGTAGGGAACTTTTGACGCTCTAGCGGTTAATAAACAGAACTGCTTGCGTCTTGCGGAAGAACATTGTAGCCGGAACTACTTCTTTCTGTTTATGTCTATGAAGAATCACAAAGGTACTGGGTTACTCTGCCGCGGTACCCCCGAAGCAATCTAAAATAGTCTGAATATAAACACTTATTATAGGTGCTCCCTAGTGATTCAGGACAAGCTAAAAACACGGTTTGGGACATGGATTCATGGCGTACTCGCTTATTATATACATTTTTCTACATTTTGAACACAAACAAAGTTACGGACCGCAGCTCTGATTGGTTGTTTCTTAACGGGAGCGATGTATTTCTGCAAATGGCAATAGGACCACTGGGAGGAGCCAGAGGAGCTTGATTTTTTTTCACAGATTATCTGTCTCATATTCTACTGTCAGGACATAATGACAGGTTTAATAAATATGTAAAAAATATTTTTTTTTTTTACAAAAGTTCCCTACTGCACCTTTAACCGATTATCTAAATAATAATTTGTTGCAGCCCTCTATATATATATATATATATATATATATATATATATATATATATATATATATATATTATGTGTCAATTCTTTGAAAGCTGAATAAATAAGCTTTCCATTTATGTATTTTGTTAGGATCTGACAATATTTGGCCGAGATACAACTATTAGAAAATCTGAAATCTGAGGGTGCAAAAAATCAAAATACTGAGAAAATCACCTTTAAAGTTGTATGAATTAATTCTTAGCAATGCATATTACTAATCAAAAAGGTACATTGGGAAATGTACAAAATATCTTCATGGAACATGATCTTTACTTAATAATTTGAGTGACCTTGGTATCAAAAATTTGGAAAACTCTGCTCTATGGTCTGTGTATGGAGTGAGAGATTTGATTTTATGAGTAATAGTGAACATTTTCAGATATGACAGCTGATTTGCACAACAACGAGACACATTGTCATAAGATATCCTCCACATCTAAAGTGTGTGCACAGCATCTGAGCCACACAGCAGCTGGGTGTGAGTGGCACTACAGAGAAGTATTTTGTTCCCTCTGCTAAACACAGTAATCCTATTTTGAAGAGGTCTGTTTGAAGGGGAGACACTCTTAGTCCCTGATAGTGCTGGGCTATAGTGGTTTTGTTACTGATCTGGGACATATGAGGAGTTACAACACTGTGTTGAGTGCTGATTGTGTGTGTGTGTGTGTGTGTGTGTGTGTGTGTGCACAGGGATGACTGCAAGAGTCCCGTCTGTGCTGTAATACAAGAGGTGCATGAGTTTGTGTTTGTAGAGAGACAGAGCCGAGGGAAGCCAAACGTCTTCTTTCTGCTGTAATACAAGCAGTTCATGAGTGGCTGTACATTGACAGTTCACTCTCGTCGTTGTAAGGAGTGTGTTCGTTTTGCATAAGGGCAAGTGGGACATGTGGGGTTGGTGGTAATCTGTGAATGAGAATTGGCTTCTTGCCGAGGGGCTGTTCCCACGGAGACTGTTCTTGCGTTCAGAACTAGCTAGACGGTGTGCAGTGGAATTGGAACATGATGTTGATGTCTTGACAATTTGATCTGTTCTTAAAGGAATAGTTCGTAGAAACTATGATAGAAATAGTTAATAATAGAAATGTAAATACTGTATGATTCTTTTTCATGTTTTTCACATGGCAGTGTGTCATTGTTTACTTTCATTTTTAATAAGGCTCCCAAGAACATCGGAAAAAAAATAAAAAAATAAAATGCATGCGCCTCTGATCCTTTTCTAAGTGTTCCTGTTTTGGTGAAGAGTAACATTTAAGCAATAAAAGATAAATCTCAATTATAATTTTTTGTGTGTTATTAAAAAAGAAAAGTAAACAGTAAAAAACAATATTTAGCAGTTTTGTCAGGTACAGGTAAATCAGAAATATATACAGTTTTTAAGCATCTTTATATAATGAATGTTTTTTTCTTTTCTTTTTTTTTTTTTTTTGTTGCTAGTTTTAAATGTTTCTTAAAGGGGTGGTTGACTGGTTTGTATCTAGGCTTGATTGTGTTTATGGGGTGCAGTCCAACATGTGTTAATGCTTAATTTTTTAAAAAACACATTATTTTTTCACATAATTTACCTTTATTCCACACCGATCTGTCCCTTCTCTGTCAAACACCTTGATTATTTCCCGTTATTATTAAGCCCCTCCCTCTGAAATACGCGATGGGCTGAGATTGGTCAGCTTCTCTGAAGCAGCACAACATGGCCTTGCCCCCTTTGTTGCTTGTTCCTGGGGGAGGGGTTTATCTGGGTTAGTGAACCAAAGGACCTCGGAAGAAGCTTGTTGTAGTCCCTTACCAGACATTTTTGTAGGCATTAAACTGCCAGAATTTTCATTTGCATTGAACTTTCAGCACTGCAACTTTGCAGATATTGTTTATGCTTAAACAGCAACATTACACACCAACTAACGTTAAAAACGTGAAATCACAATCAGCCACCCCTTTAAAGTAAGTTGCTAACTGGACTGAACTGTGGAGCTGGTGCACAGGGTGATGATGATTTTTAATCAATTAAAATTTTTGGGAGAACATTTCCTTTAAGTGACTTCACATTGGATGTAGTATTATTGTATCTGTTTTTTTGTGTTTTTCTTTGTGAACATGCACTAAGTGTATTTAACCACTGCGACATGTCTCACTGAAGTCCCCTGCAATGAGTGCCATGTTTTGGAGACATTGTGTCAAGTTAAAAGAAGTTCATCTTGATTATGTTCCATTCCACTGACTTTCAAACATAATGCTTGTGGCGCGAGACGCTTAAAAAACTGCAAGACATGTTGTGACTGTCAAAGGTGTCACTCTGGTGTGTGTTTAAAAATGGCATGCATGCAAGACCATCTTACATGGACGGCCTGTTGCAACTTGGTGTGAGCTGCTGAGTGATGTGGGATTGTTTCTTATTTTATATTCTCTCAAACTCCTATACTTCTGTTCTCTCAGTCTGCCCTCTCCTCCTCTCATCATCCACCTCTCGCTATTTCTCATGCTTACACTCCTCTTCTCTTTTCACAGTGTGTCTCTGGGGATGATGCCGATGCCGCTGGTGCCACTCTCCCTGTCGCCATGACGATGCCGCTCAGCCCCCTCTCCAGCGACGAGGAGCACCAAAGGATGCTGGGAAACAGTCAACACCTTTATCCAGGGGCGGAAGAGGAAGAGGAGGAGGAGGAAGAGGAAATGGATGATGACGGCGTGGGCGAGGAAGGCGAGGAGGAGAATGGAGAGCTGGAGTTGGATGACGAAGAGGATGTGGACGATGAAGATGACATCAGGCGAGGACCAGGGCGTTTGAGAGGAGGCAGGGAAGAGGGGCACAGGCAAAAAGGCACAATGGCTGGACGACTTCCAGGAGACAGGCCGCTACGTCCCGGCAACCCAGGCCACACGGCCAACCCATATTCGTCCAACCCTGGACCCACCCACCAAACGCAGACTAATCAGCAACAGCAGCGGAAGCTACGAGAGCGAAGCTCAAGCAACGCACCTGACGACACACACATAGCTATGATGGTATTTCGGATTGGCATTCCTGATATCAAACAGACGGTTAGTCTCACACACACACAAACCCACACCTGTTTTCCAGTCACCCATTCATGGACTATGCATACCGTCTTTTGCTAACCCTGCCTGGTTGAGCCCACAGCATAGTGAACTGCCCTAAAGTGGGACACTTAAGGTTTCGTGTTTGTAGCTCCCCCATAAATACATGAATGCCAGTGAAACTCTGGGTTACCAAGAGTGGCTGTGGTGTCATGTGAACGAAATCACATCATCTCTCAAATAATGTTTAATGTTTTGGTTACACATCGCAATATGTCACAGAAATCTGAAAATCAAAAAATGTCCCACATTAGGGCAATTCTCCCCACATACTGTATATTCCAGGCAGTCAGAGCGCAGCCAAAACACCATTCAAAAAATCCATTAGGCGAATAATTTTTCGCGAAGTATACAAATCTAAAAAGGGGGCCACGAATGAATTACACAGACTTGAAAAAGCTGTTCTCAAACTTTCTATGCCATCTCAGACAGTATGGGGCATGTGTTCTGCTATTGCAGGTCAGAACTTGCTTTCCACACACTCAACAAACACATATTTAGTGCTGCCGCTGCCACTACAAAGCAGAAAGTGTCATTAGCACTTTTAATAAGTTTACATACATTTCAAAAGTTGGGTTTCAGTCAGTTTAACGGGCCGTTCACAGGTCGTGCCTAAAAACTTGTGGCAAACACTAGGCCCGACGCTTTCTGTTTTTTTTTTTTCATGCACTCCGGAGGCATTTGTCATTGCTAAGCAACCATGACCTGTGCTCTCCATGAAGATGTGGAAATTTTAGCAAAGGATACATGGATTTGCACCACTAAAAATCTCTTGCAGTAGCTCTGCTAAATTTATTTAAAAATGGCTATCCATATACAGCTATGATCAGCAGTTCCTTCATCTTGGTCGAGCTTTAAATGTTGTTACAGGAAAGGATGAAGCTGATTTGTTGGTTCTTGCAAAATGACCCATGGTGCCCATTGTTTTTACAGTTGGTCTCACTCTCAGCATTGTGCGCATACTCCAAAAAATGAGAAGTGTTGTGCAGTATACGTTCATCAAAGAGTAATGAAAAAACAATCATGGTTTCCACCCCCCACCCCCCACCCCACCTAAAAAAAGAAAGAAAAAATAAATAACGGCACAAATGTTTTCAACATTGATAATAATGATAAATTTTACTTTTTGGAAATCAAATCAGCAAATTAAAATTATTTCTGAAGGATCATTTGACACTGAAGGCTGGAGTATTGATGCTGAAAATTCAGCTTTTCCATCACAAGAATAAATTACATTTGAAAATATATAAAAATAGAGTTAAAACTCTGTTTTAATAATAGATCACAGTTGTTATTACTTGATCAAATAAATGCAACCTGGATAAGCATAAGAGACTTCTTTCAAAAACAGATGTGCAAACGTCTGCAAAATATATATTTTTTCTAGAAAAAGCAAAAAGAAAGCAAAAAAGAGAGACAAGGGAAAAACAACAAGAGAAAGCAAGTACAGGGACTCTACTGTATGACTTTCAAACAAAAACAGACTCAAGGTGACCTCAACGGAGAGAAATTGGGAGGAGGGGGGCGTGGGATTAAAGTATCCCCATAAAAAGCGTAAAAAGCATCACGTGTGATGGTGTTAAAGTGAAGCTCTTTATCACAAGACTGATTAAGAGGTTCAGTGGTTTCAGGAATGAAATAACCACTGCTGTAATCCGTTTATTGTACACCACAAATTAAACCAGGCACTTTTAATTAAAGCCACTGTGGACATGTTTGCCAAACGGGATGGAGATGACAGCGCTGCTTCCTCCCAAACCAGAAACAAATGACAGCATCTAGTACTCTGCAGTATCTGTCTACAGTTATTCTTCATTCCTTTGAATGACACTACTGAGGTTTACTTTCCCATCATGCTCCCTGGCCCATCCTATTGCTGTGGGCAGTGGCAGAAGATTAATGATTCATGAATAATATGATTATGTTGATAATTGATTTAAAATGGTAGACCTGGGCCCAGAGTGTTCTTTCAGTGAAGTCAAACTAAAGGCAGTTTTGCTGCCTCGCTGCCCAGTCAACCAGTTACTCCACGGAGAGTATTGATTACCTTCAAAGGCACCGTAATTTAATTAATACCAGTGTTATTTTAGTATTGTTACGTATATATTCTGTTATAGTTTTCATTGATATTTTGAATTGGCCTTTAGGATTATATTTTTAGTGGTCATTTTAATTTTAACTTAAATTTGAGTAATTTTGTTGTGTGCTTTTGTCATTTGTTGTAAATTTTGTAATTAAATAATGTAAATTATTTCAGTTTTATATTTAGTTTTAAGCAATTTTAGTGTTTAAACTTCCAGGCAACAATTTTTTTTTTTTTTTTTTTTTTTTTTTATCTTATATTTATATTTTATTTTATTTCAGTTTTATTTAGATTAACTGAAGAAATTTTAGAAGGCAAATATTTTAGCGACTTTCTAAGTAATTTATAATTTAACTAATTGTTTTTCCCCTATAAAAATTATCCTGCCATCTACAGAATAATTTGTTTCAATCACTCAGTCAAACCATTTTTATTCTTGCAACCAACTGGCAGATCACATGCACACAGGATTGTGGGATATCTGCATTCAAATATTGACCAGATGGAGGCATTTTTGTAGAATGGGTGTTAATCAAACACTGGATTTGGACACGCCTGATGAGGGAGCATACAGAAAGTTTTACGTTATCTTTTTTTATTCTCAGTGTTTCTTAAAAACCAAACTGTATCTGCTATTATTTTTTTACTCTTGTAATATGGGATTGTATAATGAATGTAGGTGTGCAAATGTGCATTAGTGTGTGTGTTCGTGAGGGGGATGTTTGTGTGCGAGTGGAAGAGAGGGACAATGAGTGTTATTTTCTTTGTTGCAGTTATCCAAAACTGCCTGTTTAGTCCAACAAGCCACTAGCAAATTGTAATTAGTGTATGATTGGTTGATAGATGAAACAGGATGGCAGTGGAACACCTGGAGGTTATCTGAGCTGCATCGAAACATTCTGCCAAATGTTTTCCTTGTGATTTTAGCCCATCTGCAACACCTGCCAATGCAAAAAATGATAAGGAGTCGAATTCTGCAACCAACTTTTAGCAGTAATTCTGTTTAGCATTATTTTAATTATATTTAAATTAAAATGTATTCTGTCTTCTTTTCTATCTTCTTTTATATGTTGTTGATGTTATTATGAATGAATCATCCGTGCATGTTTCATTTTTTGTAATTGTTTTGACCTTCTTCATGAGAGTGTCATAACTCAGTCTTCTGTTAAAAAGTAAGTCATCTCTCTGATGATGTATTCCAGTCTCCTTCAGTCGTTTAGTCTGCTCAAACCCTGCCATTTTCTATATACATGACCTCAAATTCAGATCACTCTCCATCCAAATGAAAACAATGTATTGAACAAAGTCCTTTCCCTACATTTTTTCTTTTTCGATAATCTGTTTCACCTGGACATATGTCATAATATGGAATAAAAGATATTTTGTTACATTGCAACTAGTTGGTCATTAATTCTCTGTATACATTAAAGAAAGCAGTCAGGGATGGAAAGCTGTCAATGCTATTTTATTTCAAATACCTACAATAAGGTTCGTCTGACTTTCAGATTCTCTTTTATGTCTTTCTGTTTTGCCTTAAACCATGTTCTTTTATGTCTCTCTCTCTCTCTCTTTCTGCTTTTTCTGTGTGGAGTAATATGTCTGCATAATCCCAGTACATTAGGCCTGCTCTACATACCAGCTAATTCACCCTCAATAAACTGCAATTGCTCGATAATTGTGGTTTAATGAGCTCGAGGAGAGACAGTAGGTGTGCAAACACAACCGAACAAATGTAGGGATGCGAGAATGCCCACTCACCCTGTTATGCACTAAATGCTTTTGGATGCAGATTTGTCATCGGACATCAAGCGGCAACCCAAAACAGAACTAGAATTGGATATCATAGTGATCAATGTTTGAAATCAAACATTAAAGATTCATTAACTGCATGCTAAATGATTAAAGTGCCCCTATTATTGATTTTTGCATTGTGTAACACAGCTCTAAGAGAATGAAAACGTCCTGCAAAGTTTTAAATCTGAAAGTGCACCGTGTATAAAGATATTGTCTCTCAAAATCTGAATCTGAATCATTGAAAACAAGTAAAAAAAAAATTCAGATATCTTGATAAATAGAGAGTTCAAAAGAACATTTATTCAAAATAGAAATCTTTTGTAACAATGTAAGTATTTACTGTCACTTTTGATCTATTTATTGCATCTTTGCCGAATAAATGTTAAATTCTTTAATTCTCTCTCCACTGGCTATTTTTATTTATTCATTCATTTATTTATCTATCTATTTTATTTTTAACTCAAGTATGGAACTCAAAGTATGAACATTTGGTTTGATTTATGCTTTATAAAAAAAACTTTTGCCAATGTCAAAAACATTAAGAAAACATTTTTCTAGTGGAAGAGGAAGATTATTGAAAATGACAAGTATGTGTAATTGTGAAGACTAGATGCGAGTGGTGACGAAAATGGCAATGTAAAGAGAGAGAAAGAGAGAGACAGAGAGAGAGAGAGAGAGAGAGAGAGAGAGAGGAGGAGGAGGCAGTGAAGGTTATTTCCCTATAGATCTCATTAAAATCTACTAATCCCCGCTGCTCTTGCCCTGCAGAAATGGGCCTGAGGGAGCTACTGCAATGAGAGAGAGACACATGAATGGTTACATGAAACATTGTACCAGTCAAACATGAGTAAACACTTTAGTAAGACAACACCACATAACGTTTGCATATATAAGACCATTTCAGATTGCAGCAATGATTTTCATGCTAAATTACTGAAAAAGTGGACATAGTAAAAAGTTTACATATGTTCCAGGAAAACGTGAAGACACATACATTTTTTTTTGTGTGTGTGTTCATTGTTAAAGCAGACTATTTTTGTCCATTGATGTTGAGATCAAATTGTATGAGCTATTTAACCCATGGTACATCTACGTTCATGTACTTTGTCCCACAACTATATTGCAGCACATTGGATGTCTACGTCTACATCTGTGTTGTGTACCTAATGTCGATTGAATCCTGTATGGTATTTATTCATCAGTGGAACAAGGGGATGTTCTGAAGAATGTTCACACTGCTCTTTTCCATAGAGTGAAAGTATATGTGAACCAGAGGATGTCCAGCTCCAATAAATCAATTAAAAAAAGCACCATAACAATGGGCCATAGGAAATTCCATGTCTTCTAAAGCCATTTACTGAAATGCTTGCCTTGACGGCTGTGGTCACCATCCTCTTTCACGATACTGGAAAAAGCAACTTGGATGTTCTGCTATAAACATCTTTTGTCTTCCACAGAAAAAGAACAATTACAGGTTTCAAAACATGTGAGGCATGTATAAAAGATGATGAAATGTTCATTTTGGGGTGAGCTATTCTGCACATCCTTGCATATGCAGGATGTTTGACTTGTCTACACACTGAGATGTGAGTGATCTCCTGTGAGGTTCTTCTGTGAAGTTGTCCACTACACCTATGACCTCTCAGTCAGCAGGACTCCTCCAGTGCACATGCACTCCGTAAGATCGCAGTGAAACACGCACAACATACCATAGCGCACCAAGGGACTGCTGAGATGTTTCTATGGCAACCTGCAGCTTGCTCCACTAATGAACTGGTTGCCATGGTGATGGGGATTGACTGTGTGCAAAGTGAGAGACTGAATAACAGAGGGAGGAAGAAATTTCACACCTCTCTGTGCCACTGCATGTACACACACACACACACACACACACACAAGAGGACAGTGGTAAAGAGAGCAGGAAACTGACTGTTTTGGGCTTAACCCCTAAACACAACCACGGACCAATCACAGCATCTCCTCAAGGTCAGAGGAGGGGATTTCTCTCCAGCACTCGCTGCAGGGCTGTCCCATTTTCACAGTTCCTGGAACAGCACTGCTGTCCCAAAATCCAGCCTGAGCAGCTCGAAGCTGCCATGTCCCTCAGCCTGGAGCTTGTGCTGAAGCTTGTAGGCTGCATGGAGTCTTAGGTTCACAGCAGGAACCAGGGTGTGTCATAAATCACACCGCTATTCCTGAGCTTCCTAAGCATCTATTACAGTATCTGAGCAGGCTGTGGGCTGGAGGTATTACTGAAGACTAATTAATCATTTGGCATTGCCATTTAGCACTACCAGGGCGACCAAAGTCTCAAATGATATCTGTTAATGAATCTGATGGACAGTCGCTGGTCAGGCGGTGTCCCACAAGCGAGGATGCTGCACCTCAGTCAACCACAATGACTCCCTCTAGTGCACATCGGTCAGAACTGCATTTTTTATTTCTTTTTTGGTTCAATGGTCATTTATAGTAATAGTAATTGTTTGCTAGTTATTATTAATGAATACAATTAAGTTAACCAAATTTAGTTATATGTACATAAATGTAAAATATATGAAAACAGATTAATTAGAATAAATATAATAAAAACTTCACAATATTACTAGTTTTACTGTATTTAGTATCAAATAAATGTGGCCTCTCTGAGCAGAAAACACCTCTTCCAAACTTTCAAGAATATTAAAAAAATCTTACCAACCCTAAAACTTATATATATATATATATATATATATATATATATATATATATATATATATATATATATATATATATATATATATATATATATGAAACATATTTTTACAATATAATTAATATTTTAATTATATAATAATTGTATATAATAAAAAAGCAAATAGTTAAAGCATTTTTTTTATCGTTTTGATTGTCTAACCACCGTTTTTTCTCTCTGTCTCTACAGAAGTGTCTGAGGTTCAACCCTGATGCAACCGTATGGAAGGCAAAGCAGCAGGTGCTGTGTAGTCTGACTGAATCTCTGAGGGATGTATTAAACTATGGCCTCTTCCAACCTGCTACTGATGGGCACGATGCCAAGTTCCTGGAGGAAGAGAGGCCGCTCCGCGAATACCCACAATCCTTTGAGAAAGGAGTACCCTATCTGGAGGTACCCTTCCTTTCATTCTGCTCTTCATTTTAAGCATTTTTTTGTTTCCTCTTTTTTTTCTTCTTTCTTTGTTTTTAAATCGTCTATAATTGAATGTGGATGTTGGTGCTAGGAAACTGATGCTTCAAATTGTTGCCAAGTTGATAATAATTCTTTAAGCAGTTCTCTGGTAACTATGAATCCTAATAACCCTGATATGGTTTATTGGAGACTGTTTCTAAATGAAAAAATTAAAATGTTTTTATTATTTGTAGAGCACAGGGAAATTAATATTTTACTCAACTCAAAGTCTAATTAATTCACAAAAAGCCCTTCTCATCTGAAGTTGATAATAAGGGTGGGCAATATCACTTATTTTCATTTCATTCTGAAACCAAGTACTACTACCAATGCCTTCTGTTTATTAATGTATTAACAATTACAGAATATGATTGTAACAGCTTAATTTAGGCATGTGCTTCTTGTGTTCAGTTACAGTGCTTGATACTTTGATACCTCGAGATGCTTTTTGACTGAAATCTTACTTTTTATACATACATACTGTTATAGTATTTATTCATATTTTAATACAATTTATTTAATTTTTAAATTTTAAATTTACATTTTTTGGTAATTTCAGTACTTCAGCTTAAATATAATTGATTCCATTCTAGAACAACTGAATTCATTTCAGATTTCCATTCTAAAAGAACTCAATTCATTTCAGATTTATTTAAATGACCTGTAACTATTTTAAAAATAGCTGTATGTAATTTGTAATAAATAATCAAATGAATAAAGCTGTTTTAATAGTTTTGTTTTTAGTTAACTTTTATCAACACAACCATACTATGAAAGGAAGTGGCCATAAAGGAATTGTGCCATAAACAGAAGTTAGACCACCTAGAAAAGCAGTCCTGCCAGAACAGTTTTAGACAACTTTAAGAAAATACCAAACATTTGTGTTTGTTAACAATATTTAGTCCTTCTTAGATTACAGTAAACCTTTATTTTTCCTTCCACAAACTGATGGAGGTTTCTTTTACGGCGCACAGTTATCTGTCTTACACTGATTTTGGCTGATTTTCTTTCACACAGTTCCGCTACAAAACCAGGGTGTACAAACAGACAAATCTAGATGAAAAACAGCTGGGGAAACTACACACAAAGGTAGGCATCATCACAAAAATCATCTTATTCTTTTCCAAAAACAGAAATATTAAGCAAACTTTTAAGGTGTGTTACTTGCGTCACTGGTGTATATGTTAAATCGATAAGTAGCTTATCGTCAGGGCATGCACTGCATAGCATGGTTGCGAGCCATAAGTTGTTTGTGTCTCCTCCAATAGGCCAGTCTTAAGAAGTTCATGGAATACATCCAGGCTGGGGCTGTGGAAAAGGTAGCCAAACTTATAGACAAAGGACTTGACCCCAACTACCATGACCCTGAGACAGGAGGTGAGGTGTCAGGCACTGCACTGTTCTCTTCCTGTGAGAGTTAATGAACTTCCCATTAGTGAGCTGAATAAAGAATTACTGCCAGCAGAGCATAAACTGGCCCACACACATGCTATATGCATATGGAAATGAGGCTGCATGAATATTCAATGCGCGTTTACAGGAATGGCCATTTGCATCTTCTCAAATGATCCATGCAGTTTCCAACAAAAGTCATCTGGAGTTGAAATTATGCAACAGATGCGTTAATGTTAGACTCAGTGGCTGTATCCTAGACCCAATTTCTACTTTTGGGCTATTTAATGAGATGAAACAATTACTGCAGCTCAACGATTCATTTCAGTGCACGTCAACAGAGAAAAAACACGGAATCATTTGAATGTATTTGTAACGAAGCAGCATCTTTTATGGTATATTAATTCTCATTAAAATTAAGTTTTTACTGCTTTGGTGAGCATTTGGTGAGCTGGAGACGTGGCCAGGCATGCTGTGAAAGTCGTTTTATGCACCAGATGACAATGTAGAGTAATATTAGCATTCATTTGACTTGCAAGATGGCTACTCTGAGAGTTGTTCACAGTTTGCATCGTCTGCGTTGTCACAGCGTTGATGTTGTGTTTGCCAGGCTGACAGTCACTTCTCCAAACAGACCCTGCTAATGGGGAGTGAGAGCTGCTGCACCATTTGCAATCACTAGGAGGCTGATCTGAAACAAATATGCTGTTACAATGAAAGGCATAGTTCAGCCAAAAATTAAAATAACCTTTTTATTTACTTACCTTCTTGTCATTCCAAACTCGTCTGAGGCAAGACACACCCTAGGTGAATAGGGAAAAAAAACGAATACTCCTACAATTAACTGTTAATATTAAAGGGGTCATATGACATTGCCAAAAAGAACATTGTTTTGTGTATTTGGTGTAATGTAATGTGCTTATGTGGTTTAAGGTTTTGAATCATTGGTGGCAAATTCTTTTAATATGTAAACGTACTTACAGGCTGTGAGTCAGAAGAACCAGACTGTCCTTGAAAAGTTGGAATTGCCTCACTTTACAGAAACAGAATCCGGCATTGTAGGCTAATGGTACAGGAAACAGTCCTCGTCCTCTGTAAAATGTGCTACACACATCTGAATATTTGGGTTGAACTGATCTGAAACAGTGATGGTGGAGGTGGCAACTGAGAGAATAAAAGTTACACCTTCTTTTTTTGTGTGACCATTTGGGTGGCGTAATGCTAATCTTCCCACATTGTGACATAGAGATGTTTGGGGGGGTTAAACGAGGGGAGCGTGGCTGACTCAACTTTTATAAAGAATATCTCTTTGGATTTGAGACTTTAGTCTTTGGAACTTTACAGATCTTCTGTATGCACCAAGAGCTTATAACACTCCAAAGAGAAAGGAAAAATTGAAATCGGATCATATGACCCCTTTAAGAATTGTATATTGCATATATTTGTATATTACATGTTTAAATATGCAAACGTTGCATTCTCTGATTAAATATACATTTATGTGCATACATTGGATGCCAGGTCAAGATTCTTGTTTCTTTTAAAGGGATAGTTCAGCCAAAAATTAAAATTTTATGTTTATCTGCTTAACCCCAGGGCATCTAAAATGTAGGTGACTTGTTTCTTCAGTAGAACACAAACCAAGATTTTGGTCCTCCTGAGCACGTTCTCAAGCAGGCACGTGAGGCATCTTCTTCTTGCTTTATGGCGGATTGCAGACCTATAAGTGCATTACCGCCACCTATCTCTCGAGTGGATCATTGACACTCTGTCTACAATCTCAATTAGGAGTGTCAATGGTCCACTTGAGAGATAGGTGGTGGAAATGCACTTATAGGTCTGCAATCTGCCGTAAAGCAAAAAGAAGAAGAAGACGCTTCACACGCTTGCTTGAGAACATGCTCAAGAAAGTTTTAACAGTTCAGACATTCTGTGTATCAGAAGTAAAACATAATATAAATACTGTTCAGTTTCTTGCACAGACCAATCATTATGTGTCTTTTCACATCAATGTATCGTCACGAGCCACAGGGTTTAATTTGGTTTTGTTTGTGTATGTTTTTTTTGTTTGTTTTATTGTATGTTTTAGCCGTGATTCCAATCCACTTACATCATAAGACTGATGGACTGCAACGGTTTGAGCTTAAGATTTTGGTTTATGTTCTACTGAAGAAACAAAGTCACCTACATAAAATTTACATTTTTGGGTGAACTAGCCCTTTAAGGTTTTTACAGAGGGAATTTTGTATGTTTTTTTAATCAAAAATCTCAAACATTGAAATGCAAAAGAAGATATTTTAAACAATTTACTAAAATATATGTACTGGATCATGTGTATCATAAAGATGTTAACAATTGCAACCAAACCACTGGGTTGAACTTGGGATCTGGATCAGTGAATGAATCTTCGTGTGCTGCATCAGTTGATTCATTAAAAATATCAGACTCAAAAGAAAAATTTGTTCATCATTACATCAACATGCTGACAAACTTGGGTTGATGCCAGACTGTTTAGACAAATCATATATACATTCATATGAATGATGTACCACATTGATCTTAATTATCCATTTGCCTAGTATAATAACTGATCGCTTGTGTGTGTGTGTGTGTGTGTGTGTGTGTGTGTGACAGAGACCCCACTCACTCTGGCTGTACAGACGGAGCCGGGTGGAGGGGAGATCATCAGGGTGCTGGTGATGGGGGGAGCACACATTGACTTTAGGGCAAAGGATGGCTTGACCCCTCTCCACAAAGCTGTCAGAACACATGCACACACTGCCCTACTGGTAACACATACACAAAATCACAGACAGCACCTCAGAACCATGATTGGGATGAAATTATGCTTGTAATGAAAAATTCATATTTAAATTTAATAATTTTCTGTGTTTTTAGACGCTGTTGTCTTTGGAGGCATCTCCTGATTATAAAGACAGCCGTGGGTTGACACCACTTTACCACACTGTGCTGATAGGGGGCGACACCTCCTGCTGCGAGACCCTCCTCTACCACAGAGCCAAGCTGGGGCTCCGCGATGAGAATGGATGGGACGAGACCCATCAGGTACAAAAAAATGCAGAGAAGAACAGTATGTGTGGCATATACAGCAAACACCTGAATAACTGATGTGTAACTGATGACTGTTGTAACTGATAAAATCGATGTGTCACAATTGTCTAGTAGTATTACATATTTGTGTAGCTTGAGTTGACAGTGGCAGTAGCTTGAATTCGGATATAGATGTAATGTAAATGTTATTTTTCACAAACAGTAATATCTGTAAAAACTGTATCAACCTAATTTGGTAAAATTGTATTATTCTGACTGTTTGAGTTTTATTAAAGTGAACCATTGGTCTTCTATAGTAGCATACATTTAGATAATGATAACCCCAGTTAAAATGTCTCGGTTACGTACGTAACCCTCGTTCCCTGATGGAGGGAACAGAGACGTTATGTCGACCGACAAATGGGGTCTCACTTGGGAGGCCAATCATCTCTGATTTTAAGAGAAAACGCCAATGAAATTGGCAAGTGGATTAACACACCTGAGCCACTCCCCGTGCCAGCGGGTATAAATAGGGCGACAGGTGCATCCACTCATTAGGTTTTACGCTGAGGAGCCGAGAATGTGTCCCACCAACAGCGAATGGTTCAAGGTTGTGGCATGGGGACATAACGTCTCCGTTCCCTCCATCAGGGAACGAGGGTTACGTACGTAACCGAGACGTTCCCTATCTGTCGGTCACTACGAGTTATGTCGACCGACAAATGGGGTCCTATGGAAAACGCCATAACCTGAACCTCGTCACAACCCTGTGGCGCTGCAATTGTTGACAAGCCTTGGCGTGCCACAAAAGCTACGCTTAAGGTCGTAACCTTCCCAAAGCCCCAGCGCAAATTCACTGACCTTGGTACCGAAGGGGCCAAAGGGTGAGTACATCGCTGCTGGAGAAGGCCATGCTGCTGTTCCGCCCACATAAAGTAAATGGAAGGGATTTCAACCTTCAGTGAAAGATTGCTTCAAATCTTCCCTATTTGTTCTTTCAGCTGGCAAGACAATGGGGAAGCGAGCCTTTAGGAAAGGTCGCTACGGAGACCACATCCTACCCGTAGGGAGGTGACATGTGGATATACCGATATGGACTGACCCAGGGGGCAGTACTACATATGGAAAGGGTCTCTGAGGCAGGTCCTACCTTGGAGTAGGGATGGAACGGCTGCCAGAAGAGACTGACAGAGCGATCTGTCAAGGGAAGACACGGGTTTGCCAAGAGGGAAACCTTACCGTGGAAGAATACACATATGGGATTACCCGCAGGGAACCCAGCCATATGGACACCTAGCCCAGTACAGGGGCTGACCGGCTCCGGGCATGCTAACGCCAGTACTGGGCCTGGCGACAGACTGCTCCGCCAAGTCTGACGCCGAGGGTGCTGGAGGATGCTCGACCAGGGTACGCCAACCGGGGAACTCTACTGGGAGAAGAAGGCGCTCACATCCCCGTGTTAGGGGGAATGGCGCAGCAAGCGAGACACCCAGCCAGCCCTTCCCGCCAATTACCTGTTACCCAACACACGGGAGGAAACTGGCTCTACACGGAGGTTGTAAAACCTCGCAAAGGTGTTAGGTGTCGCCCAGCCCGCAGCTCGACAAATGTCTGCCAGAGAGGCGCCGTGCGCCAACGCATAGGAAGAGGCCACACTCCGTGTGGAGTGGGCCCTCACCCCCAGGGGGCACGGCTCGCCTTGGGAATGGTAAGCCAAGGCGATGGCGTCCACTATCCAGTGGGCCAACCTCTGCTTAGAGAACAGCCTTCCCCTTCTGCTGACCTCCAAAGCAGACCAGGAGCTGCTCAGAGCTTCTGAAGCTCTGGGTGCGGTCCACGTATATGCGAAGCGCTCTTACGGGACACAGCAACGACAAGGCTGGATCTGCCTCCTCCAGGGGCAGCGCTTGCAGGTTCACCACCTGGTCTCGGAAGGGATTGGTGGGAACCTTGGGCACGTATCCAGGCCGGGGTCTCAGGACAACGTGAGAGTAGGCCGGCCCGAACACAAGGCACTCTTCACTTACCGAAAATGCTTGGAGGTCCCCGACCCTCTTGATGGAAGTGAGCGCGATCAGGAACGCTGTCTTGAGAGACAGGAACTTCAGCTCAACCGAATCCAGCGGCTCAAAGGGACCCCTCTGAAGTCCCGCCAGGACAATAGAGAGGTCCCAGGAGGGAATCAGGGGTGTCCTAGGAGGATGTAACCTTCTGGCACCCCTCAGGAACCTAACGATCAGGTCATGCCTCCCCAGGGACCGGCCGTCCACTGCATCGTGATGTGCTGCAATGGCAGCCACATACACCTTCAGGGTGGAGGGTGACAGCCCACGCTCCAGCCTACCTTGCAGGAAAGAAAGCACGACTCTGACCGGGCATCTCCGGGGGTCTTCTCGGTGAGAAGAACACCAATTCGTGAACAGACTCCACTTCAGAGCATAGGCCTGACTCGTAGAAGGGGCTCTAGCCTGAGTGATAGTGTCTACCACCGCTGGGGGCAGATCACTTAGGTCTGCCGCGTCCCATCTAGAAGCCACACGTGGAGGTTCCAGAGATCTGGACGCGGGTGCCAAATGGTGCCAAGCCCCTGAGAGAGAAGGTCTCTCCTCAGGGGGATGCGCCAGGGAGGGGCTGTCACGAGGAGCATGAGTTCCGAAAACCAGGTCCGGGTGGGCCAGTAAGGCGCAACCAACAGGACCTGTTCCTCGTCCTCCCTGACCTTGCACAGTGTCTGTGCGAGCAGGCTCACTGGGGGAAACGCATACTTGCGTAAAGCCCGAGGCCAGCTGTGTGCCAGTGCATCTGTGCCCAGGGGGGCCTGGGACAGGGAATAGTACAGCTGGCAGTGGGAGGACTCGTGGGAAGCAAACAGGTCTACCTGGGCTTCCCCGAATCGACTCCAGATCAGCTGGACCGTCTGGGGATGGAGTCGCCATTCCCCGGGGAAAGTGAGCTGTCGTGAGAGCGCGTCGGCTGCACGATTGAGCTCCCCCGGGATGTGGACAGCGCGCAGCGACTTGAGCCACGTCTGACTCCAGAGGAGGAGATGACGGGCGAGTTGAGACATGCGACGTGATCGTAACCCGCCTTGTCGGTTGATGTACGAAACAGCCGCAGTGTTGTCCGTGCGGACCAACACGTGCTTGTCCAGCACTAGCGGACGAAACCGTCGCAAAGCTAGATGTACTGCCAGCAACTCCAGGCAGTTGATGTGCCAAAGCAGTCGAGGTCCTGTCCAGGACCCTGAGGCTGCCTGCCCGTTGCATGTCGCGCCCCAGCCCGAGTTGGAGGCATCTGTTGTGACAACAACGTGCCGGGACACTTGTTCTAAGGGCACGCCGGCCCGTAGAAAGGCAAGGTCCGACCAAGGACTGAATAGGCGGCGACACATCAGTGTGATGGTGACACGATGTGTACCGCGGCGCCATGCCCATCTCGGGACTCGGGAGTGTAACCAGTGCTGAAGTGGTCTCATATGAAGCAACCCGAGCGGCGTGACTGCGGCTGCGGATGCCATATGCCCCAGGAGCCTCTGAAAGTGTTTCAGCGGTACCACTGTCCTGCCTCTGAAGGAACTCAGGCAGTTCAGCACTGAGTGGGCACGCTCGCTGGTGAGACGTGCCGTCATACTCACCGAGTCTAACTCCATACCGAGATAAGAGATTCTCTGCACAGGGGAGAGCTTGCTCTTCTCTCGGTTGACCTGAAGCCCCAACTGACTGAGGTGCCGAAGCACGAAGTCCCTGTGATCGCACAACTCTTCTCGGGACCGGGCCATAATGAGCCAGTCGTCGAGATAGTTGAGGATCCTGATGCCCACTTCCCAAAGTCGGGCAAGGGCGCCCTCCGCGACCTTCGTGAAGACACGGGGGGACAGGGAGAGCCTGAAGGGGAGGACCTTGTACTGCCATGCCTGACCCTCGAAAGCAAAGCGCAGGAACGGTCTGTGACGAGGGAGGATAGAGACATGAAAGTACGCGTCTTTCAGGTCGATCGCTGCAAACCAGTCCTGGGGGCTGGACGCATTTGATAATGCGTTTCTGCGTCAACATCCTGAACGGGAGCTTGTGTAGGGCCCGATTCAAGACTCGCAGATCCAGGATAGGTCGAAGGCCACCGCTCTTCTTGGGCAAGATGAAGTAAGGGCTGTAAAACACCGTCCTCATCTCGGCTGGAGGTACCGGCTCGATTGCATCCTTCGCCAGGAGGACAGCAATCTCCTCGCGCAAGACAGGGGCGTCCTGGACTGCCACCGAAGTCTCGAGCACGCCATTGAACTTGGGGGGTCGCCGGGCGAATTGAATCGCATAGCCGAGTCGAACCGTCCGGATGAGCCAGCGTGACGGGTTGGGCAGCGCAAGCCACGCTCCCAGATACCGTACAAGTGGCACCAAAGGGACAGTCGACATACCCGCAGTGGTGCAGCGATGGGGAGTCGTGCCGGAAGGCCCAGAAGGCACTGCGTCCTGGGTCATCGCAACCACACTCCTCGTGTTCCCGGAGGAACTGGCCAGAGACGCGTGGAGAGGCGTTGCGTCTCCGAACCGCGACCTCTTGTCCGCTGGCGAAAGGGGGCTTCGTGGGTGAGAGTGAGGAAGCTGTGCGTCGCTCATTGTCAACCCACGAGCCTTGCAACTCGGAGGAAGGAGAATTTGCTCTTTTATTGAAAATGTGGGCCAGTGGCGGAACAGAACAAAACAGAAACTGAAGATTCTCCGCCCGGCCCTCCTCCGGGGGAAGGAGTGGCGCTGTCTTCGCCATCTCCTGAAGAGCAGTTCTCCGCATCTCCGAGTTGCCCGTGTCAGGGCCGCTTGGTCGACTTCTTGGAGGACTTCGCAGCCGGGAGTGACACGGGGGGCGCCGCTCTCCTGCGCGGGGCTCGACGCGCCGGCCTCGAAGAACTCTCAGCACGGGGCGGAGCTGGCGTAGAGGACGCAGGGGGGCGCCCACGGCGACGAGCAGGCTGAGGCGCTACCCGCGACGGAACGGTGGCAGCCGGAGAGACACGTCGGGGCAGGATGTGCTGGATGGCCTCAGTCTGCTTCTGTACCGCCGAGAACTGCTGGGCAAAGTCCTCGACAGTGTCGCCGAACAGGCCTGCCTGGGAGATGGGGTCGTCGAGAAAGCGCGCTTTGTCCATGTCCCTCATCTCAGCCAGGTTCAGCCAGAGATGCCGCTCCTGGACCACCAGCGTGGACATCGCCTTCCCGAGGGACCGCGCCGTGACCTTCGTTGCCCGTAAGGCGAAGTCAGTCGCCGTGCGCAGCTCCTGCATCAACCCCGGGTCGGTACCACCCTCGTGCATGGCTTTGAGTGCCTTGGCTTGGTGTATCTGCAGGATAGCCATGGCATGCAGGGCAGAGGCAGCTTGGCCCGCAGCACTGTAAGCCTTGGCAGCGAGTGCGGCCGTCAGCTTACAGGCCTTGGACGGGAGGCGCGGACGATTCCTCCAAGTGGCGGCGTTTTGTGGGCACAAGTGCACCGCAACCGCCCTCTCCACCTGGGGAACCTCTACGTACCCCCTGGCTGCCCCGCCATCGAGGGTGGTGAGGATGGAAGAGGGAGAAGAGCGGCTTCTGGCCGTGAAAGGGGCCGTCCACGACTTCGTCACCTCTTCATGCACCTCCGGGAAGAAAGGCACCGGAGCAGAACGAGGTTGTGAGCCGCGTCCCGCGCCGAGAAACCAATCATCCAGCCGTGAGGGCTCGGGACTGGGTGGTGTAGTCACCTCCAGTCCGATACTCACGGCTGCCCGGGCAAGCATGGCCGACAAAGTCCGATTCGGCAGCAGCGACAACACCCGAGGGGGGCAGCCCCGCCGAACCTTCATCCTCAGAGGTCGATAACCCATCCCCCGATGCAGCAATCGACATCTGGTCTTCGGGCGGCGCACCGAAAGACACGCTGGGACCGCTGTGAGACGGCCCAGCAGAATCAATCGGCAGCTGCACGGGACAGTCGCTGCGTGAGGAGTGAGAGGTCCGTGGGGCATGGCCCGGCGGAGAAGCTCTCACTGTGATCCTCAGATCTCCCAGAGCGCCAGCCGGCGGCCCTCTGCTCGAGCCAGAGAGACCGGGACGGGTGGCGACAGAGGGGTCTGCTGCACTCCCCTTGAGGAGTGAGAGACGCGATCGCAGCGCTGCCATGTTCATACGCCCACAGTAGACGCATGAATCATCCACGAGCGCAGCCTCAGCGTGTTGGACGCCCAGACACTGCAGACAACGCTCGTGACCGTCAACCGAAGACAGGAAACGACCGCATCCAGAAGGACACGGACGAAACGGCATCTTGAAAAAGACGCGAATCGTCCGTGATTTGCTCTTTTAGAACTGTCTCTTTTAGCCGAAGCGCCCAGGGGAATCGCCGACTCGCAGGGACACCGCTGTAATGCGCCGTCACACCGACCAGGAACAGTTTTAAAACAAAACAAAGATGATGGCTTTGTAGAGGTTTCTTCATCCACTACTCGGCTCCGAAGCAAAAATCTAATGAGTGGATGCACCTGTCGCCCTATTTATACCCGCTGGCACGGGGAGTGGCTCAGGTGTGTTAATCCACTTGCCAATTTCATTGGCGTTTTCTCTTAAAATCAGAGATGATTGGCCTCCCAAGTGAGACCCCATTTGTCGGTCGACATAACTCGTAGTGACCGACAGATAGGGAACCATGGTACCATGGTAAAAATGTAACTATATGGTTTGGTATTTGTAGTCTAAATACTTTTAGTATAAATGCACAAACACTATAGCTTTATCACAAAAGAATACTGTTATTATATTCCATTACTCCTTTAACACATTTAATACATATGCATTAATAATATAATAAAATTATGTATGAATATCTCACAAATTCTGTTAAAATATTATGGTGCCATTACTGTTACTAGAGTAAATCCATGGTAAACCATGGTGATTTGTTGATTGAAAAGTCTTCTGAGTGTCTCAATGTTTCTCCTGTATGTCATGCAGCACTGTTTTATCTGCCTTTTAACTAGTTTAAATCACAGACTCATTTGTGTTTTTCGCTGAATTCAAGTGCTTGCTGGCTCTCACAGCACTGTTTAGAGTCGTGTGACAGAGACTTATCAGCGAGTAAACGCATCTGCTGCTTGAACTTTGAGCCCAGCAGATAAATGCTCAGTGTTGCGTGATTCAAATCAGTCACACGGTTTCATTTGTTCATGAGCATTAACATTTATCAAACTCTTGTTATCATTTTATCGATGAAAAATATATCTCAATAATTATCGTTATAGTTTTATTGTCCAGCCCTAGGTCTTTTGTAGCCGGCTGTATCTGTGAATCATTCATTCGTGTGTCATGGAAAGCACTGATCTACCCTGAATATACCTGCATATTATTTACACTTTATGGTTTTATGTCTTTATATTTTAGATATATGTGGTACCATTACAGTAAGTTTACAGTATGTTTATTTTTTTTTTTTTTTTAAAGAAAGAAATCAACAGATTTGTTGTACAAGAATGCATTAAATGGATCAAAAGTGACAGGAATGACATTGCATTGTTACAAAAAGTTCAAACAAAGTTCAAATAAATGTTGTTCTCTTGAACTTTCTATTGATCAAAGAATCCTGAAAAATGTGTCACCATTACGCAAAAATATTAAGCAGCCCAGCTGTAAAATACTAGTTAAACTGTGGTAATATTAATATATGTTACATAAGGAGTAAATCAGCATACACAGTAATAAAATAAAGTCTACATGTATTAAATTTGTAATAATGTTTCATAGAACAAACATTACACTGTATTTTGGAATAAACTCCTCTCATATCCTCTCCTCTCCTTCTTTTACCCCCCCACCCCCCCTTCTCTCTTTCTCCAGGCTTGTCAAAATGGGAATTCTCAACACTTAGAGCACCTGCTTTTTTATGGTGCAGACTCCTCATCCCAAAATGCCTCAGGAAACACTGCCCTGCACATATCTGCTTTATATAACAAGGTACAACTTCTGGTCCTGCCACAAAAAAAATAAATTAAAAAATAAATAAAAACACCACGCCAAATAATAAAATCTCATGTTGAAAATATCTATCTTATACCAGCATGAATTTTCGTGCTGGTTTGTTCTGACTAGTGTTGGTTTAGTGTTGTTTGGCTATTCACCTTTCCAGTGATGCTTAAAAGATCCCTGTGAAGATTTCATTATTTTGTGTACAAGTGGTTTATTTACCAGGGTACTAAAGTTGAATGATGTATAATGCTTGTTATATTTTGGCCAGCATCCGATGGCTTCAATGTCTTTAGACTGTTATTGTCTAATTTCACCATTTAGGAGAGTTGTGCCCGCATTCTGCTGTATCGAGGAGCCAATAAGGACACAAAGAATAACAGCGGGCAGACCTCCTTCCAGGTAATAATGAGAGTGAGACACTTGCAGATTGTTATTTAGGTTTGTTTTTCAACGTTCTGCATATTATTAACCGGTTAATAATTAAAGAGTTTTACTTACAGAGCCAGCTGTGACTGTGATCATGCGTTTTATATGAAAGGAAGTTAATGCCTGTGTGTGTTTAATATTGTGTTATTCCCAAGCCCTGTGCGTCATTCACAGATGCAAATATTAAGTGCGTGTGTGAACTTCTTTTCTAGGTGGCTGTGATGTCTGGCCATTTTGAGCTGGGAGAAATCATTAAAAACCATCGTGAATCAGACGTAGGTAAGGAGCAGAGATTTATTTGGTTGTGCCGGTATTTTTATTCTGTGTGAGATAATTGATTGGTTCTTCAAACAGTGTGACATTTGGAGCTTCTTTAGCATTCTTGTGACTCATATAGTCCCTAACAGTTCACTGCTCCCTAGTACACACTCAGCAGGGGATCTGTTGAAGTTCACTTCATTTGTAATGCTTTGCAACATCATCGAGTACATACCACACCTGCCCTTAAGATGGCCAAATATCCTTTGAAGTGAATTTTGCAGGAAATTATTGGGCAATTGGAGCGTATTTCTGTGTCTCTTGGTATCTGTTCTCTCTCTGTATTACTGTTTCTCTCCTGATTTGATGCCAGTTCCCTTTTTGGAGTCTCCAAAGTATGCCCCCCAGAGAAGGGAGAGTTCTCGTACTCTTGGATTGCCCCATCCTCATCCCTTCTTGCGGGCCAACAGTGACAACAGCATGAATGTGCCAGACTGGATCGCTTTTCCCAATGCTGCTGGATCAAGCCTTGTCTCCGTGCAAGTAAATTATTATTTCTTTCTTTTAGTTTTTTGTGAGCAAATACTGCCATTCAAAATGTATATATATATATATATATATATATATATATATATATATATATATATATATTGTTCTTAACATTGATTATAATAATAAATATTTCTTAAGCACCAAAACAGTTTGTGAATGATCAATTGCTGATGAAAATTCTGCTTTGCCATCACAGGAATAAGTTACATTTGAAAATGTATTAAAATAAAATAAAAGTTCTTTTAAATTGTATAAAATAGTATTTCACAATAATTACTGTATTTTTGATCAAATAATTGTAGCGTCGGTAAGTATATTTTCTTTGAAAAACATTTTTAAAAAATTACTGACCCCAGACTTTTTAATAGTAATATAGTTTAAATAATTTTAAATAAATACTTATTATATGGCAAAATATGTAAAATGTGAAAATTATACATTTAAAAATTGAATTCATAAAAGCTGTCCATTAGCATGAAAGTTAAGAGGCTAACTGGTCAATGCTAATCAGCCATGCTAACTTTGACCCTTCAGTTGGACACAAACTTTAATTGTTATTTTTCGTATTTATGTTAAAACTTTCATTGTTACTCATCGTGTTTTTGTGTATCTGTCAGGGTCTAAAGCATGGTGGCACCTTGCGTAGCTCCAGCAGTCCCCGTGGAGTCCGAACCCGTTCCCCGTCCCGTGGCCGAACAGGCGACCGAGACGATCGGAGCCGGCAAACGCGGGGAAGACAAGGGTGAGAAAAAGAGAGTAGAAAGGACAAGGTTATAACTTGTCATTCATTGAACTCATCATCCAGATTCACGTCCAATGAAGACGGACACCTGAATAAGTAGAACCGGTAATAAATGTGAATAAATGAATGTTAACCCTGTTGTTTGATTGGTGTGCCTTTGTACAGGGTGGGCTCTATCAGTAGTCAGGGCACAGCAAGCGGGCAGCGGCGGCGTCTCTACAGTGCCGTGCCTGGCCGTGTGTTTGTGGCCACCCGCTCACACTCTGCCCTGGGGGACCGCGAGATCAGCTTCAACAAGGGAGACAAAGTCAAAGGTGAATGGATGTGTGTGTGTGTGCGTGAGTGTGTGTGGACAGGAACACTGATGTGCGTTGTGTGAAAGTGTGCGTATATATATATCAGCAAGAATACCATTAAATGTGTGTTTGTTTCTGTATGTTTTTCACAGGTGTGGATAAACGTTGTCTGTGTATGTATTCTGGTGATATATGTTGGTATGTCAGTATATGTTTGTTTGCGAGGAATGTCAACGTGCATGCGAGTGTGTGTACATGTGTGTGTGCGTTTAATCCTAGAGTTCATGTTTAGATCTGTCACCATAGCTTGCATATATGCATGTTTCATCATGTATTAATAAACTCCTAAGTGATAGTGATTTTGCATGCAATTTGTGATTCAATTTGTCTGTGTGTCCCTGAGATGGTGTTTGTGAGTGTGTATCAGGGGCATTATGCACCTATGTCTTTTAAGGGGGAACCAGGTACGATAAGATAAAACCAAAGAAAAAGAAAAACAGTCTTGATGGTTATGTAGGTGCACATTCATCTAAAAAATATTTCCTTACAATTTATACAGGAATACCAAGGTCAAATATTAAGTTATTTTGAAACTGTCATTTTCAGGCCTGAGAAATATAGTAAAATGCTGAAAGTTGTTGAAAAATTCTTTATAAATATATGTACACTACTGTTCAAAAGCATGGGGTCAGTAATTTTTTAAAATATATGAATACTTTAATTCAGCAAAGACACATCGATCAAATTGATTAAAAGCAACAGTAAAGACATATATACTGTAGTGTTGCAAATTATTTCTATTTCAAATATGTTTTTTCTGAAAACTTTCTATTCATCAAAACAAAGCAAAAGTTATTTTAAATGTTATTAAATTATTTTTTTACTGTATTTTTTCATTCAATGAAATTCAATAAATGCAGCCTTGGTTAGTATACAAGACTTCTTTTAAAAACATTTTACTGACCCCAAACCTTTAAGAACGATAGTGTTATAGGTATGAATGTAAATGTATCAATATAAATTTCTCTAGTTTAGAAAGGGAGGTCCACCATTGAGCTGGATTTAAATCTGAGATGTATTTTTTTAGGCTTTAAAGATTTGTGCACAACTATATATGTTTCAAATCCGTTAATTTCAAGAGCTGTGCCTTAAATTCTTCCCAGCGGCCTGTACATGGAACAATCATACAAAGTCATATGAATTAATTATGGGTGGGCAATACGGAAAAAATATCATATCACTATTTTTTTTTTTTTTTCAGGAAAATTACAATTTGCAATTTTATAGCAATTCTTTGTCATGTTGGTTTTACTATTTTGCAAGTTGTCTTAGCATTACAGCCGACCTAATTTCATTATTTAAATAAATAAATAAATAAAAATTAAGTAAAGAAGAATGAAAGATATGTAGGTTATTTTTTTTTTTTGTTATTAAAAAACAAGAACAAAGATGGACATTTTAAATACACATAATACACATGTTTTGTTGAGCTTTTCAGAGTATACGTTTATTTGTCATTTTAACTGTCTGGAAACGGAGTGTAAATGTGGAAGTCCTTCAAATATTTCTTATCCTGTTGCGCCCTCTGTAGGACCAGCGACTAGTCGACGTCAAGCTTAAAATGTCATGGCAGAGCATTGTACCCATGTATTAAAAAACATTCCTTTATGATAACTTGAAAATGTCAAGTCATACAATTTCAAGTAATCAGTGGAAGGACTTGAAGAACTCGCTTGGACATAACAAATACAGACACAATGACTGATTTCAGCCACATCATTTAAACAAAAACTTTTTTACATTCCATAATTTTGGAACTTAAATATGAAATATGGTAGTTCAATATCCACTTAGCTCATAAATGTGTCTGGTCACGACGCTTCTGGTCTATATAATGTGTTTTTGTTGCTGTACACTCTTCATATGTTTACTGCTCACACACACACACATACACTGTTGTTTTTCTCTCTTGATTCTCTCAGTGTTGAGTGTGGGTGAAGGAGGCTACTGGGAGGGGACGGTTCGAGGGCGCACAGGCTGGTTCCCCTCTGACTGCGTAGAGGAGGTGGCTCTCCGGAGCCTGGAGCCTCGTTCAGGTGAGATTCCTCATACACACACACACAAACACAAACATTACACACTTTATAAGTATCAAAGACATCCACACTACACTCAGAGCTGTCATATTGATAGTCCCAGATGGAGGTGTAGGACAGTAGGACTGCCACTGCATCTCTGTGATGTTGTGATGTCAGACTTGGTGAGGGAGAGCAGCTACTGTATGATGACTATTAATAGTTTACAGCACTACTGGAGTGTGAGAGAGACCGATTGTTTCATTTCACGCTGGCTAAACTCACTGTGGTTTTGGCCACCACGCTCTGTCAGAGTGGGAAACTTCAAGTCAGACATGTATTTTCTTGTCATGCTGTAGTTGCCCCCTCACACACCCAATCTCATGATGATGTGGATGCGGTTGTGTGTGCGTCTTTCAGAGAGCCGCAGTGACAGAGCCAAGCGACTCTTCCGACATTACACTGTTGGATCCTACGACAGCTTTGATGCACCCAGGTAAGAACACTTAGAATTTATGGATGTGCATTGCTGATACGTTGATGTTGATACGATGTAATGAAGGACTTTTTGCTAAGGAAACCAGTTTAGAGTTTGTTTATGCTGGTTTGGTGCTGATTTAGCTAGGGGACCAGTGTATAATACTCACTAAAGCATGAAATACAAAAATTAGCTGGTAGTTAGGAAACATCTAAAATGCTAGTTTTTTTCAAGATACATATTTCTTCCTATGGAGATTATTTTCTCATCGCTATCAGAAACTGTGATTTAGATTTTTATTATCTTCTTGCATGTCTCATGGGTTTGACTGAGTTTCGTTCAGCACGTGGATAGCTTTCTTTCAGTTCTTTTGAAATGCTGCCATTGGCAGTGACTCACCTGAGGAGGCCTTAGCACCTTTTCTAGTGATAGACTGATGGGCATGGAGATGGAGATACCAATGTGTGATTTATGCCTCTTAATATTTGTGGCCTGTGAGGCTGGTTTTGAAAGTCAGATGGGCGACTGCTATGTTAAATTAATTTCAGAATTAAATAGCTGAGACTGACACTGAAGAATGTGATAATGAATTGAACTACACTACTTTACATTTAGCCACTGCGATTAAAATTTTATGTTTCCTGTAAGTAAGTGTATTGTACTAAGTGTACATTAAGGGCATTTTACAGTTTAAAACTTTAATTTATATATATATATATATATATATATATATATATATATATATATATATATATATATATATATATATATATATATATATATATATATATATATATGTATATATATATATATATGTATATATATATATATATATATATATATATATATATATATATATATATATATGTATATATATATATATGTATGTATATATATATATATATGTATATATATATATATATATATACGTATATATATATATATGTATATATATATATATATATACGTATATATATATATATATATGTATATATATATATATATATATATATATATATACATATATATATAGGTTATGCTATATATTATTCAAAAAGGGGCTAAAATCACATTACCTTCTAACATTGTTGTAACATTACTGACATCTAAAACATCTAAAAACAAAGATAATTATTTTTAAAGCAGAAGTTAAATTCACTAAACTAAAAATGAAAAAATAATTAAATAAAATAAATTGCAGTATATTTTGATGACCCCATTACAATATTCACTACAAATATTTTAGCTCTCTCTCTCTCTCTCTCTCTCTCTCTCTCTCTCTCTATATATATATATATATATGTGTGTGTGTGTGTTAGTCAAAATTATTGCGCTCGGGCTGGCGGTGTTTTCATACTGAAGTCTTGTGAAGTTTAGCGGATAATCACATACAGAAGGCATATGCACTCCTGACAGCAAAATGGAGACACTTCCATGGAGCATATACCTGTGAAATGTAAGTTATGCACTGAGGAAGACAGCACATCTCTAATGCATTAAACAGTGCAGTTAGCCTGTCAGCAGCACATGCAATCAGTTATATGTCAGAGCATCTGAGTTGCTTTAAACTATGATAACTATATCTTATGAGCTATTTTAAAGGGGTCATATGATCTTGCTAAAAAGAACATTATTTTGTGTATTTGGTGTCATGAAATGTTTTTATGTGGTTTAAGGTTCAAATACACATTATTTTTCACATACTGTACATTATTGTTTCTCTTCTATGCCCAGACTTTCAGCTATCCAGTGCTTTGTGATTGGCCTAATGCCTCAAGCGTGTGATGGAAATGTTAGGCCCTTTAACATACTGTGATGCATGTCCTGGTCAGAACACCAACACGAAAAAAGACAAAAACAATAAAACCCATTACAAATCAGCCATTTTTTACATCCAGTGGAGACATTATTACTGATTATAATGACTTATACTGTCTTTATACATGTTGCGTTGTGAATGGAAACGACAAACAACAAGCGCTACTCTTCACTGCTCAAAACTTGTGTTTGAATCATCAGTGGCAAATCCTTTACATATGTAAATGTTATTACAGACTGTGAGTCAGAACAACCTGCATTGTAGTCTACTCTCCCAGGATCAGGAAACAGTCCTCCATAAAATGTGCTGCACACATCTGAATATTTGGGTTGAACTGTTCTGGATCAGTGTTGTAAATACAACTTAACCACTGATTTTCTAGATGTGTCCTCTTTGGAAGGCCAAAACAAAGTATTTTTGCTTTCACAATGAAACACGGTGTCTTTACGACATGACACCGGATGCAACAGAGAGAATAAAAGTTATGACTTCTTTCTTTCCATGAACATTTGGATGATGTTATGCAAATCTTCCGACATTGTGAAATAAACATATGGGGGCGTGTTTAAACGAGCTGTTTTAGGAGGGCGTGGACAAGTCTTAACTTTTATAAAGAATATCTCTTTGGATTTGAGACTTTAGTCTTTGCAACTTTAGGGATCTTATCTATTCACAAACAGCTTGTAACACTCCAAAGAGACAGGAAAACTTGAAATCGCATTATATGACCCATTTAAAGCCCTTCATATAAAGCATGTCTCATGTTTAGGACAAACTGGATTATGCACTTAACTGGATTACACAGAACAGCTCACTCTGTGTCCTCCTCTACTTTTCAGATGCACTCTTATCAAACTGTAGCAAAGTATATCGATATAAATGGTATTGCCTCATACCATATCATTTATTTAAAAAAATATATTGTCCAAACTCCATATACCGCCCAGTCCTAACAGGTTGCTTCAGGGAACTGTTCCTGTAATAGATGAAGGCTACTGTTCAGTAATTAACTTAAAGGGTCAGTTCAACCAAAAATGAAAATTCTGTCATAATGTACTCTTATTTTGTTACAAACTATAGGACTTTAATTGTCCTGCAAAAACAACAACAACAACAACACAGTTTTGATGGCTTTTCACTTCAAAAAAGCCAAAATATCTTCTTGTATTTTCCATTAAAGGAGGTTATTTCTCTTTATGTTACTGTTCCTTTAAGATCTGTTTCATAATTGATAGCCTGAATGCACTCACTTTGGATAAAAGTGTCTGCTAAATGCATACATTTTCATAAAAAGTATTGAATAATTAATTTTATACTTTTTATTAAGTATTTTGGTCTTTTTTATTTGTTTAATTGTTTTCCAATCAACACTTAATATTTTTCTACATATATCTAAGATTTATTCTAAGACTGAAAAATAAGTTAACAAATGATTGAAAACAAGAGGATTGTTTATTTACTTATTTATTTATTTTTTATACTTATATATTTTAATGTATATTTTTTTAGATATATGTTTTTTTTTTTTTTTTTTTTGATAGGGTAAGGTGCCATTCATTTTCAATTAAAACACATTTTTGCATTTTAGTATCCTGCTTTTCATATTGGAATGTTTTCTCTGTGAACATGCACTAGGGGAATGTGTTTGACGCAGCTCTCTTTTGTCACATCTAACAATACAGAACAAGTTTAAAAAGTTCAGCTTTTAAAAACCGTATCTCTAGACCTTTATTTTTCATTCCACTGCCCTCCATCTCAAATTTTTTAATTCAAAAATGCATTCTGTGTAAATGGCCCCTAAATCATCAGCAATCTACTTTTGTAGGATGGTTCACATAAAATGAGTTGTCTACCAAGGGCCATTTTCAGGGGCTTGGGGAAACGTGGGGAGCTACTGAGGTCCTTTATGGTGTAGCCTACTCACTAGGCCTTAGGGAGAAGGGTGGGACTTAAAATATTGTCCCAGACCCTTTGAATTTAAGTGACAGCACCGTGAAATTAAACACTTTGCGCAAGACTGTTTTGTCTGTTTTTGGTGGCAATGTTGTAATCTGACTCACTCTCTCTCAGTCTGTCGTGTGCTGCTAAATTAACACTGCTGTGCTCTTTTCATTAGCACCTCACAGTAAACATAAAGCTGCCTCATGAAGTCATTCTGTCCCAGTCATGAAGAGAGTTCACACTCATCTCATCCCAGCAGCCTGCAAGACAACATAATACAAGCCTAGCAAATTATTTACATACAAATATACACATTAGAAATCATATTTTTTAATTTATAGTCTGAATCTTGCTGGTCACACTTGCTTGCTCCCATTCAGCACATGTAGAAATACAGTAAAAACACACAAATTGATACTTTTTACTGTTTTCAGTTTCTAATAATTTTTTTCACTCCTCTATTTTTGGCTTTGTCATCCCCTTGTCCCGCTCAAACTTTCCCTTGCGCTCTCTCTCTCTCTTTTAATTCCTCCCATTTTACTCACCCCCTGCGCTCTTTCATATTCTCTCCATCACCCTCCCACCCCTGTGGTGACTCCATCTGGAGGTCAGACTATGAAGGGCACTAAAGAGGAAGGCAAAGAGAGAGAGAGCGAGGAAGAAAGGGATGAATGCATGGATGAATAAATGAATACAGAAGCATCTTGCAACTATTGACATGACCAAAGGAAGAAAAAAAAAACTTTTTGGCACATAAGGCTTTATACAAGTTTGAAACATGCATTCAAACTTTTTTTTTTGATCATGCATTTTGCATTTTAGTGTCTAGATAGATAGAGATGACACACACACACACACACACACACACACCAAATAACAATAAAAAATATAATTGCAAGATTATATTAGCCTAGATTAAATGCTATACAAACATTCTTTCTTTCTGTTCATCAAGCTGTCTCTATTGTTTCTCCAGCCTCTCATCTCAGCCCCACGTTTCCAGAACCCCACACATCACTGAATCCTCCTCTATCATTGTCCTTCCCTTGCAGAGTCATTTTTAATAGCAGCTTCCTCTCTCTGCATCATCCTTCTCTGCTCCTTGTCTTCCTTCAGTCTGTGCGAGCTCAACTGTGTCACAATTCCAGCGTCCCTGTCCCTGAGCGCCCTGCAGCACTCTCTTTTTCCCTTCCCAGCGCACGTGATCTCTTTATAGGCCAGTGATCTGCGTAATAGGGTCAAGGACGTACAGTATAATTTCAGGTAGAAGTTCACAGAACGAGTCCTCACAAACACGGCTGTGCAGTCTTTCACTGAAAACATGTCAGCAAGTTTTCTGGCATCGATACAGATAAAGGAACACGTGTACTTATACATACTGTACTGTACAGGCACAAATATGCCTTCTGCCACTATCCACACTTCCTTACCCCCTCTATCCTGCTGATTCTCCCTCTCTTCTGCTCGCTCTTGCTCTGGTTCTTTCTCCCCTCCTCTCTTTCTCTCTCTCTCTCCCTTCATCACACACATACTCTGAATGAACAGCGGTGTGGTGTAGTCTACCATGCTGGAGGATACAGAAAAAGTGTGAGAGTTGTAGAAAGTGGTAGAATAAAGCAGTAGATTGTGGATCCAGCAATGCCGTAGAGAGCGAAGGAGGCAGAGGGAGACGGAGGGGGAGGGCAGCGAGGACCAGCATCGACATCCAACGAAAGAGGCTTTGACAGAGATGATGTGAGTTATTTTTTTTTCTCTCTCCGCTTTAGCTCTCGTCCTCTTCTTGTCCATGTCTTTCTCTTCTCAGTTCTCTCATGCCTGACTGTGTTTCTCCTGAGAGATGCATGGCTGCGTTTCCCTCTTTCGATTACCTCGCTCTCTCTCCACCTTCATTCATAGGTTCCGCTTTGTTTACAGAGATTGTTAAAGGAGAGGGAGGTGACAGGGGGAGGGGGAGGGGTCTGGTGGGTACATCTGTGTGCTTGTTTTTAAAGGGATAGTTCAACCCAAATTGATAATTCTGTAATAATTTTGATCCAAAACCCTATGAGAAGTTTAGCCGAATGACCAAACTGCTCTTTGGTTTTAAAGTAAAGTTAGTTTAATATATTTTGTTTTTTTCAGTGATATTAAATAATATTTTGGACCTAAAACAAGTTCATTTAGAATAGATAGTTAAATACCTTTTTTTTTTCAGTGTAGGGCAGTTCAGTGTGTGTGTGTGTGTGTGAACCTGGACCACAAAACAAGCATTTTCGCTGGGGTATAGTTATTTGTAGCAATAGCCAAAAATACATTTGTATGGGTCAAAATTATAGATTTCTCTTTTATGCCAAAAATCATTAGGATATTAAGTAAAGACAAAGTCCTTTCAGGCAAGTCGTGCCACTTGGGCGCCATCTTGGCAATGCCTCCGGGCAGCTATTTCAGAATAACAAGACCAGCTCCTATCTAAATGAATGGGCAGAGAGTCAGAACTGCACTTTCACTGGTCACCGGGACATAAAAACAGCATCTATAGAAACAGCAGTGCAATATGATAAAAATCACAGAAAAATGTTGATGACTTTGCCCCAAAATAAGGTTTAAGACGCCTTTTCCCCCATAAGTTATACCTTTACTACGCATGTGCAAGGGTTCCTTAACTGTGCGCATACATCAGTGGAACCAGACGATAGGCTTAAATGTTTTCCCGGCTTGACTGTTAAAAGCAGATGATTGGCTTTCCAGGGGGAGGGGCGGGACATGTGCACACAACCGCCATCTTTGCCGTTAGGGGTTTTCCTTATATAGTTGTACTGAGGATTGCGGAAGTGGAATGTCTATTATAAACTGTCTCTGGTAAAGATCATGTTCCATGAAGATATTTTGTAAATTTCCTATCGTAAATATATCAAATCTTTTTGGTTAGTAATATGCATTGCTAAGTACTTTATAGTAATTTAGACAACTTTAAATGTGATTTTCTAAATTTAATTTTTATTTTATTTATTTTTTCGGCCTCAGATTCCAGATTTTCAAATAGTTGTATCTTGGCCAACTATTGTCAGATCCTTACAAACTATACATCAATGGAAAGCTTATTCATTCAGATTTTGACAAAACTTAATATTTTGTGGTCCAGGGTCACACACATATATATACATACATACATACATATATATATTATTAGTGGTGGGCATAGATTCATTTCTTATAATCTATATTAATCTCACTGTAATCTTGGAATTAATCTAGATTAAAATGAATAAAAGTAACGTTAAGTCTTTGAGAATAGGTTTCTCAAGCTAGGTGGTGCATTAGACAAGGGGCTCATCTCCTGTTTCCAAAATGCATCACAAAGTGCTTGAGAAAGCTGTAAACAAATTCCACATTGCACAAGGTGCAAATAAACGTACGCCTTTTTCACACATTATCCGTCTCCAGTGCGTATGCATTTCTTTTTTTTTAACGCACCCATGTTAACGGATTTCCAGCATTCACGCGGTGTTTTAATAAACAAAATTCCCTGAAGCAAACCCGGCATCACCTTAGCTGCATCCATGTTAGCATGTCACGTTTGATGTGGTAATTTCACAGTAGGCATACACACAGGTTCAAAGACTCATTCTTGCCCCCTACAGATTCGGCTAGGTATACATTCACGCTTAAATATTAAGGTGAAAGTCATCATAGCTCGTGTAGTATAGACCCTGCTCCCAACCCAACTTTGAGAATAGATTAACAGCGATATTTTTTTATCGCCTGATAAGAGTCTTACATTAACGCAGCACGTTAACGCCAATAACAGCCCGCCACTACTATATATACACACATACGTATATATATCATCAATGTCATGAAAATGCATTGGTTAAAAAGAGTGATAACCCCGAAGAATATTCAGCTTTTACTAAACCTCTCAGAACATTCAAAGCTTATTACAGTTTTTTTCAACTGCTTACCCACATTTTCCAAAGTTTTCCTCTTTTTTTCAAAACTTAACACACAAATTCAAGAATTGCACACAGAAGATGCAAAATGCCTCACATCTCTTTCAAAATGAAACACCACAGTCAAAATATCACAAACATATTTCAAAAGCAAACATTTGTCTTACGTTGTAAACACCTTTACCATAATGTTATATTTAATACACACTGTTATTCAAAACCTAAAGCTCTTCTTTTAAAATCTCACATGTACATGATTGAATGTAATTGGGAGAGAGCTGTTGAATATATAAAGTAAAAACAAAAGCAAAATTTAAACCAAACTTTATTTATTTATTTATTTTTTGCTCTTTGTGGTTGTTAATGTAGTATTAGTGTACACAGTTTGAAAAGAAAAACATACGTCATCCACGTCACATGCTATATTCTCTCTTGATACCTTACCAAACTGTGACAAATGCAATGCACTGTAGTAAATGAATGCAAGGGTACTACAGTAAAATATATGGTAACACTTTAGAATAAGGTTCCATTAGTTAATGTTAGTTAACTACTTTCGTTAACATGAACTAAGCAAGAACAATCCTTCTACAGCATTTATAAGTCTTAGTTCATGTTAATTTCAACATTTACTAATGCATTATTTAAATCAAAAGTTGTGCTTGTTAACATTAGTTAATGCACTGTGAATTACCATGAACTAACAATGAATAACTGTATTTTCATTAACTAACATTAACGAAGATGAATAAATACAGTAATAAATGTATTATTCATTGTTTGTTCATGTTAATTAATGAATTAACTAACATTAACTAATGGAACCTTATTCTAAAGTGTTACCAAATATATTTATTATAGTATACACTGTAAAAAATAAGTGTAATTTTAACTGTAAAATTTTGTAAAAACGCTACGGAAAAAAACTGATAATAGGTTAACAGTAAGTTCCCGTACTATATACAGGGAAAAACTGTAAAAGATCTAACAAAGCATTTAATGTAAATTTACAGTAAAATTCTGTTAATTATACAGCTTTTAGAAGTAAAAAAAGAACAAATCAATGTATAATTTACAGTCTAAAACTGTAAACTGATATTCCCAGAATTCCCTGCGTGACACTCCACGTTTGAAAGTATTTTGTTTAAATAATCATGTTTTTAAATAGTTCTTGTTATCAGTTATGTACATTTGAGCTTTATGTTACATCTTCTGTTGCTTAATGAAAGTTTTTTGCATTATTTAAGTATCACGTGTGTTACCATGATGGTGTTTTGTGTTTCCATAAATGTGCACCTTCTATATGTTAATATATACTTCTGCTTGTGGTGAAGCTACTTGTGATGAGCTTTGATACTTTATGTGGCTTTCTCTTATACAGTACCATCTTTATTATTATGGTGGTTGTCAGTATTTTCAAGGTACAAAACAGATTTAATTTTGTGTGTTGTTGAATTTACTGGTTTATATTCACATTTTCTTGTTTGTAAATTACAGCTTTATATTGTAAAATTAACAGTTTTTGACGTAAATGTGTTTACAGTTTTCTGTATTTTTACAAAATTATTCTGGCAACCACAGCTGCCAAAAAGTTTTTGTAAAAACAACAAGAAATTTTTTACAGTGTAGGCCTATTGTTTGTTATGGTAAAAAAATATATATATATTATGTGTACATTAGAACATGTGTACATTACATTAGATTGTTACATACCGGTTCTCATTTCTAAAGGTTTGAATTATAAAGTAAATCTACTCAAATTAGGGTGGACTTTAGCCCTAATCTCATTCAAAACCACTCTTCTTGTTCCTTATCCTCCTCAATTTCTGACTCGTCCTCTTCCTCCACTTGCTCCCCTTCCAACTCCTCTTAGTCGAACTCATCCTCTGGCTCTCCCTCCAACTCCTCTTACTCTGTCTGCTTTGTTTGCATCCTTTGTCCAAAACCTATTACTTGACCTTTGGCCTATTTATAGGCCACTACTAAAGTTATGATTGCTTTATGTTAAGAAAAGCAAAATTTTATTGCACATGTGAGGAGTTAGTGTGAGGCACTGATGAATTAGTGTGGGATTTTGATTGGTTTTGTTTATAAAAGGAAATCAAGAAACTTCCTGTCAGATTTTTGTGTGTTGCATGGAAAATTGTGTGTTGTGTTTTGCAAAAAGTGTTTAACGAAATTGAAAACTGAGTAAAAGGCCAAAAATTTGTGTATGGTTTTGCAGATTTAGTGTGTGGTTCTGGTGTTTGAGTGTCAGGTTTTTAGAAATTGTGACAAGTAATAATTTTGTGTGTAAGCAGTGGAAAAAAAACTGAGAATCTGTTAATTGCAATTTAATTTACTGAAACTAGAATTGTAGGCTCTTGAAATATATATTTTTACATTTTTTCCAGAAATGGAACATTGTGTTTACAACTTGTGCACTATTTCTGTCATTTGAAGCATTTGTCATTTGTGTAAAAAGACAACACTGGTTCATATTCAAAGTTGTGATTTACTGAAAATCTTGCTAAGAAAGTAAGGGAAAAGTGCTTAGTGCTTATAAGGAAAAGTACAGATTGGACATTTTGTGTTCCAAAGGAAAAAAAACAAAACAGCGTAAGTCAGTCATGACAAATTTTTAATTTTCGGTAAACTATCCCTTTGACAAAAGGCAGCATGATTTTAGTGGTTTTCAGCCTGTACTCAAGGTCATTGCAGAAATAAGGGGCAGTGTCAGTGTAGGACTATGATAATAAGAGAGGACAGAAAAAAATAAGGTCAGAGAGGGACAGGGTGTGATAGGTGTGGGAGGACAAGCAGAGGAAAAGGAAGGAACAAAGGTCAGATGGACAGAAGGCAGAAGAGGAAGCAGATGGATGTGGAAGTGTATGCATCTGCCATGGTGCAGAGACAGGAACAGAGCAACAGGTTTAGAGGAGGATGAAAAATACACCAAAGACAAGAGCAATATCCACATAGCTGCACTAACGGTCAGTCTCTTGGCCCTGTCCAATCTAGTGATGGCTAATGAGATTTATATGAATCTCTGTCACTCTTATTGTCTTGTGGGACAGTGTTTACTCAAACATGAACCAATGGCACCCAGAGCATGGTGGCTAATGTCACTGACCCATGGTCTGCTTATTAGTCTGATTAACATCCAGAGACTCTCAGACCATTACAAACATTGAGCTCATTAACACCCCAATTACTTTTGCATGTCCTGATTTTGCTGAGTTAGATGTGTTCCTAGGTCAACATATTTTGTTGACCCTGGAACAACATTTTACTCCAAAAATATATTCTTGACCATATCCCTACACCTAAACCTAACCCTAACCATGAGTAATCCCTAAAATCAGAGGAAACGATAGATGAATGACACTGATGTACAAGCACCAAACAGTGATTTTAAGTGTAAACTTCACAAAATCTATAAACTGGTTCTTCAAATCTGATTGGTTAATCACAATGTTGTTCCAGGGACAACAAACATGTTGTCCCAGGAACATGTCTCGCTTGGTAAAATCAGGTTCTGCAATTACTTTTTGACAGATAATTCATTTCATGTAATTAGGGATATTATTTTATTCAATTATTAATTTTAAACCAGTCATACTAAACACTGTTCAAAAATACTTACTGTGTTGTTTTATGCATTTTAAAGTTAACTTCTTAATAAGACAATATCCTTTACATTTTTGAAGGTTTTACAGTAACTCTTGTTATTAATACTTTTAACATACATTATGGATTGCAATATTAATAGGATATTTGGTCCCACTTTATATTAAGTGGCCTTAACTACTATGTACTTACATCAAAGAATAAGTACAATGTACTTACTGTGTTCATATTGTATTGTAAAACACTTTTGCTGCTATTGAGGTGGGATAGGGGTAAGGTTAGGGAGAGGGTTGGAGGTATGGTAAGTTTAAGGGTGGGTTAAGGTGTAAAGTATGGGTCAACAGTGTAATTATAAATGTAATTACAGAAATTAAATACAGATGCAATTACATGTAGTTTTTTAAAAATATAAGTACAATGTAAAAACATGTATTTACACAAAAAGTACATTGTACTAAATTATTAATTAAAATGTAAGTACATAGTGGTTAAGGCCACTTAATATAAAGTGGGTCCGGATGTTTTTTTTGCAGTATTATTTAAGACCCCATGATTTTGATGCCCATTAGTACATTAGAATGTAAGTTTAAAAAAATAGTTTAAACCAATAGATATATATTATTTTTTTTATTTATTTTTTTTTTTACTAAGGAATATGGTCATCTCTTTCAACTGAATATAAATGTTTTATCTAAATATTATCCAACGTAATTACATAAAATTAATTTAAGAACTGGTTTCAAAGTAAGAGTCAAGGTAATTAATAGGACAAAAAAAGCTTACAGGTGTTTTTTTTTTTTTTTGATGAGTATGTTTTGCTTTTCTATAAAAATACTGTAGACTGTAAATACTGTATACTAGGAATATATCACTACCATTCAAAAAGTTTTGGTCAGTTATTAGGAAATGAAAGTTTTTCATCATTTTTTCTCAGCTAGTGGATTGGAGGCTGAAAATGGGATGGGGTTTGGTTGTAACAGTAGGGGGAAAAAACAATACTAGATGCACATAATGAAAAGCAGCTAACCATTTAATTGAGTAAACTTAGCATGTGTGTCTAATTATCCTATGATTTAGGTATGTTACTGCAAATTTATCTTAATATGGCTAATACTAAAACAATATTTATCCTTGTGTTTATTCCATGATTAATGTTGGTAAACTCACACTTTTTCTGTCTTAACAATTGTATTTATATTTACAGAATTTTCAAAATGACAGAAAATCCAGATATCACATTCACTCAGACTCCTGTATTATGTGTCAGTCGGTATACAATGAATGCAAAGTTTGTGAATAAGGTTTGACCACAAGCAGCAACAGCAATGAAAAATGTGTAGTAATAAGAAACAAATGTTCATTCAGTAGCTGGTGATACTGATGATGTAACAGGCGGATGGTGGTTCAGAGCTGTAGTGCTCTACGGCTACCTGACAAGAGCACTAGAGAGTGCTCTCTCACTCTCTCACTTGTTCCCTGTCTCTCTCTACCTCTTAAACGCTGCTGTCAGTTTTATGAATGGGAAAACAGTGACTAGTGGAGGCAGTGATAGAAACATCACTCTGTTCAACTCACATGGCTGTTAAAGAAGAGAGGAAGAGGCAGATGTGCACATGAGAGGGAAGAGTAAAGAGAGACAGAGTGTGCGACAGTGAAACTGGTATTTGGCATTTCAGTTGCACCTTCCCAACATTTTGATCTCCTATACTGCAGCAGGCGTGCATAGGCACATATTAGCCATGTGTTGTTTGTTTTCTATGTGAACAGGCATTAGTTGAATGCGTGTGACCGTTATGCTGCGTCTTTTTGATTATTTTAAGCATCTCACGTCATAAACAGTGTTGCATTTTTGAGCTTGACTGATGTGTTAAAACAGTTCAAATGCTGTAACAACGTGCCTCAAGACACCTGCCATTCGTTCCTAGCTTTATTAAAATGCTAAAACGCTTCCTGTGTGAATGGCCTCTTAGCGTCCTTTACATTCAATGCATGCATTAGCTAATCAGCAAACAAACTCAGTCACCTCAAGCCCCTCTCTCTCTCTCTCCCTCTCTCCCTTCATCAAATTACATCACTTCTCTCCTCTTTCATGCTAAACCATGTCTTCCAACCAAACATTCTCTCTCTCTGTCCATCTATATCGCCCTCCCTCCCTTTCTCCTTGCCTTGCAAGCTCTCCCTCCTCCTCTGTCGCAGTCACAGTGAACCATCTCTCTCTCTCTCTCTCTCTCTCTCTCTCTCTCTCTCCGTCTTAAGTATGAAAGGGTTGGGAGAGCTAGGCCCTCGTTCTCACTCTCTCCGTCTCTCTCTCCTCCTCTCCTCCCCTCGCACGGCTCTCGCTTGCTGTTCTCTGGCTGGAAGAGGAGCAGCAGTAAGAGGAGGAGGTGGAGGAGGAGGAGGAGGAGGGGGGGGAAATGGCGATGGGAGGATGCGGAGAGGAGGATCTCTCTCTCTCCCTCTCGTCGTCCTGGCCGTCGCTAGGCCCTATGAATCGCAGCGTCTGGTTCATTTACAGGTATTGGCTGTTTTCATGTTTTTCTCATGGTTGGTAGAGAGGGAGAGAGGTGGTCTAGAGAGAGCGCCGCATGTGTGCAAGGAACGAGCCGGAGTGATGGAGTGGGTCGACTGGCAGGGATGTGTTGCAATGCACGCGTACGGACGTGTGCGTGTCTATGTGCAGAAGATTAAGCGCTCGCTCGTGCATTAGCCAGCGTAGCGCATCTCCACTGCTGCATGCATTTGTGTGTGCGTGTCTGTGTGAATCGCAGCTTCTGTCTCTGCTCTGTTAACGGCCGCAGAATACAATGTCTGCCTCCAGCCAGATACACCTCTGCTCTGATGGACAGAATGCTAAACCGGTGTGAGCGTGTGTATGTATGTGTGGGATGGAGAGAGAATGTGCTGGGCTTTAGAGCTGGGCTTTTACTTTTGGGTTCTTCTACTGGGTGTGTGTGTGATCATACAACCCGTATGTACATTCAAGAAATGAAGAATGATCACTCACAAGGGGACATTTGTGCTGGTTTCATGTAACCCCTGCTGCATTTATTGTTGAATGTGCTCTGTTTGATGTGGTGCTGACCTCGAACCTAGAAGAGTTTTTGTGTCTTGTTCAGTGAAGTTATCATGTGTTGGCTGTTATTAGACCTGAAACTCTCATCAAGTTTGACAAGTACAACTTTGGCATGTTATTGTCCCTGCAATATGTTGGTGTTGGTTGGTCACTTTGAAGATTGTGTAATGTCATAATATTTGTACACTGAGATTGCGTAGGCTTCACTGCATGCACGGTATTTATGGATGCAGCTACTGTATAAACTGTCTGTATCACTTCATAGGATGAACCTAATGCCCAAAAGATCAGAGAGAGAGAGAGAGATAGAGAGAGAGGGGATGACAAGGGGTGTGTGAAATGTCTGTAACTTTAAAAAGGGAGTGCCAACTTGAAGGGAGACCATCACTTTCTGCACATCAATTCAGTCCTGGCTTGTTTTTTCGATCTGGGCAGGGATGAGTGGGTGAAATGGAGAATGGCCACCGTTGGCATCCCTCTGTGCAGGCGCGATGGAAGATATGAGAGGAGGAGTGCGGACGGACTGTTGGAGAGAAGAGAGGACCGAGATAGAAAGCAGGGTAGGAGGTGACACACAGAGGAGTTATTGACAGAGTTCAAAGGGAGATATGAGCGACCCCCTGGCCTTGGGTTCCTGTTCTTTAAGAGGTTCAAATAACAGCTTTTATATTTGGCTTTTAGATGGAGACTAGAGTTTGTAAGCATTCAAGGAAAGAGAGAGGAAAAAGAGAGAGAGAAATGAACAGATGGAGTGGGTCGAGGGCTGAGCCTGTGTACAGTGTGACTATCAGCATGTGGGTACAGTATGGTACAGTTGAAACAATATCTCACTTGCACTGGACACGCACACAACCACTCACATAGACTTAGACCAATCAGAGCTGCGGTCCGTAACTTTGTTTGTGTTCAAAATGTAGAAAAATGTATATAATAAGCGAGTACACCATGAATCCATTTTCCAAACCGTGTTTTCAGCTTGTCCTGAATCACTAGGGTGCAACTATACTAAGTGTTTATATTCGGACTATTTTAGATTGCTTCGGGGGTACCACGGTGGAGTAACCCAGTACCTTTGTGATTCTTCATAGACATAAACGGAGAGAAGTAGTTCCGGCTACAATGTTCTTCCGCAAGACGCAAGCAGTTCTGTTTATTAACCGCTAGAGCGTCAAAAGTTACCGACTGCAGCTTTAATTCTTGGTTCTTTTAATTGCGATGATTTTGGCTCACACTGAACAAAAGCCCACCAATCTCAATCTCAACAAATTAGAATACTTCATAAGACCTATATATATATATATATATATATATATATATATGCTAAGAGAGTGTTATAGTTTAATACACTCACACGTTCAATGCACTTACTAATATATGCGGACCTGGTTGTTAGTTTGTATGTGCTTGCTTGGTTGCTTTCCACTTCCACAACTGCAACTTGCACTTGTACAACAATTAACATCACAAACACAACACTTGCCTGAATCCCTCTTACACTGACCTTAGAGTCAAACCCTGCCCTTATGCCACTAACACATTAAGATACCCCAAAGCACTTAATCCTGGATGAAATAAGACACATGGCTTTGGGCTGTACATGGACACCTGCAGCGTTTGGGTTTGGAGCTTTATAGCATAAAGGCAGTGTTTCTGATGGTGTTTATCAGACCTGCTGTACATGATTCATGAAATCACTGGCCATATGACTCATGGACTGGCAGAGACACTGTTGGACAAACAACCTCACTGACTCACTAACACAGTAACTGACTCATCTAACTCACTGAAACCTATACCATCTAAGTACAGTATCAGCATAACTGACTTCAGACATTCACAAATATATCAGAGCAGTGACTGAATGACAGTGATTGATATAATGACTGAAGGAACTGTAAATCATTTCAACTTCTCATGAATCATTCTGGAGTCCCATATACACTCATTAAGAAGCATAAACATGAGTTGAGTACAGATGACATACTATACACAGTGCTCTTATACTATATACTTAACTGTCTAGTGTATGATTTTTTTTAAATCTTCCAATTAAAAGTTCCAGTTTGACAGTGTATCAGTTTTGAAGTGAACACATCACACTAATCAAACTATTGATACTACAATATATACAATATATAACACTGTGAAAAAGTATTAGGACATTGGTATTTTCACTAGCATAACTAACTAACTAAATAAATAAATAAATAATGCTTTTAAGTCAGTTCTTTCTATCTTTTGCTGTAGTGTGTCAGTAGGAAATATCAGTTTACATTTCCAAACATTCCTTTTGGCATTAATTGTAATTAACCAGTGACATTTTTGTATGCACAAGGATTGATCTACAGATCTCACAGTTCTGTGGATTCTGTGTCAAATGTTCATTATCTCTGCAAGCCTCTGAAAGTTGCATTGAAATTGCATTGCTCCACCTTTTCCTATTCCGAGCAAATAGTTATTTGCCTAAATATAGACGTGATCTCAGACATAACCAGGCTTTTGTTATTTATTTATTTTATTTAATATTGTTTCTGTGGCCAGTTATGTACTTGGCCCAGTTTACACTGGTTTGATTTTGAAAACATTATGCTTGGGTATTTTACTGAGATCCCTTTGAGGTGAACATTGGAATGCTGAATGACTAATTTTGTTCAATAAGGCTGCCAAGTGTGTGTACTGTATCACTCACTGTGCATGTCTACGTATTGTTCTGCCTAGTTCCTATATCCAGTTCTGGCCGTTGCTCAGGCAACCGCCAACATCTCACTAACAGTGCCCATTGCACATACAAACATCACATAGAAGATCTACAGTCTCTATGTTTCCTAACTAAAGGACAAGATGATTGTGTTACTCTAGTGGATGGAATTTTCCTACTGTGTGACACTAGAACTACATTCAAGTTTGGCACAATGTTGTGACTTGGACCATACCCCTAGTCTCTTCCTTCTGGTCCTTGGGCAGTGAAAGGATACAGTTGGTTAAGTCTCCTCAAAACAGAGCTAAAGGATGGGGATACTGTGTTCTGAACTGTAGTGAACTTGTTGACGAAAGATCGTGGATGCCAGAGTATTGTAAACAAAGCTTTGGTGTCAGTCAGATGGGCTCCACTGTGAATGGTTTTTAGTATTACAGCAACAGGAAGTGTACGGCAACCAACAAATGGCTTACTTATATGAGATATGTATTAAACATACACTACCATTCAGTTTGGGTCGGTTAGATTTATTATTAATTATTATTATTTATTTTTTAAAGAAACCTTTTATGCTAACCATGGGAGCATTTATTGGATGGCAAATACAGTAAAAAAAAATGTCATATTGTGAAAGATGATTATAATTTTGTTGTTTAATATTGAATATTGAACTTAAATAGCAGTGTTCTATTAGATTTGAAAATATAATTTGATAAATTTATGATAGCAATGCTGTATTTTCAGCATCATTACTCCAGTCTTCAGTGTCACAAGGTCCTTCAGAAATCATTCTAATATGCTGTTATGGTGCTTGAGAAACATTGAGAAACAACCGTGATACATTTTTTATTTGTTCAAAGTTTTTAATTAATAGAACACCATTTATTAGAAATGAAAATCTTTTGTAAAAATGTTATGCATTGGTGTTGTAAAGTGTTCATTTCTTTGAAACATCTTTCAGACCCCAAGCTTTTGATTAGTAGTGTAGATTATATTAGTGAGAGAGGAAATACATTTAAATGTTACTTTCTATTTATTTCTATTACACATATCTCTGCATTTTTTTATTTTGGAAAATTACAGGAAAATCATTTTTTAATCTGAAAACAAAGTTGCATGTTTTCATCTTGTGTATTGCTATTTGGTTCTTGGAATTCACTTCTGGTGCAACTCAGACACATCATCAGTGATGTATCCTTGGTTCATTGGGTGTTTCGGTCTCACAACATCATACACCCTCGCCTAGGTGACCCAGCCAGGGTTGATCAGACCCTGGCTTGTTTCTGAGTAGCTTGTGTGATCCACAGATGACCACGCTTGATCCTCAGCCACCTTGATGCCTTCTGGCTGCATCCGTAATGATCTTGATGGCTTTCCTGATGTGCAGTCCCTTCACTCCAAGCATCTTGAGGGACCTGATGAGTTACTGGCCGATGAATACTCTACACCCGCCTCGATGGGATTGCATCGGGTCCTCCAACGCCCTGCTTCAGCATTCGCCTGCCAGCACCTCTTACTTGGCCCCCTTCCTCTCAAAAGCCTCCTCCACCTGGTCTTCCCAGGGAACGGTCAACTCCATCAGGACCACTTGCCTTGTTATTTCTGACACTAGGACAATGTCTGGCCTGAGCGTGGTCACTGCAATGTTTTCTGGGAATTTGAGCTGTCTCCCTAGGTCGACGTTCAGCTGCCAGTCCTTTGCTGTTGAGAGCAGCCCCCCGATTGCTTCAGGCGTTGATGTGGCTTCTCCCCGGCTTAAACAAAGATGATGTTTTGTCTTCCTGGTTGCTGGAGTCTACTGCAAATGATCCCAGAACTGATGATCTCAGCACTTGGTCGTGGCGCCAACGGTAGCGCCCATCTCCCAGTGCTTTTGGGCAGCAGCTCAAGATGGCTCCAGGGAACCTCCACTCTGGCAAAGTGGGCACAATGGTGTATCTGCCAGGCCCCAGCAGAAGAGATTGGATGGACTGGGGAGGACATATACAGACTGAACCAGGAATTTGATCCGATGTGGCTCAGACTTCCACAATTCTGTCCATGATATCTTCCGGTCTGCCACCTGATCCCATCGGGTCCATGCCCCCTGCTGCCGCATCCCTACTGACCTACTGCTGTGGGCTTCTTCCACCCCAGCTCGGACCTCATCTTGGATCAACTGTCGCCTTTCCTTTGCCTGTGCCTTTTTAAAACGAGGTCTTGGATTGCTCCCAAGTCCTGCCCATCCACTGTCCCCACAAGCTCACTGTGTTGCAGTTGTGACTCAGTCTGCTCTACTGCCTCTTGGGCCTTCCTCTTCCTGCCGGTTCTGACCATTATGCCTGCCAAAGAGACCCTGTTGTCACTGAAGTCTCTGTACAGTAGCACCTCTATTGATCGGGTTACCATAAACTCTTCCTTCAGACTGCTGAAAGGCAGTTTAAGTTTGTTATTCCTCCAGTACAAGGCCATAACACTAAGGCTTTGTGGTAGGAATAAGCACTTCCACAGGCAACAACTAACTTTACTCTCGAAGCATTCAACGGTGGTTATTGACACGTCATAGACCAGCAGTGGCCATAACAGTCGGGGCACGATGCCGTGCTGGTAGATCCAGGCTTTATATTTACCTGGCAGACCTGACTTGTCCACAGCCGTCTATCAGATTCCCAACTGTTTAGTGGTTGTCTAGAGTGATGCATTATCTTTCAGGGTGCAGTTGTAGATCTTGCCCAGACTCTTGACTGGCTTTTCTCCAACAGATGGTATCAGCATGCCTCCAAGCGAGAAGCGGAACTGGTCTGTTACCTTCCCTTTCTTCACCACCACGGACCTGGACTTGGCTGGCTTAAATTCCATCCGAGCCCAGTTGATGAGATGCTTTAGCCCTCGGAGGATCCATCTGCACCCCGGGACCGGTGTTGTTGTCACTGTCAAATCATCCATGAATGCTCTGATGAGGGGTTGCCGTATACCTGATTTGTTGAGTGGGCCTCTGCACTCCACCTCTGCTGTCTTTATCAGCATATTAATAGCCAAGGCAAACAATATCGAGAAGATGATACATCCAGTGATATTACCCTTCTCAAGCTGATGAAATGCTGATGTTTCCGCTCCAGATGTGACTCTCAAACTGAAAGAATTGTAATAATCCAGTATGAGGTTCTTGATCTTGTCTGGAACGTGATGACAGTCAAGTTAGGTTTCTACCAGTCTATGTGGGATTGACCCATAGGCATTAGCGAGATCGAGCCAGAGGACTGCCAGATCCCCTTTGCCTTCACGTGCCTCACGTAACAGCTGGGTGACAACTTCTGTATGCTCAATGCATCCTGGCATCTTTGGGATGCCGCCCTTCTGCACAGAGGTGTCAATGTACGAGTTCCTCAGAAGGAATTCTGTCAGGCGACAGGCAAGAATACCAATTAAAAATTTTCCCTCAACACTGTGAAGCGAGATGACTCTGAACTGCTCGATGGTGTTTGAGTTCTCAATGTTTTGCATGTTCCATGCTCTTTGTCTCTTGAGCTATCACTGTAGGTGGTACTGAGATATTTGTTAATATCTTCAGTGCACGCAAGATGGTCTCTTCTTTTCTACCCGAGAATTTTCTTCGTAAATCCAAATGGGTTAGAAATGAAGGCGACACGTTTCCTGGCTCTGTCCTTGCCCCTCCTCCTATGCCACTCTGCTTACCGGAGGGTGGTTAGTCTTTTCCTCAGGGTGTGGCAGAGTTCTCCCAGACCAGCCTTTTCTTCCTCCCTTGCCTTCTTGAACTGCCGTCCGGGCAGTCTAAGCTCACTCTTTAGCTGACTGATCTTCACTTCCCGCTGGCTTGGCTCTGCCACCCCTCTGTTCAGCTGTTGTTCCTTAATGCCGAACCTTTCAGCTCCGATGCTGATGATCATTGTTGACAGAGTCTGCAGTTACTGGTCTGCATCCCCCCCTTGCAGTTGCTTCAAGGACTTGGTCCAGGTCTTCATCAAACTGGAGCGACTGTCTTTCCTTGTTGGCAGCAGGCCACTTGACCCAGCGGTGTTTGGAATGTCTGAACTGGGGTGGAGCTTGTGGGGCGTGGAGTTTCTGGGCACTGTGGGGTGACTCCAAGCCGAGCTCCTCCTGCATCTCACCAGGTACTGTATCTGTGCGTTGCACCTCCTGCTTCCCCGTCAAACATTTCATTTTTGCCTGCTGGATGTTCAGGCCATGTCAGTTCTTGCAGACTTTGCCACATACGCAAACTGCACTCATTGTCGTTTCATTGCCTGTGTGTCCATCCTGTTGGTGTGCCCCCCCCCCCCCCCCCCCCGGGCACCCCTGGGGGTATGGTTCATTAGGGGTTTTCGTAGCTTGTTTATGGGTGCATCCTCACGGAAGCTGCAGTTTGGGTTGCTGGCCCTCACTGCCCCGGTTACTGTCTTCCCGGTTTACAATAGGGCTTGGGCGCCGCGTTGCATTCTGGGACGTGGCAGCCATGTTGATAGCCTCGTGAATGTAAACATACAGCAAGTTGAACGAGAAGAATCAGAGTTGGGAGAAAGAAAAAATATTTTAAAATCGCGAAAAGGTTGTGGGATTTATAGGGATATGCTAAATAGGGATGCCAGAGACCAGTATGTGGACAAAATCGGCTCTATTAACGGTTTGGAGCCATATGAAATTCCCAACAAATAGTGGAGTACCGACGACGACTTGCTGCTGCACTTTTGCATTACAGATATCTTCGGCTACCTTGTTTGTTTTGTGAGCGCCTACACTTCAGAATAGTTCTGAAGCTACAAGTCATTGGAGTCTCATGTACAGTTCACAAATGGATGGGTTCAGGAGCTGGAGATCATAGAACCAGCAATCAGTATACAGTAATCCGGACAAAGGTAAGCTGTGCTCTACCTAGCTGCTAGTTTAGTAACTGTTGGTGCTAAAAAACATTTTCAAAAGTGTAGTTAGTAGCTGTCAACCCTCCCGTTTTTTCCGGGGTTCTCACGTATTTGAGCTCTTTTCCCGATGTCTTCCCGTTTTAGTATTTTCCTGTAAAATATCCCGTTATCTGTGCTGTTGTCCTGTTGCTACTCCTTGCCATACCAGCGAACATATGTTTTCAAAGCATCGTTTTGCTTACTTGAAAGCAACCTTAGCGTGATGTTGGGCTATTTAAGATAGCGTGGTTGTTGTGATAGCATGATTTCACACCAATCTGTAAGCAGTCATGTCAGACCTGGCTTCACAACTCAGTCGAATTTTTTATGTCAGCAGAGGGAGAGCAACAGAAAGATGAATGTTGAAATTTCCAGTTTTTTGGACGAGTAACCCGGGAAATTTCCCCTATTTTCAATGTTGACTTAAGCTATTTATATATATCTGTGCCTCCCTACTGTTAAAAAGCACAGTAAACTGGCATAGAATAATTTTAGGACTGGGAAAAATTGCACACTTCACCTTTAAAGAGTCAGTACAGGTTGTGCTAATGTATGCATTCATACACTGTACTCCACTTTTATCTGGCCTCTGACCCACCCCACCCCCTTCACTCAATAGCTTGTTCAGGATTTAAGAGTTTTCCTGATGCAGTGGAGATATTTACAACGTCTTCTGTCCTCTTTTATCTGCCTTTTTATCCCTTAATCTCTCTATTCTTTCTTTCCTTCCTTCAGTGACTACATAATCAAGGAGAAGACAGTCCTCCTGCAAAAAAAAGACAATGAAGGTTTTGGCTTTGTGCTGAGAGGAGCCAAGGGTAAGAGCAGGGCACAATATATTCTTTTTTACACATAAATATATGTTTCAGCATTTTAATTAGCATCAAAGTTAGATCGCAGATTTAAAATTGTAAAATTAACAGGATCATCTCAAATATATCAAATATAACTTCTGATTTTGTTTAAAACATATTTAATGTCATTAAAGCTGATGACTAAAGATGTGTGACATTACCCCAAAATGACTGTGCCCCAAAAACTACTGACAAAAATGGTTTTAATAAATCGATCGCCCTGAAATTCAGTGAATAATTCACACACATTCACTCTTTATCTCTTACACGCATATTTATACTGATACATTCCAAAATTAGATTTGTCTTTTATCACTAATCTTTTATCACTGTTCATCCTTTCTTTTTCTTGTGTTATCTCATAATTGTCCATGTATTGTAAACTTCAATAGAACATTCTGTACATGCACGCTACACTGATTATATAAATGTCCTCTCTTTGTAGCTCAGACCCCTATAGAAGAGTTCACTCCCACCCCAGCCTTTCCAGCACTGCAGTACCTTGAGTCTGTCGACGAGGGAGGCGTGGCTTGGAGAGCTGGTCTGCGAATGGGAGACTTCCTTATCGAGGTGTCTGCAGAACTGCATGATGGAACTTATATTATGTCCTTCCCTTTTTATAATTACTTGAAGTCTCTCAAGAATTGTCCTCATTACTCCATATCTCTCTTTCCCTTTCGGTCTCTTTCTGTATATTGTTTCTTTCTCTTTTCCAGGTGAATGGTCAGAATGTGGTTAAGGTGGGACACAGGCAGGTGGTCAATATGATCAGACAAGGCGGCAACAGCCTCATGGTCAAGGTTGTCATGGTTACACGAAACCCTGATATGGAGGAAGGGGTCAGAAAGAAAAGTAAGAGATACAAATTCACACAGCAGAGACAACAGTGAAGCATTACAATGTGATCATGACACCAGTGACTCTCTCTCTCTCTCTCTCTCTCTCCACACAGTCCCACAGCAGAGTAAAAGGCTGAACACACCAGCTATCGCTCTGCGCTCCAAATCCATGACATCAGAACTGGAAGAGATGGGTAAGATGTGTGAAATGGGAGGATGGAAGAATGGGGGAAAAAGCTAGTGCAGTGTTTCCCAACCTTTTTTGACCCCTACAGCCCCCTCACTACAACTCAATCACCCCTTAATCAACACAAACCAGAAATGTTTCACTTGAATTCATATTATGCTGGATATCATTTTCAATTATCATTCTACCAAGTGACACAGAAATTTGCCTCTGTCGGGTGATTTTATGTAGTTCATACTCTACTGTTCAAAAGTTTGGGCTAATTAAGACTTTTTAAATATTTTTATAGAAGTGTCATATGTTTACCAAGGCTGCATTTATTTGAGCAAAATACAGCAAAACAGTAATATTGTGAAATATTATAACAATTTAAAATGTTTTCTAGTTCAGTATATTTAAAAATCTAATTTAGCAAAGCTGAATTTTACTCCAGTCTTCAGTGTCACATGATCCTTTAGAAATCATTCTGATATACTGCAAGAAACATTTCTTATTATTATCAATGTTGAAAACATTTCACTATCATACATCCAGTCATACATAAAGTTAAGAAATCAAGCACAGTGTTGTGCTGTTTAATTTGTGTGGCTTAATAAATGTGTCATTTTATCAGGGCTTTTATCAATAGAAAGTAAAAAAAAAAAAAATTGTTATAAAAAACAGTATATATAAATCTCTTCTAATAGTCTTACTGTCATTTTTTATCAATGTAATGCATCCTTGCTGAATAAAAATATCAAATTATAAATAAAAAATTACAAAAATTAAAAAAAACATTTTGAACAGTAGTGTATATAGCATTATTACATAAAGTACAAAACAAATAATGATAAATATTTGCAAACAAATATTTTAATCTATTATCAGCCCTAATTTTATTAGGTGTAATTTCTGTTTTATGGGTTTAGGGTTTGCAAAAACCAAAACCTTTTAAGCACTCCCAGCTCATGTAACCCCCAGCTTGGAATCACTGCACTAGAGAACAGAACCATAAGGTTTAGAGAGAGAGAGAGAGAGAAAGAAGACAGTGAAGAGAGGAGTTCAAGAGAGGATGAAAGAGTCAAATAGAACAGTTTGAAAGAGAAAGAGAGACAGAGAAAGACAGCATTAAGAATGTTCTCTCACTGTTCTTTCAGAAGTTCCACACTGTCACTACCAGCACCCCCACTACAGGTAACCCCCCAAAAACTGTTCCCTCCCAACCCTAATATCCACCTTATCCCTCAATCCTATACCTGCAACCTCTCTTAGCTTTAACCCTAAACCTCAATCTAAACCACCTTCCTTAAAGTCACACATCTCTGGCTCTCAGTTTCTGAGTGCTACGTGTGTTGTTGTAGGAACGCAGCGGGCAGTGGGCATTGCAAGAGAGGCACAGTGTGTGCTTGCTCAAGGTGTCACCATCACTGACAATCATTTAGTTTCCAATCAGGCTTATATAACATTGAGAGGACCAGAGGAGAGCATTTAAATGGCCCACCACCAAGTCAAACACAGCTTATTGTCATCTGTATCCAAATTGCTGTACACACCTTCCTCTATCAACCTTTAAAACTAAAATCACCTCTTATAGTCCACTGAGGCATGTTTTCCCTTCTCCCTTCTCTTCAGCCCAAGCAATATTCTCAAAACTCACAGTGGCTACTGTAAATGCTCAATACTCTCCTCAGCCCAGTTCCCATGGTTCAGTAGTCAGGGTTAATGTGAGGGTAATACAGTTCAGTAATAGTGAGTACTTGTTATAGCACTCAATCAAATTGGCAGGCTTCTACACAGGTTCTGGTGAAAATCAGGAACAGGTTTTAAACATAGTAAATCATAAACATAGTCATGCTTACAACGAACACTTTCTAAGCAAGAACTAGATGTAACCAGTTTGCCAAGTTCCTGATATTTATTTTTTACAAGATATTCTTAGTTTATTCTAAGCACTTAGTACCATGTAAACAGGACATACATGCACAACTGTCTATTCAGTACAGATGGACAATATATCAGCTGTCATATTTATACTGTTATAAGTAAAAGAGGCCAATATATATGTATACACTACTATGCAAAGTTTGGGGTCAGTAATATCACAGGGGTCAAAATGTGATCAAAAGTCATCAGAAGGTACTGTAAAGACCTTTATATTGTTACATTGTGACTTCATTTTTTCAAATAAACGCTGTTCTTTTGAGTTTTCAATTTCTCAAAGAAAACTGAAAAAATGTGCAACACTTCCCCAAAAAATGTTAAGCAGTTTTCAACATTGGTAATAATACGAAAAGTTTATTGCGCACCAAAGCAGCATAATAGAATGTTTTTTGAATGATCATGTGACACTGGATTGATTTCTGCAACAAACAATAAATTATGTTTGATACATTACATTTATCAATTTAATATATAAAACAATAAAAATAAAATAAGAGTAATAATACGTATAATTATTTATTTATAATTATAATATATTTATATTGAATAAATATACCAATAAAAGTCCTCTTATAAGAACATTTAAAAATATATATTTTTTAAATGTATTGTCAATAAAATATAATGATCACAAACAATCACAGAATGCCAAATTATTACCTGTTAATAAATATATATTTTTTATCTATGACTCACAGGCATCATCTTTTTTATCGTATTTATGAAAATTACATTTTCCATAGTTTTTTTTTTAATGAGACTAGACCATAGATATGTTTGATTTCTTTATCAATTCTACATTTCTGAAATGAATGGGTGTTGAATAGGAAAGTTGTAGAAAGATGTAAATAAGTTCAGACTACTCATTTGACATGGTTGATACACAATCACTATTTCAGATCAAATAACTGTAATACTGTATCAGTATTACAGCTATGCGCTGCTGTTTCAGAGCAAAACACCAAGCTTTGACATTTCATTCACTGACACGCTTCACTCTGCAGCGTTTTTGCAACATTTTGAAAATTCATATACAGTAAAAAAATACAAAAGTTAAAATAAAAAAATAATTAAATATTAGCACTGTATTTTTAAGTGTACTGTACAATAACTGTATTTTTATTTAATACTCATTTTTATTTTAAAATAAATAAATTATCACACTTTATTTATTTATTTAAAAAAATAGACTAAATAAAGTACAATAATACTAATATTTATATGATTAATTTATTTAATTTTTTTATAGTTATACACTATGTGCAGTGTGAGCACCAAACCAGCTGCTTTCATGAGAACCAGTCTAAAAAACTTATGTCCACCCCTGGTTATTACATTATTTGAGTGAACTAGCACTTTATTGCGAACCAGTTTATTATTGTCATCAGATTTACCCACCCCTAAATATACAGTAGGTATAGGAAAGAATCACCTCTTTAAAATAATCACATTTTGTTGCATTGCAGACTGAAATGAAGACGGACACAGTTTTATTTTATCCAGCTGAATTTTCACATTTACCCAGCTGGATCTGTCTCTGTCTCACTCTCTACTAACTTTGCACATCTAGACTTGCTATATTTGCCCACTCTTCTTTGCAGAACTGCTCAAGTCCAGGTAAATTTGATGGTGAGCATTTGTGGACTGCAGTCATCCACAGATTTTCAGTGGGGTTTGAGTCTGGGCTCTGACTAGACCATGCAAGGACATTCAGCTTTTTCTCTCAGTTTTGCTTTGTTCTTTGGGTCTTTATCTTGTTGGAAGGTAAACCTTCTTCTCATTGACAACTTTCTGGCAGAGAGCAGCAGATTTTCCTCAAGAATTTGATCATATTTTGCCCCGTTTTGATCAATTTTTCCTTCTATCCTGACATGTGCTGCAGAGAAACACCCAGAACAGGACATTAGCACATCCAGGCTTTACCGGAGGAATGCTGTTATTTGGATGATGAGCCAAATTGGATTTCCAAAAGTCATATCATTTAATTCAATTTTAATAATTTAATTAATAATATATAATAATTTTTTTTTTTTTTTTTTTTGGAAATCTCAGTCATGACTGCATGTGGCCTTTCTTGAAGAGTGGCTTTTTTTCTTGCAACCCTCCCATACGAGCCACATTTGTGCAGAATTTGTGATATTGCTGTCACATGCACACATTAACAACACTTTGTCATAAATTCCTGCAGCTGCTTCAGAGTTGCTGTAGGCCTCTTGGTCGCCTCTCTGACCAGTTTCCTCCAGCTCTTTCATCCAGCTTGGAGTGACGTCCTGATCCAGAGAGGCTCTGTGTTGTACCAAATACCTTTCACTTCTTAATAATATACTTCACTGTGCTTATGCATTGATAAAGGCTTTGTGTGCCATTTAGAAGGTGATTAGTTACATCTGATTGAGTTTACAAGTCATTTTTAAGAGGGGATGATCCTCAGTGATTCTGTTTTTTTACTTTTTTTTTCCTGACAAGTTGGTGTTATATCTTTCACTTGGATATTATAAGTCTTATAAGTTAGAGTAAATGCAGCTGGATAAAACTGTGTCCGTCTTTATTTCAGACAGGAAAGCGACAAAATGTGATTATTTTAAAGAGGAGTGATAATTTTCTATACCCAATGTATAAAAAGCAAAGTGTGATTGTTTTTTTTTTTACATGTTGGCCAAGTTGTGGCCCACAAAGTGGGTGTTTTGTCCCAAATAAACTACTGTTTACAAAAGATGTAATGCCAGAAGTCTGGAGAGTAATGTAGGCCACAAGAGGAATGCATGTCTGTTGTACCATTTAAAGCTGTTTAAGCTAATACTCTATTATTAGAACTTGATCATAGTGATTCTAATGTGTTACTGTTGTAACTTCTCAGTGTACTGCAGGTGTCTCAGGTGTTTAATGTGTGCAGGTATTATGTTATGTGAGTGAAGAACTCAACTTTTCAGATGTATTCACCTCTCCACCTGGTAGAGTGTCCCACCTCACTGGCTGCCATGCTCTGAAGATAGCCGAGATTGCTCTATAGCATGAATGTGTTGCTGCACTGGTACCTTATAAAACAGGCAACAGCACCTAAATGTAAAAAGATAGACAGAATCAACTCTAGGAATACAAAAGGGCAGATCAACCCCTTCTCTCATTCCCCTAGAATCCCTCATCTTAATATACATACAGAAACACCTACACAAGCATACACAATCCCTATATACTCACTTGTGGCTTTTATGAACCTTTCCTGCACACTTTTGTCGCACGGGTTGTTTTTTAGTTGATTGATTGAAACCCTAACAAACCTGTCTTATAACCTCCACAATCTTTCTGTCTGTCTTTGCATTCCATACACAGTGGACAGAGGTAAGAGACACTCCAGTTTCACTTCACATATTTTGCTATGGTTGCATGTGAATATGATTGGGAGTGCATTTTGTGTGCATCCTGGATTTTTTTTTTTTTTTTCTGAAATTTGAAATCTGAATTTGACATTTTTTCTGTTTGTTTGTGCTTGACCTAAAAATTTTTTTAAAAAAGTGTTTAATCTCTTGCTACTTGTTAGATGATGTAAATGTGATTACAGCATTAACAGGTAATACAGTATTACTACAAGCTGATGGTGTTCCACCTTAGATTGACTCTCTGTTTGCTTGATCACAGCCTCTGCCCCTTGGAAAAAAAAATCAGGTAAAGCACTTTGTCCACTCTGTCTGTCTTGTATGAGACACTTGACCTAATGGATCTGCAAATATTTCTTATGGGATTAAATCTGTCCATCTGTTACAGAGTTTGAGTCTTCACAAGCTACAGAGAAGAAGAGGACAGTTTATCAGATGGCTTTGAGTAAGAGTCATTGGTTTTATACAAGGGGATTGCCATCTAGTCATACATAAAGTTCAGAAATCAAGGAACAGTTCACCCAAAAATTAATAGCCTGTCATCAGTTATTCACTGTTACATCATTGTATGACTGAGCACCAAAGAGATATTTATTAGAATGTCTGAGTCACTCACTTCATACAGTGAAAATGGGCAGAGACAAAAAAACAACAAAAAAAGCATCATAAAATTGTCCTTGTCCAAGTCTTATGAACAATATTCCAAGTCTTTTGAAGCCATATGATAGTTTTGTGTAAGCTATAGTATAGGCTGAAATGTATTTTATTATTCATTGAAAATCATGCTTGGCAGGCATGACCACAATGTACTTTCATTGTATGGAAAAGAGTAGCTTTGTTACTCTGCTATAAATAAATCCTTTTTGTTCCATGGAAGAAAGAATGGGTTTCAAAGACACATGAATGAGCAATGATGACAGAGTTATCATTTGTTGGGTAAACATCTCCATTTAAATCCAAGCTAAATCCCTCCAATTCAAGCTAAAAATAAATAGTTAGTTAATTAATAATTGATTTATTAATTTCCCTCTCTCTTTTATTCTATGTCAGATAAACTGGATGAGATTTTAGCAGCAGCACAGCAGACTATCAATACCAATGAGGCCCCAGGGCCCCGAGTACAAGGGGTAAAAAGAGAACGGGGCAGAGGCTTTTATAATGAGGTGTGTTTGTGTATGAGACCATTGAAGCAGTTATTAAAGATCACTAAGACCACTGATGATTATGAAAAAATTATTTATTAGATGGTGCTTTGGATTTACTGAGCTAAATTTTCTTTGCAGAAATTGTTTAGCAAAACTGAATTATGTAGAAAATTTGTGCATAATGTTTATAATGTTCTTTCTTTCCATTTATTTTGGTAGCCAAGTTTCGACCAAGTGGGAATTGGGATGACATCATCTGGGGCAGGGTTAGGATATGACCGTGGTCAATTTATGTCTGGCCATGGCCCCCCGCACGGTATGCTGCGACAGAAGTCCATCGGTGAGGCTGTCTGTTAGTCCATCTGTCTGTCTGCACACCTGTCTGTATAACCATACTGCTGTATGTCTATGGTACGTGCGTTTAGAGCACTCAAAAGAGTGCAGCTGTGGATTTGCTTTAATGCTTATCATCTGTAATGCTTTATTGCTCTAGAATAGAGACCGTACATTTCAGTTGTTGAAACAGTCCATAAGAATCTTGTCAGGGGTTTGACTGGTTTACTGGAGAAACCAATTGCCATAACAAAGGTGAACTAGATGTATTTCTTAGTGTTCATTCTTGGTTGGACTATATAATTTGCAGCCCATTTAAAACCACCAAGATAATTACAGAACCACACTATCTATATTATAAGAAATGCTTTCTGTTCCATATAAATGTCATCATGTGCTTAAATGTTTAATATTAAAATGTTCACTTTCTTGGGTTGCACAATTGGGAACTTTATTTACATAAAAAATAACAACAGCATTTTTTTTTTTTTGCATGCCATGAGATAGCTATTGTGTATTTGTGTCACTTCTTTTTGTCATCAAGATGACTTTATGTATGTATTGCATTTGTCCTTGTATAACACAATGTAGCTAAAACCGGTCTGCACTGACACAAAATAGCATTTCAGAAGTAGAATGGCTTGTACATGTTACTGTTGAGAGTTATCCCAGTTATGGTAAAAACAGGAAAGCAGACAGACAGACAGACATAATTCAAGATGGTCTCATTTCTATTTCCCATTTTATTGTCCTCTGCTCATTTTTTGGACATAAAGATTTTTTTTCATCTCCTTCTCTTTTATCACATACAGCTGATGTAAATTATCTTTCTCTCTCAAACATATTTTTGTTTTGTGTTTGTTTTGTAACACTATTTTTTATTCATACTCCATTTCTTTCCTTGAAAATACATTTCATCTCTCTTTTCGGTTTTCTTTTTCTGCAGGTGTTCCAGAGGAGGAGAAGCAGTTACTTCATCCTCCAGCCATGAAGTTTGCCCGCAGTCTTTCAGTACCTGGCCCAGATGACATCCCTCCTCCACCTACTACAGCTCCCCCTGAGCCCCCTTTCTCCTCAGCTCCCCCTCTTGGCTTTAGGGGCAAGACATCCCAGCAGCCATCTGTTTCTGTATCCCAAACCACTTCCTCTTCTGCAAATTTTCAGCTCTACTC